>NC_031495.1:54361604-54385918 GCF_000237925.1 Schistosoma mansoni
TTAAAAAAAGCTGAATTGGTTCCACTTCCTACCGAGTAATCCTATTACAAGCAGACTAGACAATTGGCTAAAAACGAAGCCCACTCTATACCCTATAAAATCTAAAAACAAAAAAGAGAGTTCAAACAGCTTCGAAAGAAAGGGAGACAGCCATTTGTATCGGAATACTGTTTTCAGCACTTTATTTTATAATTACACAATTCCATACTTTCTTTTGAACTACCTTCATTTATACAGTTCCTTACCCACTCATACCTTGCCCACACTTATTTTTCTTTAACACATTAGTATGTTCTTACCTAATAAATATTTCAGTAACAGACAAATAGACTAAAAGGTTATACATTAACTATTCCTCCATGAATATTGTGTGCTCTGCTTTTCGTCCTTCCTTTTTCTTACACCTTTTTCAGCCTCCTGCAGATACTCCACCGAAAACAGATATGGCACGGGTGACTTCGTCCTACACTGTTATTAAAGCCTCAGATATTCCGGAGGGATATAAGTTCGAAACTTCTAAAAGCCCCCAACTTCGCATGTATCTATTCTCGACCATCAGTTGTATGTTGCAACGCTACCTCCATAAAGTGCGCCAAGTGTGATATTGATATGTTTCTTACGAAGTCCATTTACATTCATATCTTATGAAATATCAACACAGCTGAGTAATTTTCAACAGTGAAAATTGTAACTTCTTTAACAATTTGATCTTGCCTGTAAACCGACATGCCTCACGTAACAATCTGTTATTTGAGAATAAATTATTATTATTATTATTATTATTATCAACAAAAGCAGCATATACCACACCTGGGTTTCAGGGCACCATCGAAAACGGTCCTGATTATTTCAACCCGGTTGGTGGGAGTTAAGTGGTTGTCTACAATATCCTTTCTGAGAATCACAATTGTATTTGGCAAGGCTATACTGGGGGTTGATACTACAGTGCCGAGTTTCAACTTATCCTCATTGATGCTAATGTTTGTTCAGTCAACACTCCTTGTTGTCTCACTATACTTCTATGTTTGGTTGTTTATCGAGGGACTGTTTTCTTTTCGTGCTGTTGACAGATTTTGCAGCAGCTCTGTCATACGGTCTTAAGTTCAGGAATGTATGTAAAACAGCTAACATTAAGCGGGGTGAGATTAAGTGAATACTGAAGTTTAGTTTGCTTCCTTGAGGGTATTGTTCAGTTGTACAATCCTTGTAAGTCGTAATGGATGTCGTTTATCGCTCACCGTTTTTAGTTAGTCTTGCAATTCTCCTGAAATTGTTGTTTTAGTGTGCGATGGTTGAGATTCTTTCCTAATAATGTTTATGTAGACACTGGAGGTGAAGTGGTCTAAAGTTGAAGAATGCTGTAATGAATTCTGTTAATGAAACCACAGTAGAGCGAAATTTTAGATGAGCTAGCTTAGGATTTTCGCTTTGATTCACCATCACTATCGCAATTCAAGTAAAGTAGTAGATCTATCAGAAGTGTTTTTTCTCCAGGATTATATGCTTTCAATCTTTAATCGTTTTTCTTGTTGTGCCTGTCCCATGAAACATATAGGTTGCAAGAAATATGGCAACCGAAGGGGCTGAAGTTAAAGATGGAGCTGTTGCGAAGTCCTATACTTTTCATAAGGACTATATAAATGTCTATGGGTCCTTAAAATATTCAGGCATAGAGATTGTCTCAGTGAGGAAATAATTGCGTGATTTGGTATTTTGCTACTAGTGTTGAAACCACTTCTAACTTTGACATGATTCTGTAAATCCGCGAAATAATTTGAGTTACGTGGTGTAGCCCTTTATCAGTAAGACCAGGAAACATGAACCAAATAGTATTTATGGAGTTCAACTACCAGGTAGATGCATTCTGGATTGCTTATGGTCATTTGTATAGCAGTGAAAAAAAAGAAGACTTCATTATAAGTTTTGTTAGTGTTCTATTCAATAAGTTTATAAAACTGGGTTTCATCTAGCCTGGTCAAAGAGCACTGAAGAATAGCGTATTTTCTGGAGTAAATGTGATGCAAGTAACTACTTTTACTGAAGTTAACTTCCGAATCACTCTACCAACTGAGGTAGTCTACTTAGGTTCTTCGGAGTTGTTTGGGAGGAAAATTTATACTTAACTGAAGGTCTTATGCAACATATCACACTGATTTACAGTACAACTCTTTAAGGATATTGGTAAGCCTTTGGAGCTAATAAAGGCAACATATATGATTTTGGGGACAACATAGTAACGAATGACACCCTGTAGTTTGAAAAGTCAAAACATGGATTTCATAAACCATTGTAAATTACCTTCCAAAATCCAAAAAATTATGATGTTTAGGTTTGATTGCCACGTTGTCGTTCTGTCATAACCCATGTGGTTTCCGAAGGTCAACCTTCTGGTTTTAGCGGCTTTTTGAGGGTGTACTAATGGTTCAGTCAGATGCAGATATTGCAAGTGTTGAACTTTTTACGCTACGCCCGACACTGCTTCATGGATATGTTTTACCATTCGTAATTTTGTATTCTGTTTGGATTGGATACTGGACTAACGTTCTTGGTTTTCAAGAGTATATGGAATTCGGCCTTATAGTTGTCGCAGCTATTGGATTTGTACAAATAATTGTCTGTCTCTGCTGTCACTGGTTTGTTGAATTTAAGTGTCTTATGACATGCAAAAAAGTAAGTGTTAGTATAAAAGGCGAACCTTTTTTTTAGCAATCCAGTGTTGCTGCGTCTGAGTATGTCAAAGTAGTTCCGACTCCTAATACAGGTTATTCAATGATCGTTAAGATTGAAAAACAAGAGGTTAGAATATTGCTTACAGCTTTTAACATCAAATTTAGTGTCACTCCGAAGTTATATACACCTTTCATTTCCAACGGTTAAAGTACATATTCAGAACTGACGACAAAGACAGTTTCCATCCGACCGAATTCCCAGTTGATTGGAGTATGAAAGCATATCTTGGTTGGAAGGGTTATGAGACGGTTGATCATCAGATTGAGGCGCAGCGTAAATATGGATTAAATGAGTAGCACTTATATACTTACTAACTGTCAGACTTCATTTAGATGTTCCATCTTTCGCTGAGCTGTTCAAAGAGCGTGCAACTGCCCCATTTTTTGTCTTTCAAGTATTCTCAGTTGGACTGTGGTGTCTCGATGAATATTGGGTCTACCCGCTGATTGCTTTGGGCATGTTGTGTCTCTTTGAGGCCAGCTTGGTACAACAGCAATTAAAAAATCTATCTGAAATACGCTCCATGTCTGAAAAGCCATACAACATCTGTGTAAGTGCTTATTTCAATAGTACTTTTGATACCACGGCAAAGTTAGGGTTTGCTGAGTGTGTTATATGGAAGTGTAAGTGTTCCAATACAATCAGTTGTCATTGGATGATGAACAGTTTGTCTCAGATATGACAAGTTTCTGTCTTATATGTTTGTACAAATTCATTTTGAGTCTTTATGGAGCAACAACGTTAGTGCTGCATTATTAAGACTATACATATGGACTTTTCCGATACTTGTAATTTCATATTTTTCATATAGTTTTATTTGTCCTGGTTTGTCCAATAGAGGGTATATGTTAAAGCACTAAGATTTCAACCAGTGATCATTAGTCCAAACCCTGTCCTATTTACTGCGGTTTGGCACTCGACTTATGTAGGTAGCCTCTACACAAAAGGTGTGTTTCGAAACCTAGTACGTCAACATGGACTTGGCAAATAGTTTTTTTTCGTAAAACAATATATAACTCACAAACCTTGAAGAAAAAGTCTTCAGTGAGTCTTTCGCGTGAGGTACTTGTATATGTGTATGTATTTGTGCGTTGTCACAAAATTGATAGTCATGTCACCACTATCTGCTAGCTTTATTCTCGCTCAAATAGCATGGCTTTAGAAAGGGTCGCTTCTGTGTAGCTAATCCGTTGACTACAGAAGATTAGTTGGCCCATGATCTCAAGAGTGAGGCATAAATAACTATCCTCGTTTCTTTGAGAGGACTTGACAGAGTCAAACATGAATGTTTAATCGTTAGGCTTTAGTTATCAGACATCTTGTCACAAATGGTGTTCTGGTGAAAACCAGATTTAACTTGTCACGCCCCTGATCTGTCTGCTCGATAATGTACAGTAGATAACCTGTATCGATCTGGATTAAGGCCTTGACACGATAGGCTGACTGCTTCAACCCTGAGGCTAGAAATATGTGAGTCTGAATTGAGGCCACATGCCTTGGGTAGAGAGACGAGAACTATTCCTCCACTTGATTGGTTGACGAACGAGTGATAGATATAAAATACGAGTCAACATGGACTTGGCAAATAGTTTTTTTTCGTAAAACAATATATAACTCACAAATCTTGAAGAAAAAGTATTCAGTGATTCTTCGCGTGAGGTACTTGTATATGTGTATGTATATGTGCGTTGTCACAAAATTGATAGTCATGTCACCACTAGGATTTTATCCTTAATCATGTACAGTTTATCGATAGCTGGGCTAAAATTTCGTAACTTACTATGCACAAAATCTTAAAGGTTTATCGTCAAAAGAAGTGGGTACGTGTACGGACGGACCAGCTGATCGCTGGTGATATTGTTTCTATATCTGAGAATGATCAAAAATTCTGCATTCCTGCTGACTTACTCCTTTTAAGGGGTACGTGCATTGTTGATGAATCAATGCTTACTGGAGAATCAGTTCCTGTTAGCAAAGTGAGTCAATATTCATTTTTATTAATGTTAAGATCTTACCTTAATATTAGTATTGTAGTTAATAAACTGAGTGTGCTGCTCGTTGCATGCTCGTACTCTATATTTTCTGCTAATTGTAGCTCAAGAGAAATTAAATATATGTTCCATAAAAAGACGCCTAGATGCAGTGGGTGTCACGGGTAGTTTTAACACTGTCAGATAGATTAGGCAAATATATATGCTTTGTTCCATCGAGTATATATCTCAGTCGACCATCAGTCATAACTAATGAGGGGCTTTGTCCTATTGTATATTGGTTGAAGTTTTCACACCAAATCAACATAATGAGCTATATATATGTATTTCAATAAAGCTAGGTTATATTTTCCACATTCTATTATTCTCCTGACCACTTTTGCCCGTCATACTAGAGGTTTATAGTGAATAATTAACACTTTTGTGATATGTAGGATTTACTACATCTACACTTTCCGTAGTCACTAGTTTTGTTTTTCTGACGTATTTTTTAAGTAAACGCCTTCTCATTAAAAAAACATTAGGCTTATTTTAGGACGTTTTTACTTATAGGATCCTTGTGAGGTTCTCAAAGCAGATGAACACTTTACGTTCGGTGATGGTCATAAGACCCAGATTTTGTTTGGTGGGACCAAAGTAGTACAGTTTACTCCCCCTTCTAAGTCTACAAATTCTTTAAAAGGTTTGTTACATTTTTGACGGTTTTTATACTTCATCTTTATTTAATACAATTTTCTGTAAATTACCTTCATACTCAGATCTAGTTTATGTATAGGGATTTACATCAAAAATGTAAGTACTTTGTGGTTGATATTCTGTTGATTTAATGCATATAAAATAACTTTCAAGACTATTATTTATAGGAAAAACGATTTCTATCGGGTTCAAATACTTAAAGTTGAAATTAATAATGTTATTTTCAACCATAAAAATGGTAAAGTAGGATTTATTTTATGTCGATGGGAAATAAAATGACTTGGATTATAATATTCAGCCTTGAAAAATATTTTTATTTAACTCAGTAGAAACAGTGCATACTTTCAAACAAAAACTTCGTTTTCTTACCCATTAGCAAAATAATTTCAGCTTTATGTATTGCGCTCAAATTAAGATAACTGACTATAAGTGAAGATGTTTATTCAATATTGATTTGATTTCTCGTGGTTAAATTTATTTTATAAGTTATGTCCATCTGTTGGGTGTTATGTAACTTCCCTAATTTCCTCTTAAAGTATGATGTTCAATAAGATTAGATCCTTATTGTAGTTTAATGGCCCTGTATCTGAATCCGGGTCGATCGTATTAATGATCGTTATAGAATGATTGCTATCGAAATATACATGTCACAAATCATTGTATACAATCATCGACTTAAATCGCGCTAGTGAATAACGGAATTAAATAAGTCAAGTACGAGAATGGATTTCGAACGTGTATTTAATACAATCATTAATCCGGACAAACTATCGGAGAGACGAAGCGAAACGAAATGATGCACAGTGGAAAAGGAATGTGAGCCAACTCCATTTAATCAAGCGTTAATTGATATTTATGACCGAACAAAAATAAGTTACAGGCATTCGATGAGTGAGATAGGAAATGCAGACACATACACTTACATAAAAACAGTCAAGGTTGATAAGTGAATAATTATCAAAATGTGGCTTGAGAAGAATGGATAAATTGGTTTGTCCAGAGGCTAAAATAAGCTATGTGGGCTCGACATAGGACCAGCCACTACAGCAGTATATGTAGTGGGTTAGTGGCTTCTTCGTCTAACTAGTCGACTTTCGACCATTGAGTTCCAGATTTGAGCCTTGCTTTACTGCTTTCTGAACACCTAGGTAGTGTCATTAGTCCGAGAGGTTCTATGACAGTGTCTGTACCTCAAAAGTACATAAATCTTGTGAAAGCCCTTTACTCAAACACTACTAGTCGAGTCAGAGCTTATGGCAAAGTGTCATTTGATTTCGCAACCTCAAGTGGCGTCCGACAAGGCTGTCCACTATCTTCTTTTTTTTAAAATTTCATCATAGACCAACTGCTGAAAATAACACTCGTCGACTCAAGTTTCGGGCATCGATCTCCTGCCAGAAGGTTCACTTATTGACTCAGAATACGTAGATAACATAGTTCTGTTTGGTGAAGACGCTGATAAAGTGCAGAGTATTTTTGTAGCACTGAGCAACAATGCCAGGATGTTTGGGATGCGTTTCTCCCCCTCTAAATGTAAACTGTTGCTTCGGGACTGATCTACATCAACACCTGAACTAAAGATAACAAGTGAAGTAGTCGAACGCGTTTATAACTTCACTTATCTTGGAAGTCTGATCAGCCCGAATGGGTTAGTGTCTGACGAAATTTCTGTACGGATTCAAAAAGCTCGTTCGATGTTTGCCAACTTATGTGACCTCTGGCAAAGGCGATATATTCGTCTATCAATTAAGGGACGATTATACTGTGCATCAGTTCGTTCTGTTTCACTTTACGGCTGTGAAACGTGACCATTAAGAGTATAAGATACTCGTAAGTTACTAGTATTTGGTCACAGATGTCACAGATGAAATATTGCTCTCATCTGCTGGGATCACCGGGTAAGTAATAGTGAGGTTAGACTCAGGGTATTAAGGAATGACGGTAAGTCGGTTGATGAGTTTGTGAATCTTCATCGACTGAGATGGTTGGGCCACGTGTTGCGTACGCCTGAACACCGATTACCACAACGCGCAATGCCGACTAGTGTTGAAGACGGATGGAAGAGAGTTAGGGGAGGTCAAACCAAAACGTGGCATCAGAGCTTGAAGTCACAAACTTCTAGTCTGAGCCATGTTGGCAGATGCAAACTACTTGGTTGGGTGATATGGCTCAGAATGGATCTTAATGGCATAGGTATATACACTCTTTGTCTTCCCTTAAACCATGAGATTAAAACTACTTTATATCTTTCTACGAACTAATTCTTTTTCCCTGTATTACATCCTTATATACTGTCTTATATATATTACTACTGTGGTGTGGTCTACTTATATCCATATAAGTAGCATATGGCGATGGTCAGACATAGATTGTATTTTGGCAGAAGACCGATGAGCAAAGAACTGAAATGAAGCGCAATTGGTAGGAAAGTGCATGAACAATGGAATTAGAGAAGATGAACTGGTATTTACAGTAGGAACAGTGAAGATTGAGACAATTGGTTGTTAATTTGCAAATTAATTGTTCATTGTATGGTTATCAGAATTTAGTGAGATGGTCTGTAACTTTTGCTTAAATACATTCGATTGTCCCCAACCGGTGCTGTGTTCACTACACTACCATTGAAGTAACTACTTTACTTTCATGAATTTTTTTCATCTTGTGCTAATGAGGTGTGGCAACTTGGACTGATGCATAAATGTGCCTGGTCCTACATTGTAGCTGACTGAATGGCTGTCATTAGTCCTCACACTGAAAGTGTCACTTAAAGCTATATACACAAACGTTTACTTGATAATATGGTCGCATTAATAATAATAACAACAATATTAAAAAGGCGAATTTTAGGCGTTTTCTGATTTTTATCTTCAAATTCTTGTTAAGGCGTATCTAACTTATATAGGTGGTGAATTTCCTAGATTTTCATCACATTTGACTTTGGATTTGCCGTAACCTATTTTTAATCTTTTTTCAGCACCTGACAATGGTTGTATCTGCTTTGTACTCCGTACGGGTTTGAGTACTTCACAAGGTCGTTTGCTGAAAACTATAATGTATAGTGTGAAGGCTGTTACGGCAAACAATACTGAAAGCTTTCTTTTCATAGCCTTCTTACTTGTTTTCGCATTGATTGCATCAGCCTATGTCTGGGTAGAAGGTAGGTCGTTTTTCACAATAAAAGGCTGTTGGCTGCCTTTTATAATTTTTTTATATGGGCTTGGATGCTTTGCTTTTCCATTGCAATTATTGAATCATTTGACGATATTTGCCAAATCATTGTGTAATAAAATGTCATGAGTCAGTAAACCAGGCATTTTTAAGTGTCTATAGATGTTTTGTAATGTTCTACGTGATATAAAAACTTTTTATGCTTAGCTCTTATTTAGAATTCTCAATTAGGTTCTCTAGTCAGTAACTATAAGAAAGTTTTTGGTTTCGTATATGTTTCATACAGTTATCATTTCATCACTCACCCGTGATTTTCATCCGCTCAATTCTTAAAACTCAGTCAGCCAGTCAGCTACAACGTAGGACCAGGCATATATATGCATCGGTCCAAGTTGCCAAACCTCATTAGCACAACAAGATGAACACCGAATCCGTGGTGGTAATATATAAAAGAAAGGTTGTATATAAGGATATAGTACAGGAAGAAAGATAGACATGAAGCAACGGTCGGGATTCTTAAAACTGATATAAAATCTTCAAATTTTGTATGATTACGAGGTTTATCTTACTATTTTCCTAATTCTAGATAATTACTGCCTCGTTTCCTTTATATTTGTTTTGTCTTGAAATGACTTTATGCAATATCTTTATAGTGCTAATAATCTGCGCCATTTCAAATTTTTGGCCACCAGTATTTATCATTTAGCATTATGCCTTATTTTGATACGTATGCATTAATAAGCAGCTGACGATAAACCACGAACTAAAAGTGAAACCATTGTTTTACGTCAATCGTTGTCCTTGGTTTATCCAAATTCATAGAGGGAACTAATTATATGGAGCTTTTGAAGTTTATTTGAGCATGATCAGGAAATAAGTGTACTAACAAATTGCTGTGAGGACACTCGGATCAGGATGCTAACAATACACAAGGTACGCAGCGATCTAATTTTCCAAATTGTACCGTCTAATATCCATTGTCCCATTGCAAAAGATCTTTTTGAAACGAGTAGTGTGATGGATGGGTGACGTAAATTTCCCGTCTTATCTATTATATTTAGTCAGTATGTTGGTAGTATTATTTTATTACATTATTAAATCCCCTTTTTGACGCGTGTGTCGTCGTGGGTCTTTTAACCCAACCTTTTATTGGAACATACTAAATGAAAATCGACTAGTCATTACCCCCAGGCTTATATTAAAACCTTTGACTAAATAATATTCATGTTTTTTCTTCGAAGTCCAAAGGATCAGAACTAATTAAAAGTTAATAATCCAAAGTGATGATACAATGACGTCAATTTTAACGTTTGAAACTATTTTGTAATATCAAGATCAGTTTCTTTTTTAATAGTAATTAACAAGTCTTTCCAGTAGATATTATGTTGTCTTCATTTAACTGCTACTATTCCAGTGTGAGTTGGTTTTTTATAAGAGGATCTTCATTAATTTCCATCCTTTATAAACTGTGGAAAAATCCACTAATATATCGGAAACATTAATATCTAATCCAGTTAGTAGAATTATAGGTAGAAATATAAAATACTACTGACTCGAATGTTTCAATGGTAAAAAAGATCTTTTTTTTGGACTACCATGTATGATGGTTCGGTTGTGAGGGTTTGGATCTTTCTGTTGTTAATGTTAAAGACTGCAATTGATCAGTCAGTTTTGGCATGTGTGCATTCTGAGCGGATCGCCTTTATATTAGGATTAAGTCAGAGGTATTTTTAAGCAAAGTTGGATAGTGGCTATCAGTTGAATTCATCAATAATAAGAAGATTCAAACCTTTACGACTGAATTATAATTCATCCCCGTTGCGCAAACTAATGGCTATCTGGACTCAGTAGCTAAACGAATAATGCGTTGGGTATTTGAGGCGGAAAGCAATGGGTTTGAGTCCAACAGCGAACATTAACATATACAGGGGTATCCACCTAACAAGTCCCAAAGAGGGCGCAATATGTGTCCTGAGTTTCATTGCTAAACGCCAATTTTGTTATAGATAATATTTAAATACTATCAATAGTAAGAGTATTTTGCTTCTTAAACATATAGTATAGGAATATTTTATGTATACAAAAATTCCTGAATGTGTCACCAATCAATAAGTTTTGTATTCAATTTAAATATATTTTCTAACAGGTACAGCTGATCCCCGTAGGAATCGATATAAACTGTTTCTTGAATGTACTCTCATTCTAACATCTGTTATTCCACAGGAACTCCCACTAGAATTGTCTTTAGCCGTGAATTCATCTTTGATTGCATTGTGCAAACTTTGTAAGTGCTATATTTTGTAACTGTTTAATCTACATGTTGGTTGAATTTAATCTCATACTTATGGAGACTTAAATGTTTAGTTTGCGATCTACTTAATAAATAAACTATTTTAGTAGAGATAAATGTTTTCTCAATTTTTTTATTTTTTCCTCTCTGTGTAAATTAATTCCTACTGTAATTATAGAACCGACTAAAAGGCAAATGAAACAAGCACGTCAAAACGAAAATCAAATTAACTCATTCGCCGAGTACTTGGGTATAAGTCACATTTTAGATGTATGGGCTAATGATACTACCCATTTGGCTAAATCACAGTAGGTGGATCCATGTTCAAACCTAGGGACTACTGGCTCTAAGTCGAACCCTGAAACCACAAATTCATCGCTTCACATACGCATAGGATATCTAAACTGTTTATATATCTTTGGTACAATTAATTTCGAGTTTCAGGTTGTTCATTTTGTGAATTTACTTCTATCGAGTTCCGATACCTAGGACATCAGATAACCTTAGACTTTTGGGTGTAGTTTTTTAAATAGTGATGTGTGCAATAGGAAGTCAAGTTAATTTAACATGAACTTCCTCATTCGGAAAACCTCGTTCTTTATGTTTATAAATACAAGTAGGGAGTGTACAAATAATAACACGGAAATTAAAAGATATAAGTTTGAGTCTTAAGATTAATTAAAGTTATTTTATCTTGTCGGTTGTAATTTATTCGCACTGTAATTTATTTTCTAGTGGTCTATTGTACTGAACCTTTTCGAATTCCATTTGCTGGTAAGATTGATATTTGTGCCTTCGATAAAACTGGTACTCTGACGGAAGATATTGTCGTAGTTGAAGGAGTAACGGGTTTAAAGTAAGTTAATAGTTAGTGGTTTTGTTGCTTGGGTTTTACTGCATGTTCTTTTAATAACTGTGGGCATATAGTATGGAGAGATTTATGCCTTTTGATGCACTTATGTAGATTGTAGGTAGTCAGTTGATATTTAAATTTCAGGGGACGTTCTGGTGTTTTCTTAGTATGAATTTGTCATTTCTTGGTAATAATACTTGGTTGTAAGTTCAATGATTCGGCTGTTAATCATTACCAATAATAAAGGAACTCAGTCCTGATTGATTTATGATCCCTATGTAATCTACATAAAAAGTGAGCATCTTGAGTGCCTTTACATCCATACAATATTATCTCTATTATGCTATGGTATAATAAACTCGCTCTTGCAAATAGAAAGCGAGCTAATTACTATCTGAAGGTATTTCCTTCAAATGCCTTTATTTTATCAAATGGCAGCCAGGATCGATCTCTGCTATGAGTCCACCTAGTCTGCAAACGGAATGAAGACTCAATGTCACTTGCATTGTCCCAGCCCCGCTAACTAAAGAGAGAAGTCCAGGTTCAAAAGAGGGGAATGTGTTCACAGGCAGTCAGAAGCACGAACTACAAGAAGCGAAACTCAAGCGTATATGTATATGATAAAAATGTCCTTGGGAAACTTAATAAAATAGCATATTAAAAGAGACAACGAACCAATGACATTTAAGGTCCTCCTAGGTGGGAAATACAACATAAAGGTGAAAATGGGCGCGTTTGGCGTAAAAACAAGAAGTTCAAATTTCCGAAATAAAATTGCAAAAATAAGACATTTACCAAGTGAGTTCCGGGGATCTAACATCCCTAACAATTAATTTCTAATATAAAAGTATAGGTCAGTATCTTGAACGTGGGTGTACTATTTTATGAATTAAACCCCTGGGTCAAAGGCTCGTGAGTAATCCCACCTAGAAAATCATCGGTTTTGGCGTTTTAGCGATATCCGAGTCTCTACACAAATAACGATGGTTACCAATAAATGAGATTAGCCAATAGCTAGAATTGTGTTAATCTGCTCGTTATAATTATTATGCGTTCATATATAACTTTTAGATATAGATTTCAGTATCTCTTTTCCAAACTGATTGTCTTACTATTCCACTTTCTTTCATACATGGAGTTTTCATGTATGTATGTGTTATTTTCTTTTAGTGATCAACCATCAAATAAATTGTTACAAGTAAAACAATGTCCACTATCTACCATTCAAGTGTTAGCTAGTTGTCATTCATTGATAAATACCAGTGCTTCTGGTCTGATTGGTGATCCTATGGAAAAAGCTATGTTAGCATCGACTGGTTGGTCGTTGAATGATCAGAATGAAGTATATGGACGTACTATACCGCGTAGTTCTCCATTGAAAATATGTCAAAGGTAAATAAATGTTTAGTAACGCACTATATTTTTATAATAATCATATTACTATTCACTTTATATTTTTCTGTAACAAACCTAACTTAAACTGAACATTTTTACAAAAATAAAATAAATTTAGGCATTTCATTTTTCGTAAAGCGTTAAATATTGATTATTATCGTAAGTAGTATATATAGCCTTTAACAAAATTTTTTAAGCATATTCTTCAAACTTTTTGTTCTCTAAAGCATTCCCTGTAATGTATTAATGTTATAGCAAAACATATCTTTGCTGAAAGTTTGTGTAAGATGTTAAGTTTACTAATTTCATTATATGTGTATCTATACTTGCCATAAGTGAATTTCCTTTATACTGTGTTTCATTATTCTCTTTTCTTTTTAAAGAAATTCACTTCATAAAGTATGTAAACAATAAAATACTACTAATCTTATGTCGAAAACGAGGAGTGAGTAAACAGTACCATTCGCTCGCTCAAGCCTAAGTTCATTATTAATATTCCAGGTACAGCTCCTTGTATTTGACTGTAAGTCATATTTCCGACCTCAGAGTTAACGATATCACTTGGGTACCAAATTGAATTGAATGAAGCTGGATCCGAACTTATAACCCACTTATTAAAGCAGTGTTTGAGTCATCAAGTCACAGTTTCATTATCGTTTGACTCATTTTTTCCATCAAATAACATAAATTGTCTTTTGTGTAAAGCAGTTCATTCTATAACTGAAAATTGTGTCGTAAAAAAAGTGAGAGCATATCCATTTTCTATTAAATAGTAACAATTCTTTCTGTATAATATTCAACAATGCTATATAAGTCTATAAAAACTAAATGAATATTCGATTTTCCTAAAATCAGAGTAAAGACACATCGATTCATTATCATTTTTAGATTTCGATTCGATAGTACACTACGTCGTATGTCCGTTGTAGTTAGCCATTATTTACCATCTAGTGTAGATCGAAATTACCTGGTCTGTGTCAAAGGATCACCAGAAACCATTCTTCCAATGCTTGTCGATGCACCACCAGACTATGAAGAAGCTTATCTAACTATGGCTAGACGGGGTGCTCGTGTTTTAGCTTTGGGACAGAAAACCTTAGGTCAACTTACACATGAGCAGGTTGGTTTGTTTGATTTTTTTTTCAGTAAATATGAGTCATTGTAGAGTTAATGTTTACTCAAATAAATTTATTTTGTTAAATTACAAGATAAATCACCCACTCTTTGAATACAACAACCATATAGGGGGGAAGGTGACACAATAGTGTATTGTCCACAAACTAATCCCCTCTAATCTTACGTTATTTTACCATGCTTATTTTGTGTTCATATTCTGTTTGTCACTTTATTGTGTGAAAAGCTTATTCTTCCGGCTGGCGGTCTTGTTTTTGGCTTCAGTTCATTCGAGGGCTTAAGTCAATAGTTCGTTCTCTTGAGTCGACATCCAATCAACTACATTGTATCATTTCATTTCATCTATCGATCAACATTCTGTTCATTTTACTAATAAAAAATTCGCTCATTAAATAAATCATTCCTCTTCTATAATAGATGAGCCACAACTTGGACTCCGCTGTAGCTCATTAACAAAAATACTACGATAGTACCATCTTTGCCAATATTGAGATGTGAGGTTGCAATTTTTTTTTCATGTATTTATTGATGTACTCGGTTTTAAGCTAGAATATCTGCGTAAAGAGTCATGATGTTACTCATCTTCCCGACCAGGACTTTGTTTTATAAGGTTCAAAAATCCCACCTAATTATTGAAGCATATTGATACGTCTGATAGGTGAGTCTCAAGTTAAGTAAAACAACATAGGATTTTACTACTGACAAATACCTTAAAACTACTGAATTTCTTTTTTTATCAGCTTATCAACCACAATTTTTCAAAAGTTAAATTAGTACCCATAACCCTGAAGTCTTACAAATAAAATATGGTTACCAAATTAGTATTTTCATGTCAAGTTTATTGTACATGATTTGTATTCGCTGAATATTGAGTAGTTTTTATGAGATCAAAAATACAATTTCTTCCCCTCCAAAGTTACACAAATCTTCTCTTCACAATACTTTGTTGATTGTAGACAACTTAGAACATAAGATTTTCAGTAAATAATTTTTTTCTTTAACTTGTCATTTAGGTAAGAGATTTAACTCGTGAATCTGTTGAGTCGGATATACACTTTTGTGGTTTCGTCATTATTTCTTGCCCGTTAAAACCGGACTCTTTGGCCGTGATAAACGATCTTAGTTATTCCAGTCATCATATTAGTATGATCACAGGTGATAATCCACTTACAGCCTGTCATGTAAGCAGTATTGTGGGAATAGTTCGATCTAATGTTCCTGTACTCGTATTAAGTCCACCGAACGCATTACGTAAGTATATTTCTTATTCTGTTACGATACTTATATTGTATACGTAATATTTTTTCACTGTCATTAATACTAATATTGGTTATGGTAATCGTCTCTTGGTGATTAAGTATGACAACTAGGACTGATTCAGCGTTAATTATGACTGCTTGACCAAAAAAGGTGGTTGAATCCGATGAATTTCGGTAATGAATGTAGTTTCAAACTTGAATTGCGTTGAGCACATATGGTCTACAGATTTCGAAAATCATTCATCTAACAAAAATGTTCTACAATAGTGTTATAGAAAATTTCATTTGGTTATTTAGTACGAAATTAGTTAAGGAATAGATTAATAATATGAAAATATTAATCAGTTGTTAAATCCTATGCTTGTTATTTTCTTTGCTTCGTTTTAACTCTATGCCAGTTTGAAGCTTATTTTTCATTACAAGATAAAATCAGTTTTGAGTGCAACCAACTGGTCAGTGCTTCTCAGTTAATTTTCACTGATTTTGTATTCTCATTTTGATGAAAATGAACTTCAAAAATCGAACAATATCTATAGATCTCTCATTTATGGTGAGTAGTGAAGCAGTTGAGGTCATCGACCATTTACTTATTTTGAAAGTCTAATCAGCCTTGGTGGACTGGTGTCTGACAAAATCTCGGAATGTGTTCGGAAATCTCGGTTCGTTTTGCCAACTTGCGTCACTTGTGGCTTAGGCGAGATATCCATCTGCCATCCGAAAATGAATACACTGCTCGTCGGTTCCTTATGAAAAGTGATCTTTAGAGATAGAGCTTATTTGTAGGTGAATAGCATTTGATTACAGGTGCCTTCACAACGTTACTTGTGTGTGATCAAACCATCGAGCGTGCAATGCTAAGGTTAGACGCAGGGTGCAAGTTAAGGATGAAAGATCGATAGATAAATTTGTAAAATTTCTTCGACTGAGTTGGTTCAGACATATTATACATGCTCAGCTACAGCCTACCTAAAGGGGCGATGATATTCTAAGCAGTAGGTTAGAAGAAAGCTTATGTGTCATTAAACCAAAGTATGATATTAGTCTGTGAAGTCATTGACTGTTGGACTTAGCCATGTAAGTAGGTGCAGGATATATGGTTGGGTTCTGGACGAATATTGTAGCCACGTAGGTTGATACGGCTCAGAATCGTTTGCAGTGGCACAGGTGCGTTGACCCTTCATTTAGATTCTAAGTTTCCTAATTATCCTATTCCTTTCTTCTATTCCACGAATCCATACCTTCTCAAATTATATCTCTCATTCATAATTATTTCTACTACCACTAATACTATTATCAAACATATAACATTGGATAGTAATATTATTGTCATCACTACTATTTATACTACTCTGGCATCTCGCTTTGTTGATGTGATGTGAGAACTTAAACTGATGCATATGTATACCAGGTCCCACTGACTGTGGTGAGTATAGGCAATTTTGATAATTGGAGAATACGATCAGTGACTCAATTTATGAAACTATTCAAAACGTTGAATAAAGCGAAGCATTTTTCCGACTAGTTTTTCATGGCTCTACTATATATGGTGAGTATTGACAAGTAACATTTCTTCACTCTGCCCGTCTGGCTGTCTGAATAGGAATTTTCACCTTAGTCAAAAAGTTCCATCATTTTCCCATCAGCTATGATTTTCGGCTAAGTTGGCTTCTTGTTTTCTCTCTCTTCCATGCTTTCTGAGCCTTAATGAAATGATTTCTTTCTTGTACAGTTGTGAAACTATTTGACTTTGTTAGGAAATATAAAGAAGTCTCAGTGATACACTATGTTACCAAGTATTTTATTACTGCTAGATAGTTTAACCAGGTTGAATCATGCAAGGGAGATATGATTTTCTAGATTTGATGATCAGTCCACCAAGTATTATTATTGTATTTTGGTTGATTGAGTACAAGAGGTCATACATATTGGTAAGTTACACGCGATCCAATCCCACTACTGTAGTGATAAAAATGACAAACCGTATTAAACCAGCTTATATTTTGTTCCTCCTGTCACTGAAATTTTCAGGTACTAATTTGGGGGTGTGTGGCATAAAATTCAATGAGTTTTGAAGCAACTCTGTTATTAAACAAGTTCATTTTGTCTTAGTACACAAACATTATAAATTACCACTTTTTTATTAGGGTAAGGCAACTTTCTTATACTTGTTTCTGCATTTTAGCACTTAATCTCGATACGTTGTATTTGTTTTATGAAGGACGTAGGTTTTCTGTAATTTGACTAGGTGAGATTCCGACCGCTCAAATTGACGACTACTTCTAATCAACAAATGAACGCAGTCACATAATGTGACCGGGTGATGGGTTCTCTTGAGACCGTGTTATTGGTTTAGGTTTTTAAATGACGCACTAGAAGGAAAAAACAGATGGCACCTCCAGAACAAGTAGACCTACGTCATAGGTGATGGTCAACCTGACAACGGTGACAGACGGTTCACTTTAAGTGAACCCAAGGGAATCGTGCTATTTAAAAGGGAGGTGTTAGGGATATTTAATCTCAAATTACAACTTATTAGAGGAAATCAATATCAAAATTCTTTTATAGTAAATTATTCTGCGTGAACACTGCCAAGTGTTACATTTGAATATGCGTCAAAGTCGAATTCGTCAATACTGTTTGCAATAACATCGTTAAAGGATGCAACACTGAAAGCTAGTGTACTATATGGTGCTTTTGTTATGTACTTCGAGTTTCTCCCCAACTGGATCAATTTTATCTGCTGTTCCAGTAACAATTCTAATTTGAAAGGATCCATTTTCATTAACCGTGTCGCTATTTGAGATTAATTCAAAATAATTCAAATTCCCTTTTTTTTCTGCTCCAAAATCTCCGTTGTCAGTCGGTACATTCGGGAACTGTACTAATAATTTCTTTACTCCAACTTCAATGTCGTGAACGGAACTACTCATATTCTCTTCTTTTTCCTGGCCCACTTACTAGAGTGAAAATACCAGGCTTTGTAGATATTGACCCAGTGTAATCAATTCAGAATACAACATGTTTGTCGATTATATATCAGTAAGAAAACAGTGATTGAAATATTTCAATTTGAGTATTTTTCACATGAACATAGATTATTGTAAAAATGTATTGAAATTCCCTGAATAGTGTTCCCATTGAATAATGATTTGCTGTAACCGAATTTCAATCTAATCAATGTTGGTTTGCTTTTCATAAGTTGTATTTGGCGATTGCTCATCCATAACAGTTTGATTTTAAGTTTAATTCCATACAGATAATATTTTAGAAAGTGAAAGCTTAATACTTATATTCTTAACGAGGTGCATGATTATTTATTGTCATTCTCTTACTCCCCCCACTTTTTTTTCGTTTTAGATGAACAATGGCATTGGCAATCGGTTGATGAATCTGTTATACTACCTATGTTGGATGTGAATGCCAAGGATGCTAAGTTCAAACTTTTACAACTAATCCAAAAGTATGATGTTTGTTTAACAGGTGAAGGAATCGATTATCTGTCAAAAACAAATCCTAGTTTTCTACGACAATTAATTCCAAAAGCTAAAATTTACGCTCGTGTTGCACCGAAACAGAAGGAATCTATTCTAGTTCAATTGAAACGTATGGGGTATATCACATTAATGTGTGGTGATGGAACAAATGATGTTGGAGCATTAAAACAAGCACATGTTGGTCAGTTTTTACCTTTTTTATCTTTCTATTTGTTTCCTTTTCTTAAATACGAAAGATTTTATTGTACTGAGTTTAAGGAGTAGCGATATTCCAGTGTTTAATTCATTTTATCATTCAGCTAGTTATTTATGAACAAGAAATTAACCTTGATATACTTCACACATTATTGCCTTTTATCTACTTTGTATCTTGTAGATGGGCAAATAATTTTATACATTTTATTTTAAGTCACTTATTTTGATTTAAGAGAGTTAGATTGTACTGCTTAGCTCCCCGAACTAAAGTAAATAAAAAGGGCTTTTGAAATCGTTATGGAATTATTGATCGTTGAATAAATTTGGTACATATAGGATTCGTTTATTTCCACATTTTTGTTATATACTAGGTGTTGCACTGCTTAATGACATGAGTACATCTGTTTCTCTTGTGGAATTAACTGAGAATAAACAAACAAGCCCTTCATCTAAGAATGTACGTCAGAAAAATCATGGAGGTGCTTTCAATCGTGGTAATCGTGGTGACGTTCACTCTACGAATACCAATATAAATAACAGTAACCCAGCTGTACGCCCGTCATTCAACTTGCCTGCACTAGATACAGAACAAGAAGTATCAGTGGTTCGTCTTGGTAATGCTAGTATTGCAGCTCCTTTTACTGCTAAAATGTCTTCTCCTATTGGAGGTAAGTATTGTTTACCTCTAATTTTCTATACTTTTTAACAGATGAAATTCCCTTAATACTTCATTGATATCAAACAATTATTCAGCGGTTGAAAAAATAAACTCCCGTCACTTAAATTTTAGAGCTATACAAATTTACTCTTCACAATATTCAATAAAATAAACTTTGATTATAGTTAGTATTTATTACTTTTGTATATGCACATTTAATTTAAATTTTATACACACAATTGATTCGATAAGTTGATTTAAGACGGAGCAAAAAAGCTTATTAGAATAAGATAATTTTTTTGTGGTAAGTTCTTCAGTCTCAAAATGTAAAGTAACAATAACATCCCTGTTTGTTTATTAGACTATAAGGTAGGTAAACTTATTGTGTATAGACTAATGACACTACCAGGTACCCAACTTTTGAATTATTCACTGATATTCGAACTTGTCGATCATGAATTAAGGCAATATCGAAGCAATACACACAGTATGCACATATGCCAATTAGAGACTGATCAGTTGCAGTCTTAAGCATCAATGGGAAGATTCAAACAAACAATACTAAGTGAATTCGAACTTCACCCCATTGCACGAGCAAGTGGCTATCAGGACTCAGTATCTGAGTGGATAACGCGACGGCGTTTGAAGCGAACGGTACTGGGTTCGAGTCCCAGAGTGAACATCAACTGTGGGATGCAAAGACAATCCTCTGACAAGTCTCAAATAGGACGAAGCGCGCGTCCTGGATTCCACTGCTAGCCACTATTCATCTTTGTTTATAATGCTTGTGAATTAAGGCAATATCGAGGCAATACGCACAATATGCACATATGCCAATAAGAGACTGACCAGTTGCAGTCCTAAGTATCAATGGGAAGATTCAAACAAATAATACTAAATGAATTCAATCAGTCAAATATTTTCAATATTTCGGATATCTAAACAAAACCAAAAAAAATTAACACACATAAAACACTTCAACAGCTTGGGATCTTTTTGGTTATTATCGAATTCATCATCAAAATTAAAAAAAAGGATCTATTTTACACATGTACTGTTATTATTTTGACCTTCATTCATAATATTCTTAAGTCATAGCATTTGTTTTATTGACTAGTCTAAACATATTCTAATACAGTTAGGAATACTTCTTAGTTATCTGTAAATTATTTGCTTTTATATATATTTGTATTTTTTTCTTTCCTAAATTTACTCTATTGTCCTAATATATTTTCTATTTTGATTTAGTCTGTCATATTATTATGCAAGGACGTTGTACATTGGTGACTACATTGCAAATGTATAAAATACTAGCTATAAATGCATTGATCATTGCTTATAGTTCATCAGTTTTATATCTTAAAGGCTTTAAAATATCTGATACTCAAGCAACTATTCGTGCTTTACTTTTATCAGCTTGTTTCTTATTCATTTCACGTTCTAAGGTAAAAAAAAAGTGATTAACATAATAATTGTGTCTTTTTTTGTTTGTTTGTTTATTTTTAAAATTGATATCATTGAATATTTAACATCATTCATATTTATTTGGAGTTAGTTTCTTGTTTAAACTAAGTGAGAGCAAAAATTATGATGAGATATATTTCAAAACCAGAGAACATTCAGTTGTTTTTTGAAAAAAAAAATCACTTTGAATTCTCTTAAACAATTTGAACAAGGTAAACATAACGAGAGTTGATGTTGTTTTTTTCTTCGGAGGGAGGGGGTTCGTTAAATACAAGAAAATCTTGAGTTATTAAAAAAATACGATAAGTTGATAATGTAAAAATGGAGATAGATTAGTGATATTAATCTAATCATTTTTCTTCTTTTCGTTCAATTTAAATTTCATACTTGTCCGTTGAATGATTTCAAGCAATGAAAATAATGACTAATACGTACTTAAGATGTTATAAATTCATTTTTGTATTGGTTATTTGAATCTTCCCATTAATGTTTAAGACTGCAATTAGTCAGTCTCTTATTGGAATATATGCATCCTGTTCGGATGGTCTCGATATTGTTTTAAATCAGAAGCGAGGGGTACTGGGTTCGAGTCCCAGAGTGAACATGAACTCTGGGGTACAGATATATCCAGCAGACGAGTCCCTAACAAGACAAAACATACATCCCGGATTCCATTGCTAAATACCATCTCTGCTTATAATATCATAAATTGTTTAAAGTTGAAAATTTTCATCTATTCAGTTTTATAGTGGACTTGTTGGTTTAGGATTCCCATTTTAAAGAGGGTTTTATGGAGAATTTGAAATTAGTGCTCCACAACTAACTATTTTATTGTTCATTGGAATATTCAGTCAATCATAAAAAAGGTTGAAAATGAGAACATGTTTTTGCTCATCGAAGTTGCCACACTTGATCAGCACAAATTGAGTAAATGAAAAATACGTAACGTGAGAAAACTAAAACTTGTAAGTAGTTGTAGTGGTTGGGGAAAAACACAAAACATAAGAAATATAATCTAAAAATATTGAGATATTTTAAGCCTAGATGAAGATAAAAAAGTGAGACTACACCAGCGGTACTGAAATTTTGGATCATATCATCTAACCGTCATTTGAGTGCAGTCAACTCACGGACTAGAATCAGTTGTGTCAAATAAGGCTTGCCAGTCAGTGATTGAAACTCACTTGACTTAGTAAGCTATCGTTCTATATAAGATTTTCCTGTTTCTTTTATTTTTTTATTCACGTCAATATACATTTTTATTGGACGTAATACACTAGAAATGCTGTTTATTATCAGGTTTTTTGCAATTGATTGATCACCAAGTGGTAACTGATATCATGTGTGTCAGTCATTTGTAAATCTACCAGTCATACAGGAAGTAAGTCACAGCTCAAATAACTGAATGTTGACATCTTAGACTTTAAAGTTGGTTGGCACGGATTTGAGTTGTTCAAGAAGCAATCATTTCCCTCACGATCGCAGATACGCCAGATAACATTGCTTTCGTTGTTTCGTTGAAGAACGATTATAATTTTTCGCGAAAGTAAACTTTTTCTTTTGCATGTTATTCACCAATCTCTTATTTTTTTTTGTAAATCTAACTCATCTATAGCCGCTAAAAGCACTTTCTAAAGAGCGCCCAATACCGAACATATTTAATGTGTATACACTACTTACTGTGTCCTTACAGTTTCTTGTTCACTTCTATGTGCTATATTTGTTAACTATGGAAGCTGAATTAAGAATGCCTAAAGTGTAAGTCATTTATTTAGATTGAAATATTTTATTAAATCTCCAGATTATATATATATATATATATATATATATATATATATATATATATATATATATATCCAAATAGTTAGTTTTACTTATTACTTAAAGGATTATGCATATACGTTTGATAATCACCTTCAAATTATCATCCTTACAAGGGAATGTAATCTTGATATTAAGCTCGAATTTTTCTAGATTCATCCAGTTGAATCCATTTTTTTATCATTATGACATTGGGTCAATTGAAATTACTGCAAGGTTTACTAAACAAACGCATCAGTTCACTTTGTCGTTGAATATTAAGTGCGTTAATAATACAGTAGATAATGCTTCGTGAAGTGTCAAATTAAGAACAAAATCTGTTCATAATGTTGTTGACTTTTGAAGTAAATCATGTAAAGAAATGAATAGTCCAACAATAGTGTTTTCTATCTAACTTATTGAGTTTATCCTTTTTTCTTAAGGTAAAATTTCCTGTAACTTATTTTATTTCCGGTTATATACTTAACTACCTTATGTCTATTTTCAAAATTCATCCACTTTTGAGATGTTCTCATGTCAATTTTTTTGATCATTGAAAATTTCTCTTCTAATCGGTTGTTTTTTATAATTATATTTAACAAGACTTAAACTGGAAGCAGACTAGTCGAGAACTTCGTAAAAATGTTCTAGAGTTTAAACCGTTACAATTCTCAACGAGACAAGAAAATAATCAGTGTTTTGGGAGGTGAATTTCAAAGATTCCTCTTATTTCATCTATTGTACAAGAGGGAGGAATAACACTAAAGATATGGGGTTATACCAATCCATTGAAGTCGAAATGTAAACTGTTAACACTCTGTTTTTGGGAACAATCTGATAATCACAGTACCGCATAAGAGATATTTAAATGGTGGTATACACTTTAAGCCTAAGAGGATTTCGTTTTACAGCCTTCGTCGTTGCTGATTTTTCGAAGGTTAATAGAAATTTCATAATGAGACCGTACAACTCAGGAAATCGAGTCTCATGAAAGACGCCTAAATGTTTGCAATAACACTTACATTATTTATTATTAGTAGGTTTATCTATTTATTTATTTGAACTCATAAATATTGGTACAAGGGGGCACCAGATATATATATGTGCTACACTAGTAAGTAATATAGCATAGTTTCCTGCGTTTCACTTTTCCCGGATTGTATTTTTGCGTTTTATACTATACTACT
>NC_031495.1:54386118-54423601 GCF_000237925.1 Schistosoma mansoni
AAAAATGTTCAGTTTAAAGTTAGGTGTGTTACAGAAAAATATAAAGTGAATAGTAATATGATTTTTATAAAAATATAGAGCGTTGATTCACATTTATTTACCTTTGACATATTTTCAATGGAGAATTACGCGGTATAGTACTGTCCATTTACTTCATTCTGATCATTCAACGACCAACCAGTCGATGCTAACATAGTTTTTTTCATAGGATCTCCAATCAGACCAGAAGCAATGGTATTTATCAATGAATGACAACTAGCTAACACTTGAATGGTAGATAGTGGACATTGTTTTACTTGTAACAATTTATTTGATGGTTGATCACTAAAAGAAAATAACACATACATACATGAAAACTCCATGTATGAAAGAAAGTGGAATAGTAAGACAATCAGTTTGGAAAAGAGATACTGAAATATATATTTAAAAGTTATATATGTACGCATAATAATTATAACGAGCAGATTAACACAATTCTAGCTATTGGCTAATCTCATTTATTGGTAACCATCGATTATTTGTGTAGAGACTCGGATATCGCTAAAACGCCAAAACCGATGATTTTCTAGGTGGGATTACTCACGAGCCTTTGACCCAGGAAATACAATCCGGGAAGAGTGAAACCCAGGATTCATAGTCGGATTTATCATTTTATATATATACCCGTCTATTTATACTTTATATATAGTCTCTGTGGTCCATAACTCTAATATATAATTATTTGAATATTTTATTTAATCTGTTGTGAGTTAATCTAGTATTTGCTTGCCGATCTTACCACTAATAAGTATTTCTTTTATAAAATTGATTTTTCAGGGACGATGATTTCATAGATTTACATGCTGAATTTAAACCTTCAATTTTGAACACTTTAGTCTATCTCATTTCAACTGGAATGGAAGTAAGTAACTTGTAAATGTTATTTTTTTTCGATAAACGCATCAATACAATTGGTTTTAGTAGCATAATAATAGTAGTAATAGTAATGGTAATGGTGACGGTATTAACAATAATGATAGTAATAGTACTAATAATAATATGTTGTAATTGATATTATACATAGATTTTTTAAAAATACTTATGACATATATGGCTGAGCAATAAAAATACAATAATTATTTAATGCTGTCCAAAGTCGGATCCATCTACCATAATGTGATAGTGGATTATGGTCTATTGCAGCTTAGGAACTTTGCGTCTGATTAAAATAAAGGTTTCCCAGTAAATAGATGTTAAATTATGTCTTTAAACAGTGATTTTAAAGGAATGGAGGTAAAATGATCATCCATTTTTAGTTTACCATAGTTATTTTACCATGATTATTGATACAAACCGGTTCCAGGTTGCTCACTTCCATTAATTTACTTAAGCTAACTGTAGTATGTTTCATTGAGTAAACGTTTCGAAAAATATGATTTTACAGACATCTCTTAAGCTTTTTGAACGGTCATACTATCAGGGTTTTGATAAAGAATTAAAATGACCATTTATCATGACATTGTTGGAATTAGATGTAGTGTCAAACTTCTAGCTAGATGCCTATTAGTAGGTTTCTTTTCTGTCCAAAAACAATACAGCTTTGTTAAAGCATTTATTAGGATCGCAATTATTTACCTTCTAACGAAAACTGATGGTACTACCTAATAAGTTAGTTACAAACAATTTAGAATTCCGGTCATGTGAAACCATATACGTCACTACAATCGATTTCTTTACAGTATTACATAAAGTTTCCGGTCACCCATCATGATTATCACTAGGATCTCAACTAAGAAGCCTATATAGTCTATACTTCATGGGTTAACAAGACAGCTTTTTAGATTAATAAAAGGAAATGGAATCAAGAATTCAAGTGTAAGCAAGACAATCATGGGAAACGATGGCACTCTCGTCTGCTCTCAGTCTAGATGTTTAGAACGATGGGTGGGACACTTTAAGGGTCAGTTCAGCTGGCCTTCAGTTGCTCTACATCTACCCATCATTTACAAACAGCCTAAACGGAACATTGAAATAGGTTCTCTGTCTCTAGTTGAAATTCAAAAATCTATAGCTAATTTGAAACAAGGAAGGGCAGCTGGTCCAGGTTACGTTAATTTCAGAGGTTAGACACAGAGTATTATAGGATGATGGTGAATCAGTTGAAGAAGTTGTGAATTATCATCGACTGAGATAGTTGGGCCACGTGTTGCGTATGCCTGAACACTGATTACCACAACGCGCAATGCTGACTAGTGTTGGAGACAAATGGAAGAGAGTTAGGGGCGGTCAAACCAAAACGTGGCATCAGAGCTTGAAGTCACAAACTTCTAATCTGAGCCATGTTGGTAGATGCAAACTACTTGGTAGGAGTCTGAGTGACTATCGCAACCAATGATTGGAGACTCTGGGTGATATGGCTCAGAATGGATCATAATGGCATATGTGTATGCACTCTTTGTCTTCCCTTAAACCACGATATTAAAATTACTTTATATCTTTCTTTCTACGAACTAATTCTTTTTCCCTGTATTACATCCTTATATGCTGTCTTATATGTATATTACTACCATTGAAGTAACTACTTTACCTTTATGAATTTTTTTTCATCTTGTGCTAATGAGGTGTGGCAACTTGGACTGATGCATAAATGTGCCTGGTCCTACATTGTAGCTGACTGACTTAATCATCTGGATTAGTAATGAAGGTTTTATCATTCTGGAGGCGCAACTACAAAGCTCAAGTGACATCATTTGCATCGATAGCTTTTGATATAGAAGTTCCTTACTTTTTGCATAATCGCCGACACCGAAAACGTGTACGTCTAGATATTAAGGTCGCAATTTGTTTTAGGGTCAACATTTTCTAGCTCTCTTTTCATTGTGAAAAGTCAGTATCGCTGGAGTTGACGGTTATTAATGATAAGCACCTTACTGACAAAGCGTTTTAGCCGGGTCAACAAGTCGACTTTACTCTTAGACCTTAAATTTGCTGAGTACGGTCATATCACAGTCCAGCCTACCTGGCTGGTTTGTTAGGGCTTCGAAGATTTGTAGTAAAAACCGTAAAGCTTTATTTAGTCATCATAATAAGCTAAGTTGGTGTGCTACATTAAAGTGGCACTTTTTCAAGTCATCTTTTTCTGTGATAGTATGTATCAATGTTAAACGTCTTCTAACAGTTGCTTTCTTATAGATCTTTAATATTATATTTCATCTTGTAATTACAATACATATGTTTCACATATTCACAATAGACTGTCACATTGGCTGTAAACTATACTGGTCATCCGTTTATGGAATCTTTGTTCGAGAATAAACCAATGTTGATTTCTTTAATTGTCGCCATAATAGGAATTGTAATTCTACCTTTTGGTCCATTCGCTGATGCATTACAGTTAGTTAGTTTAGATTATGATGTAAGTTGTTCCGTATTGTGTGCACGTCTTTGTGTTGTATTGAAAATATTCATTTTATCATTTGACAGTTTGACAATTTTCAATCTTTATACTTTTAGTTTTCATCTCAAGAAATAGTTTATTCTCTTATAATTTCATATTGTACGGATTAAAAAGGCAGATTATTTAAATTGGTTGTGTTGAATATATGTTGAGTAATTCCAATACAATAGAAGTAGTATGTATTCATATAAAAAAAGATATCTACTGTTTGTTTTTAATATATTTTTCACTGTTTAGGATTTCTCACTCATATGTTGATGATTGTTATAAGAGGTGAAGGTCGATACATTCAATGAATTTTCCTTGAAAAGTTAACTATCTAGTTTATATTAAGCTAATATTATGTCTTTTTGAATACAATACAATCTATACTTTGAAATATACAAATATACAGTTTATTTTAATGCCTCTTGAATGATTTCTAAAGTCAGCAATTATGGAAGAGAAGTGATAGTGTTCAAAAACAGGTTGAATCGTATATTTGGATTCAATATTCAGTTAATAATCAGGACCTAACATTACTGTGTTTCGATCAAAGTTGTCATACTTCAATGGAAGGCAATCAAGTATCAATAAATAATCACGTATTACTTAGACCCAGACATAGTTAAGTTGATTTAAAATTGTTTCTTATTGTATTTGTTCAACACCTAACAGTCTGACTATTGGGCGTTGATGGCTATTGTTAAATTTCATAGTTTACATCGCTGAATGATGTTAATTAGATATTAAGGGAAGAGGGGCGTGGATCTTCATTGCTAAGTTGTCTCTTACTAAGACGAGACAGCTGTCCAATACTTCGTTTATGAAGGCCGTATAGCTGAGATGATTCCTTATCGTATGTAAACGGCAAAATCTTATCTTCTGCTTTCTTAATCTTTGGAACATTGAAATTCAAGAAAGCGAACAAGGAAACGGAAAATTTTTTCATGTTTTATACTTCTAATCTTTCCTTACCCTTATCTTGGTCTCTCTTTTTTTACAGCTCCGTATATTCTTTTTCAAAGTATTGGTATTCGATTTCATAGCTTCATTTTTGATAGATCGTGTACTAGTGTTTATCTTTGGTCGAGTCAGACAAAAATCCCTTTAATGTATCCAATCAGTGTATCAACGATATTGACTAACGGAAGAAACCCATTCAACGGAGACAAACATCAGTTTTAATTTTCATTTAACCAATTCACGTGCATAAATATATTTGTATTAACAAGTCAACTGTGTATGTATTTGGATGTAACAATTCGTTTCAATATGTAATAATAATGATTAATATTAGGATATGTTTTATTTTTTCTAATCTTTTTTTGAAACAACTGTACTAATCTGTCCAATGTGCACCTTCATGACTTCTACAATATAATAATAGTAAAATGGTGTTAATATTTCTTTCTCTGGTAGAATATTAAGCAAATGTCCTTACTTCACTTTCTTCATTCGTTCTTTTTCATTAAAGAAATAAATATCTGTCTTAATAATAATAATGATAATAAACATGGAATCCTTGATACGTCGATGTATGGATTTATAGATTTGGACGGGTTTGGTGCGTGGTTATTGATGTACCATTGATGATACTCTCATTGACAACGATTACAATGTTCGGTTTTTCGTTTTCTTATGTTTGATTCATGATACCGCCTCTTTTAGAATACGGAAATTCAGAGCAAAGTTCCTTCGAAGTAGAGATTTTTCATTTGTTTTGTTTATATTATATATTATCTTTTGTGTTGTACTTAATAATCGTTGTCATACACTACTACTATTCATTTACTTTGTTGTTCTTGTGTCATTTGTAAACTAGTTTTATCCTTATCTATCTCTCTAGTTTTATTCTCTCTATTGTTCCGTTGAATATTTCTTGTGTCCCACTTTCTTTTTCTATCTTATCTCTTACATGATAGTGTTTATTAAGTATTTGTATATGTGTGTACATTGAATTCTCACTTTATTATTAACCTGCTGACAATTTATAGAAATTAGTTGTTGTGATAAATTTATTACCGAATATGAAATAAATAGAAATTTATTATTTGTGTATTGTTTTCATATTCTTTTATTCATCTTTCCGTTCTGTTCTCCTCCTCTCCTCCTCTTTTTCTATTGACTGCGTATTTGTATATGTCTTTTTGTATATTATTCAGTTTATACCATAAATACAATCTATAATACTTAAGGGGGTTTAGTTATTTTCAATAAAATGCACAAAGTTTTTTTCAGTTATTTAGTTCATCTCTTTCTTTCCGTGTATTGTTATTAAAGTTTGTTCATGTTTATAATGTGTTAAAGCGAATCTGCGCATTCTACAACGGTTCCTGCTTGTTTTATCATAAATCTACATTGATCCTGAAACAATAATAAAAAATTTTGTACAATTAAAATTGTTTTGTTTTCTTTTAATTTTTTGTACTTAAACTTAAGCTTAGGATAATACGTGACTTATAAGAAATTTTCAGTGTAGTGTATTGTGTAATTCTATCTAGTTAAGGGTAGAATTGTTTTTGAATAAGAATTAACGAAAAGTCTAAAGAGAATCACATAATTCCATGTGTTAAAAGGCGGTTGAGTAATTGTTGAAAGGTGAAACAAAATTCTGAGATAAAACTAAATGTGTGTAAGAATAGTATCCACCTGACGCAAGTGAGAAATGTAAAGAATAAGTTTAAAAAGTGGTGTTAATATAGAAATAATTGAGATAAAAAACTGAACAACATTTAGAGAAGGTATTAAGAGTAGGGAAAATTAAGTGTTCAAGTCATGTTGTTTTACACACAGAGTTAAGTTTTGGAACGTTGAGTCGCTTATACCACCAAATTGCACAACTTATTGATTTCTTCCCCTTTCAACCCAATCATTTGACTGTACAGAATTCTTAAAGATAATCCCGGTTGAGACTGTGATCAGAATTCAGCCATTCCAATATTTAGATATCGTTTGTACTAAATGTTTTTTAAAATCCTAGCAGCTCAATTCTTAGAGACGCTTTTAGAGAGCGCTCGACATGTGCACTCAATGTAACCTGCTCCACAAGAGCAAGCATACTTGAAGGTACATTGATGTAGCTCAATGCGGGCGGCTTGTGAAGTCAATAGGAAGCTTTGGGGAATTAAATATTTTTTGCTCAAAGATTTCAAGAGTTGGTTTTCTTAATTTTCATTATTATATCTCCTTTAAACTCAATATTCATGAATTTTCTTATATATGGTAAGTGATCTTTCAAGTTGTGGTTTTGATTATTGTTTGCAATATAATTACCTTGAAAACATTTTTCCGTTTGGGGAATATTTGTGGAGAGTAAAGGCAAACTCATCTCATCCTGGCGATTCATGAGCCCAATACAAGCACCTTTATCTGGACAACTTGGAACTGAATCTTTGTTTCTCAAAAGACCAGGTGGTTGTGTTGTACCTCCTGGATTTATTCTCCTAGTTGTTGAATTTCTGTCACCATATTGGTCACAATAGTTTACAGTGTGTGCTTTAAGTTAGTCTAATTCATTTCTGGAAACAGATCAGTTCTGTTTGACAAACTAGGCTTTGAAAATAGATTATATTTTTGTTTCCATAAACCAGTGATAGCAAAATGTCAAGTACAGCTGTCAACATTTAAAAGGTTAAGCAGTTGAATAGTCATGTAAAGTAAAACTTATTTATTGTAATAAATTTCAATCATTTCATTGGTTGGTCGCTGACTAGTAACCAATGTCATATTTTAATTTATAGCGCTAGTTGAATTATATCGATTATGTTCCGATATAATCACTAGTGATTCGGCATCACCAACTAGCACAAAATCTAGGTCTGGCGTCTTTTGATGATTTTCTTGAAACAGCTAACATCAAATTCTAGTCATACTGTATATATATATCTGAAAATGAACAGTTAAACATCTCAGGTCGTGCACAATAAGTGCTGCTCGGTAGTATTATAGTGCGAATTTCTACCGAAGAAATGTGTCGAGTTTAACTAATTGAATAGTTTTTGTTCTTTGCATTTTAAAATTTTTTTATTCTTTTCAAAGGTTTACACTATAGTTTGTTCTTATAAAAGTCTATTCATTCTTGAATTCTAACTAAATGATTATTAATAAATCAAGGTTGAAAAGTTATTATCATATAGAAATAACCGATTTATTTTAGTTTACTGAGGCGTTAACATTCTTTATGAATAAAGCAAATATGATCAGAATTTATTTTTTTTTTGTTTTTATAAAAAAAACCTGAAATTATCAGTTTCGTTTTGATAATCCGTACCATAATAATAATAAGGATAATAATAATATCTTAACCGTTTAACAAATAATAGTAGTGATAGTAGTTAATAGCAGCTGACTTTACCTACTACTAAACACTAAGGGATAATGCACGTTATTCCATTTTTTTTTGTGGATGATAATATTCATAGTGACAATAATAATAATAATAATCCATCCGTTAAAGATAAATGTTGTTATTCATGCATCCAGATTAAGAAGTGATTTATAAAGATTATGTGAATAACTATTAAATTAAAATTATAGTGTGTACTGATAAAGGTGGGATTGAAATTCATTATAATAGATATATGTATTTTTAATCCAAATACATTGATATTTAGAACCATTTTATAAAATAGATGGAGGAAAAAGAAAAGTCAAACAAATCAACTGGATCTAGAAAAATGAACCATTTTATTGAATTAATGATCAATAATAGATCCAGAATAATTAAAGCTGTATGTATCGTTCTAAGTTTATTTCATAAGATTGAAGGATGAAATTTTTGTTTGTGAAGGAGTGTATAACTTCAAATTGAATTTTCACAGTGAATATAAATTGTATCAGAAGAGGTTATGGATATTATAGTAATTTTAATAGTTGAGATCATGAGTTAATTAAAGCTAGACCACTATGGAAAATCTGGAATCAATGAATGGCCGTTTCGTTTTAATATGTGTTATAACTTGTTGCTGAGTAGATGCCTTGTTAACGTATGACGTGATAAGACTGTTAATCAGAGAGCAGTGAATTATCGATTGGAACAGTGACACACAAAAATCGTACGAGTAGTCTAGAGTACTTGCCAGTCCTGCTTCTGCCTAGCCTAACCAGTTAAGTTCAAAGCAGCCTCTGCGGTATGAATCATTGTATTTCAAACATACTGAGTTTATATGCCAATCAAACTGACCACATCGCACCATAAACTAGAAAACAACATATGTACAAGATTTAGCCAAAAGTGGCTATGAATATGAGGAACAGTAATCAATAGACTACGGATAACTCAAGAATGGTAAATCGTATAACAGTAGCTTATAGTTCAAAATAAAGCTCATGATAAGGGGAACATGAATATAAATAGTTTAGTTATTTAGCAATTATACGATTAAAAATATATGCACAATATTGGTTCATAAATAGATTCCAAAGTTACCATTCATTATCCTTATGGAGGCATAACAATATGGCACTCAGTAGTGCGCATCCACGACCCTGCCTCATGAGATTCGAACCCAGGACCTATTGGTCTCGCGCACGAATGCTTAACCTCTAGAACACTACTAAATTACTATAATATTAACAAAGCTCCTCTCTGAAAAAAATTAATTAATAATTGCAGAAAGAACAACTGAGTGCTTCAATTCTGAATTTCTCTTACTTTGATGCATATATTTGTAATAGTTGCTGTAAGGACGGCTCGTCGGTAGACTCTAGAAAGCCTTAAGAAGCCCAGGAAGAGCCACAGACATTCCATCCAATCACGGCTAGGGGAATGTTCTAGAATGTCGACGTGTAGCTTCCCCATGTGATGGATTAGCATGACCCCTATGTGCCTATTGGTTGACCGAAATGATGATTTACATTCAGCCAAAAAACTATAAATACACGAGATTTCTGTACTATATTTTGACACTGATTTGGGGAATAAACTTCCTACTTACTAGTCTTTGTCTTCTCTCTTTTGCGACGTTGCGGGTTCTATCGTTCAAGTAGTCTAGTAGTTCGCGGCATATTAAGAATCAAAGCTCTAGATATAACAGTTGCAAATAGACGATGGTTAACTATGTACATAAAATGTAATACTTTGTACTTCTCTCAGGAAACTAAACTTTATTATCATCGTCTTATGATAAACAGTATAATGAAATAACATTGTCCTATCTTAGACGACAAGAAAAATTATTATGAATTATTCCAAATATATTTGTGCTGTCCTTATAGATTATTGGATTTATAGCCCAATAGGGATAAGGTGCTGGCGTAAGTGTAACTCTTACATAAAATAATTCAAATATAAGTTTTTTTAGGAACGTTGAATAGTAGCTAATAGGGGAATCCAAGATATTCATTTCTTTTAATTCGGAACTTGAATCATATTTTCTGAATTCAGTCAGTTTATGATGTTCTCAGTAGAACATTTATTGGAACTTTTGACAAATTAAAGTGGTTTAATGAAGCTGTCATTTTGATGGAATGTCATTCCGAAATGGGTATTATTAATCGCTATCATTGTTAGATAATTACCTTTTCCTAACCTGGTTTACTCCAATATTAAAAGTCTCTTTTTTATTTCAAAAGAAAACAACTTAACTCATCCCATTAAATAAAGCCTAAAAAATGAATATTGTCTAAAGAATTTTAGTAAGACAAAATATGAAACCAAAATTATCCAGATAATCTTCAAAGCTGGCAATAAATGAAGGGAAAACGACAGAGAGATAGGTAGAGGGAGCAAGAAAGTTGGAGTATAAGAAAAGAGGTTTGTGAGGAAAATGTATATCTAAGAAATATAGTTTATAAATACTGTTATATTAACGACGACAATAACAATGCTGATTATAAAACGCAAATTTGTTGTCGTTGTGTTTCATTGAGCATTGAATGTCCCTAGACGTTACAATTATTGACTTCTTTCTTTAATTCTTTCTATCTTGAATTTTCAAGTCTTTTTACATTCAAATGAGTGACAATTTAAGTGTATCATTTAGATTGATGTATTATATCACTTTCTAAGTCTAGTTTATCTTCAAATTATGTCATTTACTTAACGAAGATCCGTTGCAATCATTGTAATTGTAGATCCTTGTTTAAATTTGATATGGGTTGGATGATTACAATTAATACTCATTTGACAATGACAACGGGAAATCATTGTGTTAGTGTAATAGTATGACTGACTTCCTGAGTCCCTTTTAAAACCGACTAGATGACAATTGGTTATTAAAACTCGACTTCTGACGTAAGTCCTATAGGACGATAGATATGTAAGACAAGATCATTAGATATTCAATGAATGTAAGATTTCTAATATCAGTCAATTTTTTCTGTCATATAATGATAATCGTTTCGCAATTGTCGAAAGGGTATATAACAAAATGAATCCATTTTATTTTACACATGGTTTTGGTTTGTGCTGTTTTTGAAAGTATAATGAAAATGGGATATTAGAAATAGTTATTATTAAAATGTTCATATATTGCATCGTTAGGTAAAACATACTTTTCTGGTGATAATTTTTTCTCTATGATGTATCATGGGATTTGGTTTATTGAAAGTTGTTACAATATGATGTAATATACATTGGTTTTATATAAGTCATTACGTTGGTTATCAAGAATAAAGTTTAGTAGGCTTATATATATATATATATATATATATATATATATATATATATATATATATATAACTGAAAAATACTCATTTGGCTTGGCAGATACAATTAATTCTTCTATTTTTAATATATCGTTTAAGTGATAACAGCATCTACAACTTTGTGTTATTTCATTCGTGGATTTTGTTGAGTTATCATTCTTGTTTCATCAGTGAAATGATCTTGATAAAAGACTTTTTTTAAAGATTACGTTACTTATCATCTAGTAATCTAGGTTAATAATTTGATTAGTGTTATGTCCCGATAAGAATAGTGAAATGGTAACTTTGGGATCCATTTATGAACCAATACTATTCATATATGTTTATCGTATAATTGTTCATTAACTATTCATATTCATTTCTCTCTTATTATAAGCTTTATTTTGATTTATGAATTATTGTTATACAATTTACCATTCTTGAATTATGTCCTGTCTATCATTTACTATCTCCCTTATCCACAGCCAAATTTAGCTAAATCTTGTACAAATGTTGTTTTCCTATTTTATGGTACAATGTTGTCCGTTTGTTTGGTATATAAACCCAGTATGCTTGAAATAAAGGATTCATACATCAGAGGCTGAGAGTGTTCTGGAATCAACTGGCTGGGCTAGACAGGAAGCAGGATCGACAAGTACTCTAGACTGCTCGTACGGGTTTAGTGTGTCATTGGTTCGACTAATAATTCACTGCTCTCTAATTGGCGGTATTATCACGGCATAAGTTATAACAATTAGTAGTGACTGTGATAAACTATGTCATAAACACTTCAAAAAATTTCTAGAATAAAACGTGTTTAATATCGTAGAATTTACTTTGCGGAATGAAATTAAGAGATAAACTGAAGAAAACAGTCATTTTGGATTAAAATAGAAGCTGAGAAGGTAAAATCACCCAGGGTTGCAATCAAAGAAAGAACAAAAGAACAAAATCATTCGATTACTTGCTCACTTAACTATTTATAAAGAACAATGGAGAAAACTTCTACATAACTGGAAATGATTTCTATTCTGAGTAATATCTAATGAAGACTTAAATCACTAAGTTACATGTTTAATAGAACCCTAGCATAGAAGTCACGACGGAATGATACAAATATCCCTTAGTTAACATCTCACTATGAACTGATCAACTGTTTCCTGTTATTGGTAGCATATCGAAAGTTTATCCCAGAAACTAGTATTCTTCATTTAATTTCAAATAGTACTGCTAACTATCAAATATGCTTAAAAAAAAGAAGAGATTTCCTCTGCTAATCGTTCAGATGATAGACGGCATTTAAAAAAAATAGTTCTTTTATTAAGATGAAGACTTGTACCAAGTATTCCATTTTAAGTGTGAAATACTACGTATTTGGATTAATTTGAAGTGGTTGTATAAAGATATGCACTTCACTGATGTATTTTAGAATGAAGATGAATATGGATGTTGATGTTGAAATGTAATCTGAAATTTTTTTTTTGTTAAATGGAAGTAATATGAACTTTTATGCTCAATAATAAAATTATTTTGTTTATAACATTCATATTAGTTTTCATTTTCTTGGGGTTTTCAAGTGAACTAAAAAAATATAAACAAAAATGTGGATACAGATCCTTTATATAGAGGAGATAGCAGCAAAAAGTCGTCAAAACAATAGCCAACATTCTACTCTGTATATATATACACATAATCGTTTTGTTTGTACACCGAAAGTGGTTAGGTTAAAGATGAATTCCAAAACAAGTAAAAGGAATATTTAGGTTGATTCATTCAAATGATAACAAGTGATTATCATTACTGTAGAATATTTCAAGACCATCAGATCGAGAGATAAATTGATGTTTGTATTTCATCATAAATTATTCTTATCTGACAAACTGACAAAAACGAATTAACAATAGTGAATGGGATTTGTATTCAAGTGTCATATTATTAATCATAACATTTTCACTACTCATTTTTTAAAAACAAAACTCAAGTACTTAGATTTAGTTGGAAATATTTTATCAAAAATATGTGGTATCTTGAATCAACTAACGCTAGACTGGTAGGTCCTGGGTTCGAGTCTTGCGAGGCGGGATCATGGATGTGCACTGCTGAGGAGTCCCACAATAGGACGGAACGGCCGTCCAGTGCCTCCAGGTTTTCCATGGTGGTCTAGCTTTAATTGAATCATGATCTCAACTATATTAAAAATTACTAAAATCTCCACGAAACCCCCTTCTGATAATGCTAGAATGTTCTTCTGTGTACAAAAAATGAATAAAACATTGATATTTGAAATGACAGATACTAGGTTCTATTCACAGTGTGAACATCTACTTTGGAATAGAGATACATTCAAATGATGTTTCAAATATGAGGAAACCTGTGTTCTTGCATATACTGTTGAATACAAACCATTTATACCAACGATATTTTTTTTAGCCATTTTTAAGTATTATTATTCTATTCATTCTTGTTGATTGTTTAAATCTTCCAGTTGATGTTATAGACTGCAACTAACAAGTCTCTTGTATTATTTGGGAACTCTATGCGGACTGTCTTGATATTGTCGTTAAGTCACAGGCATTTTAAGCTGAGCAGGATAGTGACTAGTAGTGAATGGGCGATTTGTCCTACTTGGAGATGTTTAGCATAGGATGCACATATGCCAATAAGAGACAGATCAATCGCAGTTCACAGCATCAAACGGAAGGTTCAAACAACCAATACGAATGAATTAAAATTCACTTCGTGGTGGCTTGAACTCTGTAGTCAAATATCCAACGTCATTGCGTTGGTGCTTTCTTGTACCAATGTTTATGTGTTTAAATAATAATAATACATCTAGCAAACCTGTGAAACTCAAGAATTATCACAAAGTTTTCCCGACAAAATAAGATATGAAACTTTTAATCAGAGAATCCAGGCTATGTCTAAATAACTTCTTGACTTTCATAAAGCTTGAATGTCTTAGACTAATTCTTGTATATATTAGAGAATATTCACTTTAATAACGATCCATAGTAGAACGAGGTAATGATCACATGATAATTAAGCGTAATTAACTAGTCTTTTTGTCTTCAAAAATGTTTTGTCGGGGCTTGAGATTAAAAATTTCACTTCACATTATCCTTTTCACGTAACTGTAATAAACTATAGAAGCAGTTCAACTTGAATTTAAAGTGAGAAATCACCATTATTAATTCAGTTGTTAATTTGGTAGAAAGTTTTATTTTAGATATTGATTTTGTCAAGCTATTCTGATAAATGTATTGTGCCTTATCTTATTAATTAAAAACTATGGAAACTATGCCACTGTATTCAAGTATAACTTGGAAAACATCCCAGGAATACTTTGAATCTTTCAATTTTTCAGGTCTTAGCTAATATGTTTACAATCATTGAATTTCACATAAATACTGGAACATCTCAAGAATCTGATCATTCAGATGTCAAGAATAAGTGTATGATGCTTTGAATAAAATGTCAAACCAAGTTATCTCATTCACATCGATTGAATGACTTCAGTGAGTGTCTTTTCGTTTCAAAATTCCTTTATGTTGATATATTTATATTAATGTTTACTTATAAGTTAAAACTTCCTAAATCAAAGTTATAAAAAGTCATTTTGGATTCTTTTGTTAATTTTAATAGTTGAGATCATGAGTCAATCGAAGCTAGATCACCATGGACTTAAATGTATAAGTAGTCTTTATGTAATTAATAGAATTAGTGAAAAAGAAATAAATCAAAGATGATAAGTTCAAACATTCTCAGAAAAAGTCATCTATCAAACATGTTGATCATGTGAGAGTTATTGATATCTTGATAGATTAATCAATAACCTTATTACCTAAGAAACATTAGTTGAAGTACAGTAAGTAGTTTGAACAGATGCAAAAATTAAACAAATGGATTATCTTAGTTTTATTAAATATTTAGTACATATACCTAAATCTAGATATTACCATTCTTGTAGACATTCACTTTCTGTATATGAGTGTCTGTTTGGCAATTATCCTATCAACCATACTTGACTAGGTAATAAATATTTAACAAGACAGATTGATTTAATTGAAAAGTTTAATACATCGTCTATCAATCCAATCACTTCTAGTTTGTGATCGGGATCAGTATTTTGGAAAATTATGATGTTCTCAAAATATTTCACATAAAACTATTTAATATCTCCTTATCATCGTATTTCACATAACTGCTCAAATGAGAGGTTTATGTATTGATAAGTCTTGCTGATTGAACGCTATACTCGGATCCTATGCTAGTCTCGTGACCCCCAAGCTAGAATTACACAGCGACTTGAACACGAGAGAAAAGGCGCAAAATATACATGAAGCACTTTACTCCAAAGGTTCATTTATGTACAGAAAATATAGGGTTTTTATAGTATTTTAGAAGTCCTTGGGTTTCCCCGGAAATTCTGGAATGCCACTAAACATGGTAGCAGTGTAGTAATCAGCCAATCAGAACCTCTACATGCTTCTTAATGTTTCCTGAGCTTGTCATGTCTATTGCGAGAATTTTTCAGGATCATCCCAACACGTATGAATGAATAAATAAATAAATGACAGAAATAATTAAATAATAGAGTCACATACACTTAATAAAAATTCATTTCGGTCTCAGTAAGAAAATTAAAATTGAGATAGAAGTACAGAGAGTAAAATATGATAGAAAAAACTTTTTGTCTGCTCTAGTTTACGGTTCTAAATACATAAGTGAGCCAATTCGTACTGGTTTCAAATCTTTGAGAACATTCTTGTTTATATTTAAAGAATAAGAATGTATTTGTAAAATCTCAGCGAATGAATTTGAAGTAAATCCAATGTTTCACCTGGCAATCTAGTCCAAGCCTTTTCAAGGAAATATAAACAAATATTAATATTATCGAATATTATTCGGTACATGGTTCTCCGATTCACTGTATACCGAATAGGACATCCAATCAAAGTTAACAATATTTAAAGTAGGTATTTGCACTAGTGTGTAAGAGACATGTGGTGTGAAACGTAAAGTGTTCACATAACAGATTGTGTATATACGCAAGTGGTGTGAGAAGCAATTGCCCTAGTTGGTAAATCTTAATAAAACATATAGGACAATATACTTATTTATATTCGATAATTTTAATGTTTGATTATATTTCCTTGAAAAAGCTTGGACCAGATTGCCAGGTGAGACGTTAGATTTACTACAAATATTTTACAAATATGTTCTTCCTCTTTAATGTCTCACATCAACTCGTCGCCAAAATACTGTAAAACTAATCGATCAAATTTAGACGAAAGTTCTTATATATATAAATTTAGTGGGAAAAAAGTGTTTTCTCCGATATTTCGACGATGTATAACAAATGAAGTGAAAAAAGTTGTTGTAAGTGTTTGTATATAATATGAAACTGAATAAAAAAAAATAAATGAAATCTTAAATTGATGAGGAGAATAGTTGCAGTAACATTTACAAGTATTGATTAAACTATAAGCAAAGATGGATAGTGGCTAGCAGTGGAATCCAGGACATGCGTTTTCTCCTATTTTGGGACTCGCCAGCTGGATGTATCTGCATCTCAGAGTTGACGTTCACCCTTGGGCTTGATCCCAGTACCGTTCGCTTCAAACGCTATCGCGTTATTCACTCAGCTACTGTGTCCTGATAGCCACTTGCTTGTGCAATGGGGTCAAGTTCAAATTCACTTAGTATTGTTTGTTTGAATCTTCCCATTGATGTTTAGGATTGCAATTGATCATTCTCTTATTGGCATATGTGCATAGTGCGCGTATTGCATCAACGTAGCCTTAATTTGTGGCAATACGCACACTATGCACATATGCCAATAAGAGACTGATCAATCGCAGTTCTAAACATCAATGAGAAGATTCAAACAAACAATAGCAAGTGAATTTATTGGTTAAACTGTTTAATTGTATAAATTTTGTTACATTCCTTATTTCTGAAAAAAATTTTCATTTTAAGTAATAAAGAAATTTTCTTATGATGACTTTATCTATAAGCTTATAGTACTTAATTTTTGAAATTATTTTACATTACAGACTGATCACATATGGAGAATCAGTGAAGATCAAGATTAAATGGACACTTATTGCTTTCTTGCACACTATTTAATAATGATGAAGATTGATGAACACAAATGAAATGAATCAAAGATCTTCAAGATTTAGAGACTATCTCTACATGTTCAAACCATTAACAGATAATCTAAAGAATTATAAGAACATCTATATAAATTTGAACGAATAGTTTTACAGTAGCTGGGAATCGAGTCAATGTAAGACATAAAAGCACAAAATTATATTTGTAGAAATGTGAGTGATTTAATTTTTAATAAATCCAACGTTTCGCTCGGCCAATCCGGCTCAAGGTTTTTCAAGGTAATATAATCACATATTAATGTTATCGAGTATAAGTACATGGTTCTCCATTTAACTGTAAACTAAACACGTCATCCAATCATGCTAATAATGTTGAAAGTAATAATTTGCTGTGGTGTATATGAGACATATGGTGTGTAACGAAAAGTGTGTAAAGATTACAGTGTGCGCATGTATAACTGAATCTGAACTGAGAAATTTAATTTAATATCGCCCCTGATCGGTCAATTTTTAATGAAAACAGATGATTTTGTAGGCAGAGATGGATGGTGGTAGATTTCAAAACACGTGTTTCGTCCTATTTGGGACTCATCATCTGGATATACCTGCATCTCAGAGTTGATGCTCACTACAAGACGATATGGGTCAAACATGTCACATCGTAAATTAAACAACAAAAATAAATATGTTGATCAAATATATTGTTCATCATATACTGAGGAGTCCTATATTAGGACGAAATGTCCGTCCAGTGCTTCCAAGTTTTCACTGGTGGTCTAGCCTATATCGACTTGTGAATTCAACCATTACAATTACTACAATCTCCACAAATCCACACTTTGATAACTGTAAATTTATTGTAAAACAAATGTATGTCATGAAAAAGTATTCCAATAAAAATCCTAAATTATCGATAAGTCAAAACTGTTTGTCTAACTTTAAAAATGAAATAGAGAAATAATTTTACATTTATCCGAAAAAAAGAAAGCATCATACAATTTAAAGATAAATTATGATTTAAATGTCTCAAATATTTTCAATAATCAAATCGTGAACAATAACTATTTGTTTCTGGTAGATAGAGTATAGTTGAAGTCATACTCGTTTTTCTTTTTCATTTCGATCAAGACTTTATTGAAATAGATTGTCAATATCTATGAGATAATTCTTATTTATATCTTCCAATGTATTGATTTCGTAACAAATAATTTCTTATCACTAAACCTGATAAAGGATCCGGCACCGTAATTGTAAACAAGACAGATTACATAGATAAGATGAATATCCTATTGAGTGATCAAATTAAATTCCAAAAGTTTGGTTCATGTAAACACCTCAATGAAAAGACTGAACATCAACTAACTGCAGCATTAAAATTTTTAAAACAATATCAATATATCTCTGAGCATACCTATAATGAGCTCAAGCCTTCTGGAACATATACCCCTCGACTCTATGACTTAACTAAGATTCATAAACCTTAGGTTACTTTACTCCCAATTCTGAACATGTCAAAATCACCATACCATTCAACAGCAAAATGGTTAGTGAAATTCTTAGAACCATTACACCAAGAACTGGTTAAACACAGTGTTAAAGACGTATTTGAATTTGTGGATTCAATAAAAAAATATGAATATAAATGGTAAAACAATGTTCACTTGTTCACTAACATCCCCCTAACTGAGACTATCGATTACATATGTGAACAAGTGCTAGAAAAGAAAATAGAGATGCCGACTCCAGTGAGTAAGATATCACAATAATTCTGAATTTATAATTGTAGAGCCTGATGATAAAGTTATTGAAAACAATTGTTCGCTCAAATATTGTTCATTTTTGAATTAAGTGATCAAGAAAAAATATCAGCTAAATTATCAGTCTACTTGATATTGATTTATTTACATTGATTGTGTATATAAAGAATAATTCTATCACTAAGAGGTTTATATTCCATGTAGGTTTTATTCTCTTTTTTATCTATCTGTATACTAACTCTATTCAACAATGAATGTACAACAATTTAGTGTCCTCATTTCTGAATACACTCTTTCTCATATTGAATATTCATTATTTTTAGAACTTCATACTGACGTCACAAATTTTCATTCCTATTTTTTTTCTTATCTGAAGCAAAACTTCCTTGTTTTTTTGAAAAAAATTATCTTCCCTATAGTTTCATTGTGAAGAGTCATTTGGTTTTATTTCAATGACTTTATTTAACTTGTTATTTACATAGCATAGACTGTCTTTTATACTCTAAATACACTTTAACAAAATCTTAAATTTAATTGCATGGAATCTAATTTATATTAGTATGATTTATATTTCTTTTTTGGATTCAGTTTAACATTTAATCCAACTTCATTGATAGGGAGAAATTTCTCATTTTTTTCGGAGGGAGGTTGTTTCAAAGTATGAGCCGTTTTTTTTAAAAATTCTCTTTGGAGTATTGACTGATTAAATTATTTTCGATTGCCTGAAGCTAAATGATGACATAACACAACAACGAAAAGGAGGGAGAGAAAGAGGGAGGGTGGGCGGAAAAAAATCATCATAGAAATCAAAATAAATTTTTATATGTAAATGATTTCGATTCATTTGGTTTTCTTTTCATTTTTTTTTCGTTTTATTCAAACGTCTTCTTTTTCAAACAAACAAAAAAAATTTTTGTCTACATTCCTTTCTTTGAATCTGACAGAATTATCAATGGTGAAAGAAAATTTAACGGATCAATAAAATAATAAATAAATTTTTCAGTTGATCAATTAATTATTTAATGAAGATGGAGTAAAGAAAGGAAGAAAAAAAACAAACGTAAGAAGACATAATCATTAATTATGAAGTATAGTTTTTCTTTTATTGTTGAAAAGTTTCTTTTCGAAAGAAAATAATTTTTCATTCTCTTTGAACTTTATAGAAACTACTTATATCGAAAAAATAAGTAATATATTATGAAAATTTTTTAATAGAATCGTTTCTTTTATATTCATGACTTATATTGTTCATAATTTTTCTTTTGTTTAATGATTATTGAATAAATGCACAAAATGAGTAGTAGTGATTTTAGTAAAATATTTAAATTATTATTTACTCTTTTTTTAATAGTTGAAATTATGAATTAATTGAAGTTAGACCATCATGTAAAACCTAGAAACACTTGACGGCCGTTTTGTCCTCTTGTGGGGCTCCTCAGTAGTGAGCGTCCATGATACCGCCTCGCGAGATTCGAACCCAGGATCTATCGGTCTCGCTCGTGAGCACTTAATCTCTGGACCACTGAGCCATGATCTCAACTACTAATGAGGAGTCTCACAATAGAACGAAACGGCCATCTAGTGCTTCCAGGTTTTCCATGGTGGTCTAGCTTCGATTGTCTCACGACCTCAACTATTAAAATTACTATAATATCCACAAAATCTCTGCTGAAATTATTTACTCTGCTGGGACTTCATTCAGTCTATTAATGATGAAGCCGCTGAACATGATTTACAATTTAGTGTAGTAGTCTAAGTTAATTTTATGATAATTAAATCTGTATTGTAATTTTTACAAGCGCTGAACTAACTGGCATTTTAGACTGCATCTTCATCCGTATTAGTTTTTAATTTATATTTTTGCGTTTCCTGAATATGCCTATTGAAAGATTTATTCTGAAGTTTGGTTCATTGGTGTGAAACATTCAACAGGAGATTCTTCGTAACCTCTCTTATATATATATATATATATATATATATATATATATATATATATATATAGCTGTTATATTATTATGCAGGCCATGTGATTTGTGATATTTTAGTAGCTCAATAATTTATCAAGTATTAAGAAGGACAATCATTTATAACGTTGCTATTCAGTAAACCTGTTCTTTATTATCGTACCGATTTACTAATTCATATCAACATTTTAAATTAGTTCAGCACTGCAGGTAACTTTGGAAATATTTTTTTAACCACAATGTTTCAAGAATGGCCGAATGAAATATAACACAAACCATGGGGTTTTCATTACCACCTAGTTTTTCAAAGTTAATTAAAACAATTCAAAAGCTGTAAAGTAATGTTAAATAGTGAGCATTCATTTTTAATCGAATCAAACAACCAGTTAGGGTGTAAATATATTCATAAACTAAATTACCCGATTTCATAAACATTGTATTCTCTAACAATTTAATTATTAATTTACATCATGAATCTGTATTTTATCATCCAACGAGTTGGCTAATCATTCTAAATGGAAATATTAAAACGTGATATGTTTTGTCATAAATCCTTAAGTATTTCCTAATTATCTCAAAAACAATGTGAAACAGTCTTGAGACAGTAATGAATTTCCTTTGGTAAATATGGAATCAGTAACAGTTTTATTACACATATTTGTGGTGAGTGCTACTGATGTCGATAGATATAAGTAGTACATATCATCGATCGAAAGTGAAATGTCTGGTGGCGGAAGGTTAAGAAGATCGAAGGAAAGAGAATGAGAACAGTGAATAATTGGTATGGAGACGAAAGAACAATGAAGTCTGAGACAATTGATTGACATTTTAGAAATGAAGTATTTACTGTATGGTTCTCATATTTTACTAAGGCGTTCTGTAATTTTGTTTTTCAAATACATTCGATTGTTCCTACTTGTGCTCTCGTTCACTGCAATACTCGCTTCATAAAATTTGCCAAATCATTTACATCCTATGTTAATTGCCTCGAAATTGCCTAGAGTTCGAGTGCTCAAGTGTACACGGTATATCAAGAATCTAAGCTCTAGATATAACAATATTGGTAGAAGCATGTTGTATGAACTGTTTCAACTAAATGTTCATTACAACTGTCAAGTAAGTAGCGAACTATGTATCATCTTTCAAATAATTAACAAATTATCCACAATTGAGAAGTTTTCGGAATAGATAAAGTCATAAGACAAACGTAATTATTCATTCACTTGTTGACAGTTTTTATTAATTAAAAACCAATGTTAGGTTTTTTAAAATGGTGTGCTTTGGAAATAAATTAGTTCAATGTATTGAAATCAAATAACATAACTTTGCTGTAGAAATTATTTACACAAAATGTAATTAACAAAAATAATAAATAACGATTGACTATTTACTCAATTGGTTTTCGCTAACTTACATCATTTGTGGCTTAGACAAGATGTCCGTCTGCTAACGAATAAGCAAGTTTACTGTGAAGCGGTTCGCTTCGTTGTACTTTATAGATATGAAACATGAATAATAAGAATAGAAGATATTCTTAAGTTACTAGTATTCGGCGACAGTTGTTTTTGAAGCATTGCTCGTGCATTTTGGGACCATGTAATAAGCAATCCCTGTGTTAGGAATAAAGTACTAGGTAAAGATAGGGAATAAGCTGAAGAGGTAATAAATCTTCATCAACTAAGGTGGTTTAGGCATATGTTATGTATGCCCAACCACCGCTTATCTCTACCGGCGATGTTTTCTGGTGCAGACGTAGAGTGAAAGGAAGCTAGAGGCCGCCAAATAAAAAAGTGTTATAAGGTCATGAAGTCACTAACAACTAGACTGACCCCTATTGAAAGGTGTAGATTACCTCGTTGGGATCCGCATGATTGTCATAACCAATGGTTATGGACTTTGAATACGTGATTCAAAATCGGTTGCAATGGTGCCAGTGTAATAATTCTTTATCTTTTTCTATATTCTAAGCTTTGGAATCATTCGTGATTCTGTTTCAAAAGATTACATTTTCTTGAATTGTCCCTTCGATGTTTCATCTGTGCTATTATCAATAATGCTTTTATTACTTCTACTTCTCTGGGACTTGCCATAGTAATTTCATCTTTCTGTGCCAATGGTGTTTAGCAACTCGAACAGATGTACATACGTACCAGGTTGTGTTGCAACTGACTGATATTAGTCCACGTTTTACTAATTCACCATCGAAAACCTGGAAGCACTGGAAGGCTGTTTCCTACTTGTACGGGACCCCTCAATAGTGAAAATTTATGATCCCTCATGCGGGACTCGGAATTTGGACCTTCGGTTTCGCGCGCAAACACTCAAACTCTAGAACACTGAGCGGCGCTAAAGGTCTTGGGTTCGAATCCCGCGTGCGGGATCTTCAATGCTCACTGCTGAAGAGATCGTCCAGTAAGGATATCGTGGGTGAGCGCTGTCAAAGAGTCTCATACTAGAGCGAAATAGGTTCCCAGTGCTCTTCGACTTTTAAAGGTACCTCAAAAGAGATCAACTTTTGTCTGGTACAACCTACATTTTCTTGTATAGGTTTATTTCATAATTTCTTGACTATAGTAAACCACTTTTAGAGTATTTAGTGTCGTGATGTAAACCTACTATTTTTTGTGAGTACAAACGTCAGTTAATGAGGTCGCTGGAGTAAATTTAACTTATTTTATCACAACCTTTTTGACTATATCAAATTTATTTCTACATTAACACATAAAATAAAATGAGTATTTTGGGGCGTTCCTTATTGTTTTATTAAATGAGACTGGATATTTCGAATAATTTTAGCTTTTTAATAGATGCTCTATATGATCTCATACAACCAGGATTCACAAACACTGTATTTACATTTTAAAATATAAAACTTGGATTTTATGGCTAAAATGTTTAATATGAAACAAATGCCAATAAAATGAACAGAAATTAATTGTAAGCAAAAGTCATAAAAATTACTATTTTCAGAACAGTAATTTCAGATCGGATGTTTGTAGATGTACTTTTAAAAGTTGAATTCATGAGTCAACTGAAGCTAAACTACCATGGAAAATCTGCAAGCACTGGATGACCGTTTCATCCTAGTATGGATCCCCTCAGCAGTGCCCATTCATGATCCCACTTCGTGAGATCTGAATCCAGAACCTATCGGTCTTGCGCTCGAACACTTAACTTCTAGACCACTGAGCTGGCATGTAACGCTGAAAATGTCCAACTTTAACCAATTCAATTTAAAATATTCTTAGAACAGGTTCTATCTTACACATTCAACTTTATGTTAATTAACATTTCAACTTGGAATATTAATTTTTTTAAAATTTTACCTATCCATTATACTAATGGATAATAAGAAACATAAAACTAATAACATACCTTTCTTAAAAAAAAGTGATCAGTAAGTTGATAGAATATGATGTATATTGGTTATATTCCCCTTTTTAGGTGTCCTCTTTTTGATTCACAGTGTTCGTTTTTCTTCTCTTCTTCTTTAAATATATAACTAAATTACATAGTATAATATAAAAAGTATAAAAAAGTTCATACTTTCAGATTTGATTTTTTGTATTTTTTCAAAGTTTCTTCTCTTTTTTTCTTTTTTCTATTTTAATGTCGTTACATTAACTTAACCATTTAATCTATGAGAATGAATAAAAGTTTATATTTTCACTTTCGGTTTGTTCACCTACGATTTTTTTTTAATCTTTTTTTACACAATATTCCCTGTTGGATTTTTGTAGTAAAATGTAAAGTTAAAATTATCAATGAACATTATGATTTAGAAAGCTTAGCTAATATTGTAGTGAACAGAACATCGGTTGGGGACAATCGAATGTATTTAGACATAAATTACAGACTATCTCACTAAATTCTAATAACCATACAATAACTAGTTAATTTACAAAATAACAATCAATTGTCTTAATCTTCACTGTTCCTTCTGTAAATATCAGTTCATCTTCTCTAATTCCATTGTTCATGCATTTTCCTACCAATTGTGCTTCATTTCAGTTCTTTCCTTATCGGTCTTCTGCCAAAATACATTCTATGACTGACCCTCACAATATACTACTTATATGGATATAAAGTAGACCACACTACAATATTACTGTCAGAATAAATGAAAAAGTTCACATAACAAACATTCCTTGAAGAAGAAATTTTTCATAAAATCAAAAAAAAAAAACGATTGTTTCACATGATGAAGGAGTTTATAAACTTTATGTTGTTTATTTTATCTTGTTTAAGAAATTACTATAATGCTTTTATCTTTGTGTATGTCGGTCACTGATTATACTACAAAAATGTTATATCTCGAACTTAGATTCTTAGTATGTCGCGTAATACTTGAACACTCGAACGCTAGAACCCTCCCAAGTGGCGAAATGAGAAGACAGAAGACTAGTAAGTAGGAAATTTATTCCCCAAACAGTGTCAAATATAGTACAAAAATCTCATGTATTCATAGTTTTTGGCTGAAAGTAAATCATTATTTCGGAAGGCCAATGGGCACAAAGAGGGGGTCTTCTTATTCATTCAATAGGGAAGCTACACGTCGACATTCTCGAATGTTCCTCTAGTGGTGATTGAATGGAACATCTTTGGCCCTTTCTGAGCTTCTTGAGGCTTCCTTGAGTTTGCCAACGATCCATCCTAACAAAAAGAATGCTTAGAGATATATAAATAATGACTATTCTATGAGATTAGATCAATACTGTTATCGTTTAATATTCGTGTAAGTCTTATGTTTTTAGCTGCTTTTAATAAGTATATTATGAGAATGACTCGTTAATAGTCTGATGTCATTCAATCAAATCCTTCTCAATATGTCCCCCATTTTTTCCTTATTTGTATATAATGATGGCTAAGATGGTTCGTTTTCATTTCGTTGAAAGATCTTCATTTAAGCAAATTAGTGTTCCAATGATAATAATTTTTGTGAATATTAAAACATAAATTACTGATCAATTTTACATCTAATAACCTTATGACATGCAACATTACGTTCGACATAAAAAACTTATTTCATTTACATTATCAACCAAGTTCAGAGGAGAAATACCCTTATTTGAATAAGAAACACACGTCAGTTGCTTTTGATTCAGTACAAACAAATTTTAATGCAAGATGTATCTAGAATGGGAAAAATATTTGGAGAGGAAACCACATACGGAGAAATGGCACTATTGGTTACACTATTGATTTTGAAGCAAAGCATTAAGATTTTTTTCAATACACTTGATGAAATTGATTATTTGTAGATAGACTTTAATAAAATCAATAAAATATATCGATTGTTCGGTTTATAGATATATTGATCTGAATTATAGCACTTAATTTAATTGGTAAATAGTAAGATGATGTAAATGTTAATGAAGTGGAAAAATCAATAAATGATAATCAAGTTTATTTGTTTAACTTTAGATTGAATCCATTTAGACTAGAAAGTTTTCTTTTTAAAAAAGACTTACACAAATCATAATATAGAAGAGATAGCCATAGACAAAAATACTTTCGTACATAAGTTTATAGAGATAATTAACCAACGTTTTAGTTTTATACGCAAACATCTTATGTCAATATTTATTCATGTTTCAGTGAATTATATTATGACACTAAATAACAATATTTATTGTTAAAATTTACATTTTGAACGTCAGGAACACTTTAGAAATACTTATTACTTGCGCCTGTTAGCCCTCCTGGAGGAGCATAGGTCGCCCATCAGCATTCTATATATAACCCAGTCTTCGACAATTCTTTCCAGTTGTTTCCAGTTGCTATTCATCCTTTTCATGTCTAATTCCAATTCTCGACGTAGTGTGTTCTTCGGCCTTCCTATTTTCCGTTTCCATTCACGGCTCTGAGTTAGCGCTTGTCTCCTGGTGTAGTTTAGTGATTTCTGTGATGTATGTCCTATCCACTTCCAACGTCTTTTCCTAATTTCCTCTTCATTTGTAGTCTGATTTGTCCTCTCCCACAGAAGGCTGTTACTGATGGTATCCGGTCAACGAACATTGAGTATCTTGTGTATGTATCTTGTCTATAAATACTTGTACACTCTTGATCATGATTGTAGTAATTCTTCAAGTTTCAACTCCATACAGTAGAACTGTCTTGACGTGAATCTAATACATATAAACTGAATATCATTTGTGAAAATGTTATTGTTATCAACTGTTTATTGTTAATTGTTTATATCCTAATTCAATAAGAATGGATCAATAATAAAAAGAAATAATAATTCAATCTCTAGCTAATAATAAATTAGAATAAAGAATCGAAAAGTTCTGATAGATAATGTATTATGTAATTACTTTATTTAAACAAATATTTTGGTTATATTATTAGTTAGTAATTATATAATAGAACAAAAAAAAACAGATTAATAATAGCTACCCTTTTGTTTATTATAAATATCCTTCAAAGGTAAATTTGATGAATAAAGAATAAAAAGCATTTCGATTGAAATAATTGCCAATATTATAAAATTGAATATAATAAATAGATACTACTATGATCAGTATAATTCTGTCTAATAATATTGGTAAGTAGAAAAAAGAAAATTCGTTACTGAAATCATAATACTTTTGATCAATTAATATGAAACTTATAGAGATGATTAAAATTTGATTTCTTAAAATATATTTTAATCAAAGTTTCAATTCTTGGAATAATATTTTTATATTTATCATTGAATAGGAAACATTTCAATTATATATTACTTACTTACGCCTGTTACTCCCAATGAAGCATAGGCCGTCGACCAGCATTCTCCAACTCACTCTGTCCTGGACCTTCCTTTCTGGTTATATCCAGTTGTTGTTCATTCTTCACATATCTGTCTCTATTTCTCGGCGTAATGTGTCCTTTGGTCTTCCTCTTTTTCTTTGAATTTCAGGATTCCATGTGAGGGCTTGCCTTGTGACTCAGTTGTGTGATTTCCTCAATGTGTGTTCTATCCACTTCCAGCGCTTCTTCTTGATTTCTTTCTCCACTGAAATATGGTTTGTTCTCTCCCACAGTAACTTGTTGCTGATAGTGCCTGGCCAACGGACCCAAAGTATTTTGCGTAGACAACTGTTAATAAACATATGTATCTTCTGGATGATGGCTTCCGTAGTTCTCCAGGTTTCCGCCCCATACAGTAGAACTGTTTTGACATTTGTATTGAAAATTCTGTCTTTGGTGTTGGTTGACAATTGTTTTGAGTTCCAGATGTTCTTTAGTTGTAAATATGCTGCACTTACTTTCCCGATCCGCGTCTTCACATCTGTATCAGATCCACCGTGTTATCGATGATGCTGCCCAGATATGTAAAGGTTTTCACATCCTCCAAAGCTTCTCCGTCAAGTGTAATTCGATTGGTTTCGATTATATGTATAAAATACAAATACCTTTTCAGGATCGTTAACTGCCTAAACAGCATACACTCTAGTTAACTACTTGCTTTGATGGCTATTACCGTCAGAAAGCTGATACTTAAGCGGTTGGCAGTTTAAAGAGTTATGTACGTGAGTCTAGCTATTTGTTAAGAAGTGGAGTTTCAAAACCAGTGGAATTCCATGTCGTCTTCGTGGTATTAAATAACAATTTCGGGGTTTTAATGAATTCAGACATCAAATATACTTGTAAATCGTTCCCATAACTGTTGTGATTTTCCAAGCTTCATCTTTTCATACGTATATGTAGTTAGTTTTGTCAAACTAATTGTCTTCTGATTTTGTTTAATTCGCTTCTAATCATTTCTATCTTTACATCTGAATATAGTGCATGCGATATAGATCTGAACTCATAATAACACCATATATGACGTTAGTAACTACTCAGTAATTAATTAATTGTAGACAAATCTCAGCTCTAGAGAAGTTCAGGCGTTGCATGAAGTCTGTGACTGTGTAGCTGGGTAACATGAGATTGGTTCAGTTACTTAGCATCGAATCCCTCACGATGATAAGCATACAAATCTTTCTGTTGACTACCTTCAACCACTACCTTATGAATTGGTAGTGAAAATTCTTTCTATCAGTAACTCCCCTCCCCCCTTCGAGCAATATAGAATGGTGAAGCCTAGTAGGCCCTTCTGGAGAAGAGTGCTACATCGAAGCACGGCACCACTACCGGGGTGGGATAGCTGTTTATGCACTGCTTACACAGAACCATTACATAACTCTCACAACCCATGTTTTTTGTCTTTTTGCTTTTGTTTTTGTTTCGGCAAACTCATTTTTATTTTACTACTCTTTTGAACCCTCAGTAATTATGCAATGGCTCTATGTAGCATTCATAATCGTTCTCGGGTATTGGTGGAGTGGTTGATTAGGCCGATCTCTACCACCCGGGTCACCGCTCACGTCAGTTCATGGGAACAGTCCCATGATTCAGGAGGCACGACGAGGATGTATGAGTTTGACTTTGCCTCTCTTCTATCAGTAACAGTTAGCTAAAATTCGCCTTACAGTTTCGATATTTTGAACGTGAATACTACCATGCAAATTTATACTTAGAAAAGTGAATTCTAACATTTAAAAAGTTTAATTGAGACAAATTTCTTGATAAATCTTTAATAATTTTTAGGTGAGCTTTCGTTTTACATACCTATTGTTACATTTCCTTTTTGTTATTGGAACTAGAGGTTCAGTTGAACTAAGTTGTTATATCCGTAATTCTCTAGTAATTCTGAATGGTTTCATATTTTCCACTTGGTAACAATATTTTTTTTCAGAAATTTCTCTCGTAGATGTTTAAAAGAAAAATCTTATTTCATGTAATTTAATCTCAAGGGAATTTGTATTCTACTTGATTTGTCACTCACCCCCCAATCATTATGATGCTACTAACAAATTATTTTAAATTGCATCTTGGATACTATTTTACAGTTTTTGTAAATTTTTAAATAATTCTAAATTATTTTATGCTGGTAAGAAAAAAGCATCTTTACGAATTTTAGTCTAATTTATAAAATATAAATTAAATTAGCATAAAATTTGTTAATGCACTCAAACGATTTCATTTATTAACGTTTTTTCAGCGAGTTAGTTTTCTATGGGATGGGGTCGCTCACCTCATGCCCAAACCTTCTCCTTTGGGACTGGCATTAGCCTACGGAGGAGCTACAGGCGGAGTAAGTAAGTAACTCAGACGATTAATTAAACCGATCACATGTTCATTGCTTTTCCAAAGTTTTATTTTTAACAATGGTAGTTTTTTTTAAAATAATAAACCGATGAAAATAAGAAACCACTGATAAACTGAAAGCACTGCACAGCCGTCTCGTTTTAGTATTGGACCGAACAACATTATTTGTCCACAAACCTGCAACCACTAATCGAACTCAGTACTTTCAGTATCGTTCGAGAACGCTGAACCTTTTATAGTTAAATTTTCTTGTATTAATGCGAAGATTTACTGATTTTCATTCTATACATTGTAACTTATCACTTTAAAGATTTTCCATATTCTCTCCAAAATTACTAGTGATGAACATTGTAACTATGTACAAAGTTATCAACTTATCTTAAAATATAACACTTATTAATCTAATTCAAATTACGAAATGTATGACGTAATTTGAATAATAATAAGTTGTTATATCGGAAGGATAACTTACTGAAGATCCTTTGAAATAATTTTTTGCCATTAATATAATAATATTTGTATTGTAACGAAAGAAATATATTATTAATGTAAAATTATATTTGAAATAATTACAGGGATTAAAATTTGAATAATTAAAACATTTCTTTCAAAAAACTTATCTAAACCTCGTTAGGATAATGATCATAAACATAATTATCAAAGAATGTATAATGTTTAATAATTCAACCGGGTCTGTTGTGAGATAGTAACTCACTGAAAACAATGTGTTGCTCAAATTTGTGGATTAGTTGAAGTTAGACATTAACACCGTTGGATGCTGACTCAGTGGTCTGGAGGTTAAGCGTCCGCGCATGAGATTGATTGGTCCTGGGTTGGAATCTCATGAGGCGGGATGGGGGATACGCACAGCTGAGGAGCCCCACATTAGGACAAAACGGCCGTCCAGTGCTTCTAGGTTTTCCATGGTGGTCTAGCTTCAATTGACTGATGAATTCAACTATAAAAATTTTAGAGACTAGTTGTAGTTAAAAAAATTGTTTAAAACTTTACCAGTTTTATGTTTGTTACTGACGATATGACTAGCTTTAAACATATCCTTGTCTATAAATTTGTTGACTATAACAATATCATGAGTTACACTGTCCCAAATACCCAATGCTTATCCAACTATATTCAGATATTGACTTGGGTAAATAGGATCAAATCAAGTCAGTATAATGTGAATAATGTAAAATGTCTATAACTTGAAAAGAAATAAAAGAACATGAGTGTATGTATAACGAATGGTGTTATTAATAGTTGATATTTGGGCAAAGAATGTTAATTGTTTGTTTATTTAAAAAAATTAAAAATAAATGGGACATTCTTTTTGTTGTTTTTAAAATGAAATACTTTGTACATATTTGAATTAACAATGAAAAAATAAACATTTTTTTAATGATTTAAAGTGTCATCAAACCAACGTCTTGTTTATCATTTTGAATAGTTGTTTCACCCATTAATTGCCCTTTTTTAATAACCAATTTTCGGTAGATAATTTCGATATTCAATAAATCTGTTGTATATTTTTTTCATTTTTTCATTGGTTACATTCAAGGAAACAGTTTTAGTTGACATAAACATTTATCAATTGAAGCTAGACCACCGTTTCGTCCTATTGTGTGACTCCTCAGCAGTTCACATCCACGATCCCGCTTCACGAGATTCCAATCCAGGACCTATCGACCTCATGCGCGAACGCTTAACCTCTAGACCACTCAGCCGGCATCAAATGATGTTAATGTCTAACTTCAACCAATCCACGAAAATGAGCCACTGTCCACCATTGTCTTCAATGACCTCAATTGACTCATGATTTCAACTATAAAATTACTAAAATTCTCCACTAATCTCCCTTCTGATAACAAACATTTGTCTTTATATTTTACTTCATAAAACAATAAATTTTAGTGTCTTATTAAAGAATCAAGTTAGAGAAGATAATTTAAGACAACTTGTCAAGTAATTATTTCATAAATATCATATTGAAATATTTCAATACAATGTAAACACAACAAACTTGAGTTAATTATTGTTTTATAATAATACATATAGTATAATAACTACTTGAAATGTAAAATTTAGAGTTGTATAGATATTTGAAAATGTTGTAGTGTTTTGTGAAATGTTATAGACTATCAAACAATTAATAAATAATAATAGACCTTATTATCAGAGTGTACTTGTGAAGATTGTTAAGTTTTTAATTGAGATCATGAATCGATAAATGTTAGACCACCACTAAAAAATTGGAAACATCGGATGGCCGTTTCGTCCCAGTATAGGACTCCTCAGCAGTGCGCATCCACGATCCCGCACGTGGAATTCAAATCCAGGACCTTCGGTCTCCACGACCCTACAATGATAATTACTATGTGCTCACTAGTGATTGGCTGAGTTAGGTAATTCTCGGAGTTCTAGTGAGAAGCCGTGACCAATGGAGCTAACCTGTGTCAGGTGGAGACAGGTATCTACCTGAAACAATGGAAGATGGTCGCGCAAATTCGTGGATTGGTTGAAGTTAGACAGTAACACCGTCGGATACCAGCTCAGTGGTCTGTAGGGTTAAGCGCTCGCGCGCGAGACGGAAGGTACCGGGTTCGAATAGTGCTTGTGGGATCGTATTTTTGGACTACTGGGAAGTCCCATACTAGGACGAAATGGCCGTCTAGTGCTCCCAGGTTTCTGATGGGGATCTAACAGTCATCGATTCATAATCTCAATCGAAAAAATATGTATTAGTGAGTGCTGAATATTCTAATCAAATTAATAACTATCGATGAATAATATTTGCGTTAGTCATTCACAGTACTTTGTTCTATATACCTACATATTTACCGTACAAAGTTCTAATCACCTATTCTCGTAGTTTCCAGCTATTATTACGTGTTTCAGGTTGGTTAAACATTTTTATATGGTACATATGAATTCACTATTCATACTGTTAATATTGATTATAACTAAAGGAACTTTGTATTTAATATTTATCCTTAATGTTCTTCCTGTGTAATGCAATTCTTAATGATACTATTTAATTTATGGTACGACTTTTATGTTTGGAACCTTATAAACAAAGACACACTATCTATCGTTTGGATTTACGTGACAAATTGCATAAAAGTAAGTTTCAACTGATTGATATAAAGACGGAAAGAAAATACAACTTTTTAAATTTTATCAAATCATACAAAAGTTTTGTTTCTATACTCAGTATATTTATCAGAGTATATTGTAACAGATAGGAGAATAATCCATCTCTGCTTACCAAGATAGGAGAATAGTTAAGTAATCAACAGTTATCTTTGAATTATACGACAATAAATTTGTTTTATTCTTTTTTGTTTTTTTTACCTTGAATTGACGCAATAAATTCAATTGTGCGCTTTTGCATTTTCTTTCATTTTTGTGTTGAGCAAAAAAGAAATCTGTAAAATGAGCTTTGTAATTAGTTAAGTATGTAATGACTTTAATAATATACTACGTAATAGCAATGATATTAGTAATACACACTCAGCCGACAATGAAAAAAAGGAATGGTCATTATTTCATTATTTAATGCATGATATCACCGTTAAAGTTTAGCGTAGGACTTAATTGCTAATCAACAAAAGAACTTGCATTCTAATACACATAAAGGAATAATCTATAGTGAAATGCTTTAAAGTGGTCGCATATATATATATATATGCATACTTCCTTCATAAAATATGAAAATCATACATTAAATACACTATTTGTACATCTTCTATCAGTTATCCTTTACATACTTCATGATTCTTATAATTCTGTTTCTATGGCGATTGCTATGTTTCCCTTCCTGTTCTTTTCAATTCAGTCTTCTACTGGCAGGCATCCGACTTCGGAATGCCGCTACATACTACTTATATCTGTCAGCATAAGTAGATACACCATATATATATATATATATATATATATATATATATATATATATCGAACTAAACTAATTAGGTGTATATTAGTTAAGTTAATCAATAATAAAAATGTTGCTATCACTCTGTGTGTAAGGCTATAATGAATCATGTAGAAATGTGTGACTATTTTTTAAGTACTTACTCTTGAATATAAACTTTTATTTGTATATTCTGTTATTGGAATTTGCATCAAAATATTCTATTCACATTATTGAAGAGAATGGCTGTTATGTTTCAAATAAAAAGCCCTAAATAGTTAATTGTTCATATTTCTAAACTGACTAATTAAGTAAAGATAGATAGTAGCTAGCAGTGGAATCCAGGACCCGTGTTTCGTTCTATTTGGGACTCGTCAGCTGGATGTTCACTCCGGGACTCGAACCCAGTACCTTTCGCTTCAAATGCCATCGCGTTATCCACTTAGCTACTGAGTCTTGATAGCCACTATCCATCTTTGCTTATAAAGCTTGTGACTTCAGGCAATATAGAGGCAGTCCGCACAGGATGCACATATGCCAACAGGAGACTGATCAATTGCAGTCCTACATAATATTGGGTAGATACAAGTAAACAACATCATGTGATTAATTAAGTTTATTAACACTAACTAATAAGTTAAAGAAATTAATATTGAAAAACATATTTAACGTTTAGTTCATAGTGTATTTTTATATAGTTGAAATCATGAGTCAATTGAAGCTAGACCATCATGGAAAACCTGGAAGCACTGCTTGACGGCCGTTTCGTCCTATTGTGGGACTCCTCAGCAGTTCGCATCCACGATCCCGTCTCGCGAGATTTGAACCCAGCTTTAATTGACTCAGGATTTCAACTATATAAGTTTACTAAAATCTTCACAAAACCCCCTTCTAATAACCATAGTGTATTTGTTCAATACTGTAAATCCATTGATTAATAATAAAAAAAGGAGTAACTAATTTGTTTTCCATTAGATCTTTATTTCTATTCGTTAATTCTATGTTCAATATTTAGTTAGTTTTACATTTTTCCTGATATTTTGTAACACGAATAATAATAATAACAGAACATTTTCACAAAGTATTTGTCATACTGACAATTTTATGCAAAAATATTTTTTTTTAAATTCAATACATTATGAATGTTAAATATTTTTAAACACTCAAGAAAGCTAAAACAACGATCATAGGTACTTATTTACTTACGCCTGTTACTCTCAATCGAGCACAGGCCGCTGATCAGCATTCTCCAACCCATACTATCTTCGACCTTCCTTTCTAATCCTATCCAACGTTTGTTCATTCTTCTCATGTCTATCTCCATTTCTCGGCGTAATGAGTTCTTTGGTCTTCTTCTTCCTTTTTGGCTTTCAAGATTTCATGTGAGGGCTTGTCTTGTAGCCCCTCCGGGGCTACCTTAGTTCCCAAGTCCGGATAAAGGAGGAGGGTTAGGCATAAGGTTAGCGACCCCATCCCGTAGAAAACTAACTCGCTAAAAATACACCAACATCGATTAGGAGGTCCGTGGGTGTTGCTGAGATGTTGGGTGGGTTCACTGGAGCCGGTCGATTCAAGAGTTCTTTGAAGTGTTCTACCCACTTGTTCTGTTTTTCTTCAATGTTGGTGACTACCTTGCACGATCATAGGTAAATATCATGAATTCATTTTTAACTAATTATAATCTAGAATAATACTTTGTATTACTTTAATACACTTAATATTTGACAAATAGAAGATATTCGTATAAGGTTATGGAGATTGTTGAGTTTAGATTAATATCATGAATGGATTAATGTGAGACTAGCATTAAAAACCTGAAAGTACTGGTTTTCAATGATGGTCTAACATTGATCCATTCATGATATCAATCTTAATAGAAGATAGTTGATTTTGGTTAATGGTAATTTAAATGTAGATTAATAAGAACAAAAGTGGTACATATGGAAGAATTTCAACGTTTATTCATACGGATGCTTATTTCTAGGCTAACTAATTGATGATCTCGTTTAAGATTACAAACACACTTAGATAGAATTCATACAATTAAACAGGTTTACAGTATTTTGCTACCACTATTATTTCTACTTTAACAAAAATTTTATTAACTAGTTAAATACTAAGAGATTTGAAAAAAGAATCTCTTCACTTAACACAAACATAATCCAATGTATTTTAGTAATCAAGACAACTTGTTTATCAATTAAGTACCAGTGAACTAGTTATTATTGAAATAAGTAAACAATATTGTTAAATGTACAATAATTTGGATTGAATAACCGAAAGTCTATCTAACTTATTTAATAACATTATCAATGTTATATATTTTTTTCTTAATACTGTAGTGAACCAGAACACAAATGAGGACAATCAAACGTACTTGAACACAAAATTACAGAAATCCTTAGTAAAATCTGAGAAACATACAGTAAATATTTCATTTGTAAAATGTCAGTCAACTGTAATCTTAATTAATTGATCACTGGGTAGTGATCACTGTCATGTGTGTCAAGTCCTTCTTAGTGCAGACCGAATGCTATCGATCAAGTTGCTATGTGGTCACTAGTCTAGGTGGCTCGACACTGTGTGCACTATGATGAGATAAGATGGTGGTTGGAGGTGGTCAACAGGAAACCCTGGACCCGGATTTTGTGCTACTTGGCACTCGTCAGCAAGGTGTACCTGTAATCTTGAGCGAACTGATGCTCCCTGGCGGATTCGATCCCGTGTCACTCAGCTTCACAGCCAGAGACGTTACCACTGAGCTATTCGGGCCGCGACCGACCTCCTGTAGGACTGAAATCTAATCACAATTGATTGATTACTGGGTGGTGATCAATCTCATGCGTGTCAAGTCCTTAGTGCTGATCGAATGCTATCGATCAAGTTGCAATGTGGCCACCAGTCTAGGTGGCTCGACACTGCGTGCACTATATATATTAAGGTAACATGGTGGTTGGAGGTGGTCAACAGGAAACCCTGGACCCGGGTTTCATGCTACTTGGCACTCGTCAGCAAGACTGGCTGGCTCAAATTATTAGCATTGGTGATGCGTGGTGATGAAGATATACGAGAAGGGTTGGTCTTGGAGATAAAAGAATTATATAGAGGTGAAGGAGGGATTTGATCGTGAATAAGATGATCCCGTGTGCTGATAGGGGAATGAGGAAGGTTGTCACTTTCCGGCTCCCCACATCGTAGATGATGGAGGATGTACACATTTTTTATTTGCTCAAAAATCTTGAGTTTCAGCATTTTTCATGAACTTTTTATTTTAAGTGTCGAGTTTTCCCATTGTTGATGTTAAGAACTAAGTTTCGATTACTGTCATTTCCATCTATTTGTATTTTGATTGGATTACCTCTAACACTGCCATTAAATCCAACGTACTTAAGTAATGATGAATAATGGATAACTAAGGTATACAAGAGACGTGTTTCATCCCAATGTACCTGGATCCTCGCATTGATATTCACCCGTGACTGGAACTTACTATATTGAAATCAAAAGCCCAACGCATTGTTTTCTTATTTCATTTCATATGCTCGAAAGATGTC
>NC_031495.1:54423801-54443480 GCF_000237925.1 Schistosoma mansoni
ATCAGAGCTTGAAGTCATTAACTTCTAGTCTGAGCCATGTTGGTAGATGCAAACTACTTGGTTGGGGTCCGCGTGACTATCGTAACCAATGCTTGGAGACTCTAGGTGACATGGCTCAGAATGGATCACAATGGCGTAGGTGCATACACTCTTTATCTTCCCTTAAACCTTGAGATTAAAATTGCTTCATATCTGTGCTCCTTTCTATACTATATCCTTATAGACAACCTTTCTTTTATATATTACCACCACTAAATTAACTACTTCTCTGAATCCGGTGTTCATTATGTTGTGCTAATGAGGTATGGCAACTTGGACCGATGCATATATGTGCCTGGTCCTACATTGTAGCTGACTGACTGACTGAGTTAACGTCAATTAAAAATGACATTTTTTCCAATTCAGTAATATTTTTCTCCATTAATCTAGCTTATTTGCCGCGATCATCTATTAATAAATATCACTATGTACAGGATGAAATGAAGATAGATAGAGAAAGAAATTATACATTTCCTACATATTATGAATTTACCAGTTTGTTTCAGTATCTTCTTCCTAACAAAAAGATTGCGAAAAGTACTATCATATGTTTTACTGTTCAATTCCATTTATTCAATTTAGTATTACATAAGAAAATAATGAATTGTTTACTTTATTCCATTGGGTATGAAATCATTTATAAAATCCATCTTCATGATTTGATGACGAAAAACAAAATAGTCTAACTTTCGCATTATTTTTCTAAATTTAAATTCTGCCTTATTATTATTATTATGACTATTATTATTCGTTATTTAATATTTCTTTTGAAAAAAATGTTACAGATTCAGGACATGTTATAGTTTTGAGATGGTAGAGAGGATTTGTAGCTCAGGTGGATGATTATGATGGAGTTTTGTTCTCTGAGCTGGATGGTTTGCTCGTAGATGTCTCATCGTTCTTCCGAACGGCATCATCAGACTTCTACCCGAAGTTTGCTCTGATGATGTCATTCAGAAGGACGATGAAAGCTCCACGACCAAACCATCCAGCTCAGAGAATAACACTCCATCATGTTGTAGTTTTTTTCACTTCTAATCAAATAATCTGAAAATAGACACTAAATAAATGTAAGTTTTTTTATACAGAGTTTCAGTATTTTGAACGGTAAGAGTTTTCTTTTTTTTCTTTTTTTAGTTTCCATGGTAAATCACATACTTAATTTGACAAAAACGAAATAACAAATGATTATTTGACTTGTATTAAAGTTTTGTCAAATTTCCCATCATAATATTTATAACAAAATTATAACGAAATTGATAAGAAATAATCTCATTTGGCAAATGTTAAGGTTTCATTATAAAAAAGGGATTGAAATTGAACTAGTAAATTCACTACTTCATGATAAATTTGTCTTGTAATTTATCGTCTCGAGATTTATGTCTAAAATATAACCAGTGGAGTTCAACCAGGTCTGTTGGGAGATATCAACTCACTGAAGACATTGGTGAAATGGTTGCTCAACTTCGTGGATGCCCCGTACTGATAACAGTCATATGCTCACTAGTGACTAGCTTCAAGATTTGACTCTTGGGGTTCTAATGAAAAGGTGTGACCAGTGCGGTCCAGTCCATGTCAGGTGGAGACAGTTATCCACTTCAGACAATGGATGAAGGGTTGCGCAAGATCATAGATAGGTTAAAGCTAAACATTGCCACCTTTGGATGCCGATTTAGTGGTCTGGGGGTTAAGTGTTTGCGCGCGAAACCGAAGGTCTTGAGTCCTAATCTGTCATGCGGGATCGTGGACGCGTACTGCTGAGGAGTCCCATATTAGGTCAAAACGACTGTTTAGTACTTCCAGGTTTTCAATAGTGGTCTAGTTTAGATCAAATCATGAATTTGTCCTTTTATCAATTAAAGTGTATCGAATCCAAAACAAACTAAAAAAGAAAAACCACTAATATGTTTCAAATTAGCCTCATTTCTTTCAAATCGTGTGTGTGTTTTTTGTTAAATTTTTTAAGAATTTACCTGATAACAATTTCTAGCTTTTAGAGAAATATCAACTCTTATTTGTGAGTTTCATGGGAATTTCTATGGGATGATGTTCATCTCGTCAAAATAAGTTGTTATGATATTAAAAAAACTGTTTACTGTGTAAATATGTAGCTGGCTGCCTTTCATCTATTTGTACACAGAACCTGTCATGTTAGGGACTGATACAATTAAGTCAAGCATAAGTTAATGTATTTCTATCATTCCCTCAGTTTAATTTAGTCAGTAAACCTCAACATACACAAGGGAAAAAGTAAGATCCTCAAATACAATACAGAGAACTTCAACCCAATCACACTTGATGGAGTAAGTCTAGAAAAGGTGGAAACTTTAGGGTAACCTGGACAGCTCCATTGATGAACGTGGAGGATACGATGCAGACGTAAAGGCGAGGATCGTGAAATCAAGGACAGCATTCAGACAGTTGAGGAACATATGTAACTCAAAACAACTGTCAACCAATATCAAAGTCACAATCTTCAATAGGAATGTCAAGATAAGTTCTACTGTACGAAGCTGAAACTTGGAGAACCACAACAACGATCATCAAAAGTGTGCGAGTATTTATAAACAATTGTCTAAGTAAGATGTTCAATGTTCGTTGACTGGATACCATTAGCAACAGCTTACTGTGGGAGACAACAAACCAACCTCCAGTTGAAGAAGAAATTAGAAAAGACGTTGGAGGTGGATAGGACACACATTGAGGAAATCATGAAAGTGCATTACGAGGCAAGCATCAACTTGGAATCCTGAATACAAAAAGAAGAGAATTGAGGAACACTGTTATAACCTGTGGCCCTGTGCCCTTATCAATATATCATGTGTGATACCGCCAATTAGAGAACTGTGATTTATCGACCGGACCAATGACGCATAAAACCCGTACGAGCAGTCTAGAGTCTTTATTGGTCCTGCTTGCTAACCAGCCCTGCCTGTTAAGTCCAGAACACCAATCTCAGCCTACGAGATATGAATCATGTATTTCAAACATACTGGGTTTATATACAAACCAAACAGACCACATCGTACCATAAAATAGAAAATAAGATCTAAAACAAGATCTAATCAAAAGTGTTTTTGAATGTGGGCGACTGCAATTAATAGACTGAGCAGAACTCAAGAACAGTAAATCGCAAAATAATAATCTATGGTTTGAAATAAAGCTTACAATAAGTAGAAAATTAATATGCTAAGTTTAGCTACTTAAAAATTATACAATAGGAAATATACATATCATATTAGTTCATAAATAGTTCTCAAAAGTTAGCGTTCATAATTCTCGTCGGGATATAGCAATCATATTGAGTCGAAAATTGGAAGCAGACATGAAAAAGATGAATAGCAACCGGAAAGGACTGCCCAGGACAGAGCTGGGTGGAGAATGCTGGTGGGGAGCTTATGCTCCTCCACGAGGGGTAACAGGCGTGAGTAAGTATATCATGGAATGATAGTTCAATCTTACGTATAGTTGAAAAATAGATAAAGTGTTTATTGAGTATAACTACTGAATTGTTTGGTATTGTCCAGAATTGAAGCATCACTCAAATTTAATTAGGTATCAATACATAGAAGACAAAATTACAGGTTGAAAAAAATTCATTGGATCTAAAGTTATTAAAGAACGTTCAACAGATAATAATGAGGACGTAGATGGGTTTCACAGTTAAATTATACTTTTATGTTTAATCGTTCATTTCAGTATAGGCAGTTTCGAAGAAAAATTTCCCCATTGTTCACGGAATGATAAAAAATGAAGAGAACGCGATAAAGCTATGCATTTATATATGATTGTTGCATTTGAACAACATGGATTAGTTTTCATCATTAAAAGTTTTCCAAATGTTTTATTCTATTACATTTCCTTGATGTCATTCGACTTCTCTTTTTAATCGCAAGGTTTCTACTTTATTAAATCTCAACGATCATAAAAAGTCTAATGTTCCTAAGGATTAATGTAATTGACTATATGTAGATCCATCATCTACTTTATCTTAACCTTGACCTTTATTTATTTGTTTTATGATTTTAATTCTCTGTGAATTTAAACATGAAAATGACTCTTTTTATTAAACACTTTTTACATTGCCTTCTAATATCTTTATCTTTAATTGCTTTCTTTGTTATTTCATCTTCATAATGACAGAATGAGAATACATTTGTTCTCATTTGATCATCTCATTCAGATTTATATATATTTATTATATTATTATTTAAACACATAAATATTGGTACAAAGGGGCACCAGATATATATGCGCCATACAAATCTCATTTGATTTGAGTGAGGGCTGTGATACTGCCCGGTTGCCCGAACCGAAGCAGATAGTTTCCTTAGAGGGCCATACCCGGAGCCTTCGACCTAAAGATCCGATCCACAAGGCAGTCGAACATCGTGAGGAGATGCAGTCCCATGGTAGCCGGTGACCAACGATTGATTCATATGCCATTTGTTCCTTCAGGATACTGGAGTCCATGTGCACCATTGGTTTGGAATCAGGGTTTTCCAACTTCCCTAGGTGGACTCGCCTTGTCCACCAACCCGGTTAAAGCGCCGGATATTCGCTTTTCATCCTCTCAATTTCGTGAATAACATCCCCGCCACGAGAAGTCAGTGAGTAGGACTTCCCTGACAGAGGCTATATACGCGTGGCCATGTGAGAGCATTTCGAGAGGGAGAGAGGACTCTCCCCACTCTCGGCCGTACCAGAGCATTTGGGGGCCATATATATATATATATATATATATATATATATATATATATATATATATATTAGAGATTTAGTCATTATACACAAAGTCTTTAACTGTAGTCAATATTATAATTTTCCATGTTATCATATATATAGTTTCCATAATACATGGTAATTATACTTAGAAAACTTATTCATATCTTAATTTACACTGGAAACGTTCATACTAAATTACTTATGGGTATAATTCGACTAAGCTAAAGTGTTTGCTAATAAATTTAATGTTTCTATGGTAAACATATATGTAGATGTTTACATAGACTATAAAGGAGACTTGAACTATGTCAATTCAGTTGACCAATTACAAACTGATGCAACTAATACAAGAAAATTTATTATTGATAAAATAATACTTATTTTGTGATAGTTTTTTAAAAATGAAACAGTTTTCATAAATTATTTGATATTATGTAGAAACAAGATATAAGATAAGCAGAGATGGATGGTGGTTAACCATGGAATCCAAGACGCGCGTTCCTTCCTATTTGGGACTTGTCAGCTGATTGTACATGCATCCCAGGGTTGATGTTCACTGTGGGATTCGAACCCAGTACCATTCGTTTCAAATGGCTTCGCATTATCCACTTAGCTACTGCGCCCCGACAGCCATTAGCTTGTGCAAAAAAGGTGAACTTTAATTTATTTTGTATTATTTGTTTTAATCTTCCCATTATTGTTTAGGTCTGCAATTGATCAGTCTCCTATTGGTATATGTGCATTCTGTTCGGATTGCCTTGATATTGCCTTAAGTTATAAGCTTTATGGGCAGAGATGGATGGTGGCTGATAACGTATTTCAAGTCCCGGAATAGGCATCAAATCTGAGATCCAGGAACACCCAACCAAAGAGTCCTAAATAAGGTGAAACGTGCCTCCCGGATTCCACTGCTAACCGTGGTGTGGGTTACTTTAGTAATACCGTGGTGTAGGTTGCTTACATCTACATAAGTAGTATATGGAGATGGTCAGGCAGAGAATGTATTTCAGTAGAAGATCGATAACAAAAGAACGGGAACGAAACGCAATTGGTATGAAAATGCATGAACAATAATAATCGGAGACTATGGACTGATATTTTCAGAAGGAATGGTCAAGATTGGGACAATTGATTGATAGTTTGCAAATTAACTGTTTATAGTATGGTTGTCAGATTCTAGTGAAATAGTTTGTAATTTTCGTGTCAAACACATTTGATTGTCCAAACTCGTCTTCTTGTTCACTACATAACTACCACCCATCTTTGCATATAAGTTATTAATTGTTCAAGTTCATAGCACAACAGGGGTTTATATTTTTTCACTGGTGATAAATAAAAGACACTAATGTTATCAGTTACATAAGACGTTATGTTCTACTTTAAATAATATTCTCAATTATTGACAAATCAATCAAACTAAAATGTTTCACATATTTTAATAGTAATTGGTAAATTTTTTTTGTTCACCACCAGCACCGAGCACCAATTAAGTTTCATAAATCTATGATTGAAAAACATGAAACGCTCGGACAAAGACAACATGCACGCGAATTTTACTACAAATAGCAAATAGTAATCATACAATGGAAAAAATCTAAATCATTGTTAGTGATCTTCTGCGTACTTTGAAAGTTTTCCAATACGGTTCGCTTTTGTCTCTTACATATAACAAAAGTCTTACGGATTTGAACCTGAAGTTCTAGTATTAGTGTCCAGAGGAAATTTGCGAGAACCTCTGTCTTCAACTCTTTTTTAAATCTTCTCTTCACCATCTAAATCATTGTACTGATTATAAGTTTTAATACCAAGATTGGACTTGAAAGTTTTAAATAAATTGAGCATTTGGTAGAAAGTTTATATATATATATATATATATTGTATCCCGATGAGTTGAAAAATTGTATTTCTGACGTTTTTTGACTTAATATAAGCCACTTCTTTAGAGTAAACAAATAATAAACGACCGTCCAATACTTCCAGGTTTTCCATTGTGGTCTAGCTTCAATTGATTCATGATCTCAACTATTAAAATAAATAATTTATTTCGATAACGTAATGAGAAGACGAAGATTATCAGAACTATGTGATATATTAGCACAATAAATTTCGAACAATCTGATCACACATATACTTGTTAAGAACATTTATATATAAAAATAAAAGGTCAACTAGACTAGAAATAGGGGTAAGAATAGACAAGGATAATAATGATAAAATAATGTGAAAACAATTTGAAACCTAATCACTCTGGATAATAAGCTAATATTACCAGGGTAGGTTTAAAGAGAGAACAAACTGTTTTTGAATACATAAAGGGGGGTTTGAATTTTCGTATGGTTAAGGCTTCAACAAACCTTAGTATACGCCCTTTTACACTTTTAAACAACACAACAAAAGCCGAGTTTAGATCAATCTTATGACCTGTTTCGATTATATGTTTAGCAATAGAGGATGATGGATGTTTATCCTCTACTCTCATTGGGTCATTCGACTGTATTTGTTTTTGCAACCATTTTGGTACATGTTCACCCACCCTAATTTTCAGATCACGATTGCTCCTCCCTATGTATGTGTGACCACACACACATTTAAATTGGTAAACGCAGTGGGATGTGACACAATCGTTTTCATGTCGTCTAGGTTTTGAATGAAGCATGAACCTCGTTCTTTCCCTGATTATGACTTTCGCAGCACAATACGTTTTGTTGATAACAGATTTAAGCCTTTGTTTCAATAAAAAGCTATTTGAATCACCTCTAAATGGTAAGGTGATGTAGACAGGCTTTTTCTCTACCAAGGCTACAGTAGGTCTCGCTGTGCCCTGAACTTTCCATCTATTGATAAATTTAGGTGGATAGCCATTCCCGATTAATGTCTTGGTTAACAACTTAACATCGTCATCAATAGCGTCATTTGTGCAAATACGACGAAGCCTGTTAAAAAGGCACTTTACCAAACAACGTTTGTATTGTACAGGGCAATAACTATAGTAACTAAGATATTGACCCGTCCACGTCGGTTTTCGAAAAATGGATCGTTTTATTGAGCCATCTTCTCGTCTGTTTAGAAGTACATCTAAGAAGAGAAGTTGGTCGTTCTTCTCCTCTTCACATGAAAGACTGATATGGTTTTGGATAGTATTAAATTTATTCAATAGGCAGTTTATATCTTCCTTTGTTTCACCGATTACTAAGATATCATCCACATATCTCTTATAAAGTGACATGTTTTTGATTAAGTCTTCAGATAAATTTTCTACATGTGCCATAAACACATCTGCTAGTAATGGTCCTAACGGACTACCCATAGCAGCCCCATCAATCTGGCGAAAGTATTCGCCTTCAAAAGTGAACTGAACTTTATCAGTACATAAAAGTAATAAATCTTTAAGAATTTTTAAGGGGATAGGTAAATTAAGGTTGTTTGAAGATATATAGTCACATAAAATGTCAATAGTCTCTTTTATAGGTACATTTGTGAATAAGGAATTCACGTCAAATGAGCACATAGGTTTTCCTTTGATATTAATGTCACCTAAATGATCGACCAATTCAAAAGAATCCTTTAGAGAATACTTACATATACGTCTTCGAATAGGATCCAATAATTTTGTTAGCCATTTGGCTAGGTTATGTGTGGGTGATCGGCACATTGATAAAATTGGACGTAAAGGAATATTTTATTTGTGAATTTTAGGTAGTCCATATAAACGAGGATACTCTGAACCCATAGGTTTTAAAAGATTAAATTCCTCTTTATCAATAATATTCATGTGAAGAAATTTTTCCAGGTTTGAATTTACTCTTCCCTCTAGTTTGTTAATACCTCCAAATTCAACATCAGGCATGAATTTACTTTCATCACTGAGGATGGATAACATCTTACCCTTATATTCACATTTGTTCATAATAACCACGCCTGATCCTTTATCAGGCTTCAACAAGACAATATCCGTGTTTGTTCGTAGTTCTTTTAGTGATTTAAAATGTTGAGAAGTTAATATGCTTCTCTGCTTAGGTCCAACATTATGAAATTGGTGTGCTATATCCACCAGTTTAGCTTTACACCAGCTTTGATTACTTAAGGACGTAAGGGTTAGAGTACTCAGTTGGTCATATAGATTTTCAAATTGGGCATTTATTTCTAATTCAGACATTTGCGTTATAGGTACCGAGAAATTAAAACCAAGAGAAAGTGCTTCCCTTTCATTAGCAGATAATACAATGGAAGATAAATTAGTGACATACTTATCAGGATTAATTGGGAATAAATTGACATGATTAGTATTAATGCATGATTTTTCGAGCTTTTCTCCGTTCCTTTCCTTTGTCTTCAAAATGACCGTACTGCAAAAGTTGATGAATTTGATATGGCAGATTATAGATATTTCTGTTAATATAGGCAATGCTTGAGTGTGCAATTCGACTAAATTGATCAATTTATCTTGGCAATTATCTATACATGATTTCGACAGTCGAACGAGATTTGAAATATTCGGTTGTAATTTACTTGAACGTAAATTCTTATATAGCTGATTTGGGAATATGTGACTCGACAAACAAGATTTATAAAAGTTCAGTTTCACGCGTTCCGATACAATTTTACATTTAAGGTTGATAAGTTCATCTAACCTTTTTATAGTATGTGCAGGGAGTTTTCTTTTAAGAAATTTAAAGCAATTAGTCCCTTTAAATTTCGAGAGTGTGATAAGATTATCAGAACTATGTGATATATTAGCTCAATAAATTTCGAACAATTTGATCACACATATACTTGTTAAGAACATTTATATATATAAAAATAAAAAGTCAAGTAGACTGGAAATGAGGAGCAAGAGGAGACAAGGATAATAATAATAATAATAATAATAATGTGAAAACAATTTGAAACCTAATCACTCTGGATAGGGTTGGTTTAAGGTGAGAACAAACTGTTTTTGAATACATAAAGGGGGGTTTGAATTTTCGTATGGTTAAGGCTTCAACAAACCTTAGTATACGCCCTTTTACACTTTTAAACAACACAACAAAAGCCGAGTTTAGATCAATCTTATGACCTGTTTCGATTATATGTTTAGCAATAGAGGATGATGGATGTTTATCCTCTACTCACATAGTTCTGATAATCTTCGTCTTCTCATTACGTTATCGAAATTTATCAAAGGGACTAATTGCTTTAAATAATTTATTTACTCTTAAGAAGTAGCTTACATTAAGTCACGAAACATCAGAAATACCATTTTTTCTACATATTGAGATATTTCAAAGTTGAAATCATGAGTCAATTGAAGCTAGACCACCATCGAAAACCTGGAAGCACTGAACGGCCGTTTCGTCCTATTATGGGACTCCTCAGCAGTGCGCATCCACGAACCCGCTCTCGCGAGCCAGATTCGAACCCAGGACCTACTAGTCTCGAGCCGAAGCCCTTAACCGATAGACCACTGAGCTGGCATCCAACGGTGTTAATGTCTAACTTCAACTGATCCACGAAGTTGAGCAGCCATTCACCAATTGTCTTCAGTGAGTTGATATCTCCACAGCTGAAATCTCCACAAATCCCTTTCTGATTATAATCATATGCTCACTAGTGACTGACTTCAGATACACGTCCTGGAGTTCTAGTGGGAAGCAGTGACCAGTGGAGTTCAACCACGTCTGTTGTGAGATATCAACTCACTGAAGACAATTGGTGAACGGTTGCTCAACTTCGTGGATCAGTTGAAGTTAGACATTAACACCGTTGGATGCCAGCTCAGTGGTCTATCGGTTAAGGGCTTCGGCTCGAGACTAGTAGGTCCTGGGTTCGAATCTGGCTCGCGAGAGCGGGTTCGTGGATGCGCACTGCTGAGGAGTCCCATAATAGGACGAAACGGCCGTTCAGTGCTTCCAGGTTTTCGATGGTGGTCTAGCTTCAATTGACTCATGATTTCAACTTTGAAAAATACTGAAATCTCCACAAACCCCCTTCTAAATATTGAGATATAACAAAAATTTATTTAATATTAATTGTACTGATCATTTGCACATAACTTATTATTAAAATCTAACGGATTTAAATGATTGTATTGTTTATTTCCCCAAAGTTTTGACCTACTTCCAATGTTAACATATCTAACTACACTGTTATCATTATTTTTCTTACAAAGTTATCATTTTACTTACAATCCATACCACATATCTATCAGAACCAGCTACATATCTGATGTCATTATTATTATAATTAACTCGTAATTTATCTTGTTTAATTTGATATTTTGCCTATATAAATACGAATATTACAGGATATATGGAAACTAGATAAATATTAAACTCAATTTTGTTATTTTATTATTAGTTGAAATATCAAATATCAAAATGTTAAATGCCAAATCAAGCCATGTGACCATGTGCCAAAATGGTTGTAGAAACAAATAGAATCAAACGACCCCATAAGAGTAGATGGTAAACATCCATCATCTTATATTGCCAAACATATAATCCGAACAGGCCATAAGATTGAACTTAACACGACTTTTGTGGTGTTGTATAAAAGTGTAAAAGGGCGTATATTAAGGTTTATTGAAGCCTTAACCATACGAAAATTCAAACCCCCCTTTATGTATTTAAAAACAGTTTGTTCTCACCTTAAACCAACCCTATCCAGAGTGATTAGGTTTCAAATTGTTTTCACATTATTATTATTATTATTATTATTATTATTATTATTATTATCCTTGTCTCCTCTTACTCCTCATTTCCAGTCTACTTGACTTTTTATTTTTATATATATAAATGTTCTTAACAAGTATATGTGTGATCAAATTGTTCGAAATTTATTGAGCTAATATATCACATAGTTCTGATAATCTTATCACACTCTCGAAATTTAAAGGGACTAATTGCTTTAAATATATCATAAATAAAATTCATATTTAAAAATTTATTATTGCACTAGAATATGTAAATTTTACATAGGAGAAATTTTATTTTTAAACAGTGTATTCATTTCCGGTAATACAAGTGAACATCAACTCTGAGATATAGGTACATCAAGCTGACGAGTCCCAAGTAGGACGAAACGTGCATCCTGGATTTCGCTGTTAGCCACTATCCATCTTTTCTTACAATGCTTATGACTTCAGGCAATATCGAGGCAGTCCGCACAGTATGCACATATGCCAATAAGAGACTGACCAGTTGCAGTCCTAAACATCAATTAGAAGATTCAAACAAACGGTACTAAGTGAATTTAACTGTGAACTTAGCCTACATATTAGTACCATAACGTCTGCGTGCGACTCGGAATATAAATGATCGTTTAGTATAAAATATAGCAAATGTTTTGTAATAATTCTTAGAGGAATTTATTTTTCCATTTCACCTTTTTTGATCAGATATGGTATTTATTAATCAATCATTAAATGTCACTAAAAACGATATACAGATGGGTTCATTTTGTATTAAAGTGATTGTCATATGTTAGGAGAGTGAATAAAATCTTTCGTTTGTCCTGTCAACCACGATTTTCTTTAGTAAGTACTAGTTCTTGGAGATTACAATGATATACTAATAGTAATTACGTTTTTTAATTACTTACCAGGTTATTTGAAAGGAAGCGTTTAGATGTGATTACATTTAGTCGGCTTTAAACTTGAATACATGACAGAAATGAGAGATTCAACTCCCTTTCAAATATTTATCAGTAAATTTCTAAATATTGGTCTATTCAAAAAAGTAAAATCCCTGTCAAAATTTAACCATAACTAAAATAAACTTAGTACACAAATCACTTTGATAGGATCGAACTATATGTTTTTGAATAGGCTTCTGGAGTGGTTAAATCCAAAAGTTTTAAAAACTTCCATCATCTTTCATATCTTAATTAATAACTGGATGTAATCCATCAGCTAAACTTTTAACATAGTATCTAAGTATATATTTTATGGTTGTAGAATAATAAATAATACATCACTACACGATAGAATATTCAAAAAATACTTAAGAGGTGGTTTAAAAAACTGAATAATAGATGGTTAAGGAAATTAATATGACATATTTTTATGTATCTGTATGTAACATTGGGTCTGATGTTGTGTTATTGTGGCTTTTGAAGTGAAAACAATAAAACGTGACTATAGTAACTTTGAGGACTGTTTATGGACCAATGTGATATGTAGGTTTCCTATTATATAATTGTTAATTAACTAAAGTATCCGTATTTGTGTTCCTCTTATTATAAGCTTTATTTTGACCTATAGACTATTATCATACGATTTACCATTCTTGAGTTATCCCTAGTCCATTAACTACTGTTCCGCCCTATTCACAGCCACATTTGGCCAAATCTTGTACAAATGTTATTTTCTATTTTATGGTACGATGTGGTCTGTTTGATTGGCATATAAGCCCAGTATGTTTGAGAATAGTGATTCATATTGCAGAGGCTGTTATTGGTGTTCTGGACTTAAATGGCTGGGCTAGGCAGAAAGGAGGAGTGATAAGTGCTCAAGACTGCCCATAGGGTTTTTGTGTATTATTGCTCCGAACGATAATTCACTCCTCTCTGATTTGGCGGGGATCATCACGTAATATATTAAGAGGGCACGCACGCGCGCACTCAATCGATAAAACAGTTTTAATAGATAGTAGTTTTTAAATATTCTAGAACGATCATACTTTTTCGAACAAACAACTATGGATCAGTAATGTAACAATGAAAACCAGACTGGTAGCAGAGAAAAACTGAGATTTTTTTTAATGAACAGAAGATGAAAGTAATGGAAGACTCAGATTTGACTTACACTCCAAAAGCATATTGACCGAATACACTCAATTACATGCAGATTTTACGGGCTTTTAATAATTTATCAGTGAACAGCATGCATGCCTAGAAAAGTGAAGATTTTACTGTGGAACTGAGCAAACATATATCGAACGAGTATTACAAAAATATCAAACACACAGTTAAAATGAAAGAAATGATGCACTTAATGCATATATTATAGAATAAAAAAGTGATCTCGCATTATATCACGTCCTTACAATAAAAGTCGAGACAACCGCAACGGGTATGTATTCTGCTATGGTATAACTTCTGGCTCGAACCTGTTTGAAAATCTTTAGGTTGCTATTTATTCTAGTTTATTTCGTTATCAAAATCAATCTGTTCTCAATATGTTAAGAATACATTGTTTCACTAGAATTATTGTTGAACACAATAAGATATTTCTCCATTTATATTAAATTAGTGCATGTTGTAACATTCTGACTTGTTTTTGTACTACTAACTGTCATAATCCAGGTCGATCTACATATAACAGCCTTAAATTAGAAGTAGGACATAACTAGGTTTAGGAGATTGTACAATTCAAGTTCAAATGATGTATAACGCTTAAAAATGATAATTAGTTATATGATAAATAACATGTTCATGTTCTGCAGCATACTAATTTCAAGAACTGAGGGGCCAAATATGTATCAGCTACTTGTTCACATCTATACAGATGACTATTTGTGATTTCCAAACAGTACAGTGGCCTATCTATAACATTGATATACATAGAAGAATAACTAAGAAAAGTTTATTTCTGACGTTTCGTGATTTAGTGTAAGCCACTTCTTTGGAGTAAATAAATGACCGAAATTAAATTAACACAAGTTTAAATAGTACATAGGAAACAATCATGCTTATTTATTTCGAAGAAGTGGCTGAAATTAAGTCACGAAACATCAGAAATACAATTTTTCTACTCATCTGGATATAACAAAAGTAAATGCTTATTATTAACTCTCTATCTGATTCTTAATTTATTTGAAATTATCAAGTCCAACCTCGGTTTTAATACCTATAAGATAGAAATGATAAATTTTAGCTTATTAAGTGACCTATTTTTTAAAGAAAATAAAACCGGTAATCACAAAAAATGAGAATTATTTAGAAAAAACAGGAATAAGTAATAAGGCAATGTTCAAATCACTCACAGAACTAATTGGTAGAGTAATTAAACTTAAGCTTTTAATTTCCACGTTCAAAGTATTCTGATAAGCTGAGTGAATCCGACATTTCTTCGTGATTTTTCTTTCGAGGTTACTATACAAAAATAGAGTATTCATTAATCAGTCTTTGCTTAATTTTCCTTTTACTGGCTTAAAAACTGTCACGAGTCCTGAGAACGATTTAGTTACTTATGTTGAATTAGCAAGTAAATACCACAAGAATGTTAAGCTGTGTTTAGGGATGAGCAGTTCAAGTATCTTACTTCGTACATAGGTTTTAGTCACTATTCTGACTCGGATATCTGTAAGCAAACTTTAGGCCAAATACATCAAGATTCAAAAGTTGCACCTAAAGAGTTTATTGGTAAATGTCAATGCACTACTAGTCTTAAAACTAGTTATAAGATGGCCAAATTTTGAAATTATATCTCCAATGCCCAAAATCATGTAAATAATGAGTCTGGCAATCTGAGTATAATTATCGGGTTTATGAAATGCATTATTAAATTTACTGATCAAGTTATTAAATGCGAAAACTACGCTATCAAGTAGTCATTCAACTTATTGGTTCTTGATTATATTATCTAATTTAAAATGCTTGATTAGCCACTTAATCTCATTTGCGACCATGTATCTCTTTCGTCCAAGATAAATCTACCAGTTTATAATGATTATTTAATATCTCGGAATATTCGTTGAAGCAAAGGTTTATATATACTTAGTTTTGCTGACACGTTTCAACGTCTAAAGTTGAAAAACTAGAAATAAGAAGAACACAAAAAGATGTTTGCCATCTGAAGCAACACATCTATCATACATTACATAACTTTAAATTGAGGTAGAGTTAATGTACCCTCATCTCAACTCCAGTAGCTGAGTTTAAAGATGTAGACAAATTTTCAGAAGGGAGAAATGATAGGTACTTTCTGATTGTTCTTAATCTTCTCCCTAGTATACAAACTTGAGGCTAAGGTATTAGGAAGTATAATATATATTGATATTTAAGTAGAATTATCACAAAATATAACACATACTTTACATAATCCCCTCCTTAAAAATGAGACATTCTGTTTTCTTTTCATTTCATTCAATATATTTTAACGGTAGTAATTTTCAATCTATAAAATTATTCCAAATAATATTATTTAATTATAGAGTATATTTTCTGTATTCTATGAAATGTACCTACTCATTACCTATGTAGACTTACAATTAAACAGTTAAATAGTTAAAAGATAAATTTTATTAGAGAAGGAATGAAAATGATTATTATTATTAAATATATGGTATACATAATATATTTTAAGTAAGTTGTTATTTTTTATGTATAGTTAAATTCATGAGTCAATTGAAGCTAGACCACGATGGAAAACCTGGAATCACTGGACGGCCAATTCGTCCTATTGTGGGACTCCTCAGCAGTGCGCATCCATGATCCCGCTTCGCCAGATCCGGACCCAGGACCTATCAGTCTCTCGAGCGAGCACTTAACCGATAGACCACTGAGATGGCCGGCATCCAACGGTGTTAATGTCTAACTTCAACCAATCCACGAAGTTGTTATTTGTTTGTTTAAGCTAATCATTGTTTCTTAAGTTAGATTTTATCAATTTTTTAGTATTCTGGTAATAAAAAAGGGAGATATACTTTCTAAAGCGTGAAATTTTCCAATGAGAATGCTCAAATCTGTAATACAATGAACATAAAAATTTAATTTTCTTTAATAAGGTACCATATATTCAAAGTATTTTGTATCATTGTTATACAGTCATTTAATAAGAAGGATGGCTTTATGAGTAATAATAATAATAATGGAAATAGTAATGATAATAGTAATAATAATGATAGAAATAATATAATTATGTTTAAGTGGAGAACTAAAATATACTACTCTAAATTTTATGTGTATTGACTTTATAAACAGTGATTTTGTCATGACATTATAGCAGCTCACGTACAATTGAGTATAATATATATATATATATATATATAAATCGTATTCACTGACTCGTTGACTTGCACACTCGTTCATTGACTCGATCACTCACTCGCTCATTCGACTCGCGCGCTCACTCGCTTGCTTTTCGGCATTACTCTTTCATGCTTGCTTAACGTGCCTGTAGTTTGGGATATCTCTGCGTGGTTCAATAATAAACGCAATCAACACTTCGTATTCGCCTTCTAATTTATACACCGTTGGACTATTATCGAGTAACGGTTATCAGGACGAACAATATACGGAGTTTAAGGATAACATCGAATACCGACCACCACAACATTTAATGTCATAATATTTCAGAGTTAAATTATAATTATTAAGTTTATAATCATCATTTTATATTGTTCACAATACTGATCTAAATTATAACAATTTGGTATAAAATGTTCTTTATTTTTGATTTTTTTTTATTAAGTTGTCCTATATTGGAGAACTACTAGAAAGGAGAAATTATCAAACCATTATTTCATTATAATTTATAACGCTGCAGAAGTAAAAACACTTTAAATCAAACAGGGAAAATGGTAACTTGAAACTTTTGAGTTAAAGCTCCACGAGGTATTTCCTGGAGTTATAGTGAGAAGCAGTGACCAGTGGAGTTGAACGGTGTACGTTGTGAGATAGTAACTCACTGAATACAATGGTGGACGATGGCTCGATTTCGTGGATTGTTTGGAGTTAGACATAACCACCGATGGATGCTGACTCAGTAGTTGGACGTTAAGTGTCACCCACCAAGACCGACAGATCATGGTTCGAATCCGTGGGACGAGATCATGGGTGCGCACTACTGAGGAGTCTGATACTAGGACGAGATAGTCTTTCATTGCTTGCAGATTTTCCATGGTTTTCTAGCTTTAATTGACTCATGAACTGAACTATTAAGTGTACTACCTTTGGGATTTCGATATAAGATATAATATTTTTTTTCCTTAAAACATTTTTACAAACAAAAATATCACTATTTTTTATTAGTAAACATAAGATAATCTTAGGTCACTGAAAGATTAGAATTATTAGATTCTCAAGGGATCATGTGCTTATTTATAGGTCATTTTTAGAAGTAAACATTAACATTAATTGAAAAATTAAGTAGATATTGAAGCATGTTATTTATTGTCTTTCTTTCTGATACATTAAAACAGTTAGATTCGTAGATAAGATTAGTTAGTTAGTGTTTCGTTTAGTTTATATCAGAGATTGTATTTCATATATAGTAGTTGTTTGATCAATTTTGTTCAGAGCTTTGTAGATGTGAATCAATATGAAGATAATTTAAATCGAAATCTGACTTCATTCAGACAACTACTGGAAGCTTTAAAGCTTAAGAAACGTTTTCTTTTTCTTTTTAGTAAAATTCCCATTCGTTAACTCAAAATTCCAAAGTTGACGAGTTCACCACGAAATCGAAGCATTGATTTCTAGCTATGTCATGTGTACATATTGCTGAGAGCCCCTGTATTAGGAAAAAGTAATAGTTCAGTGTATCTAACTTTCAAAGGGTATCTTTGTGAATATAGTCCATAATGTAAACTATATAACTATGTGAAACGGTCATAATTCACGTTAAGACTGCTTTCTAGGTTTCTCAGTGTTTAGGAGATCGAATTGTTTTGAATATAAGCACTGACCAAGTTGTTGTCATTTGGTTTTTTTCAACCTATAATAGCTTTCACACATGAATACCATTTATAGATGACAGTTCTTGGTTATTTTGTGTTCAAAATGATGTTTTAAAATAACATCGTTATAAATGTGTTAAGATTAGTACAGCTTTCAAATCTGATTTCTTTTAATAAAAGTTTTATTTTGATGCTGTTATTATGTAAATATACAATATATATACAATATATATTGACCATGAACAAAATTTCTTGTGTTCTTTTAACATGAATTTAAACTCAATGTATAACTACAATTTTTATTTACAATCCGTTAATCACTGAGTAGTGACCAATATCATGTTTGTCCAGGTCTTTAGTACAAATACAGTTCTATCTAACAAGTTGCAGCGTGGTCACTAATCTAATTCAGTCAACGACTGTGTTGAGATGTTAGATAGTTGGAAATAGTTAATAGGAAACCTTGAATATAGGTGTTGTGTTATTTGACACTTATTAGTGAAGCATCCCTTTAATCATATGGCATCTTAAAACTCCCTAGTGGATTGTTGCTCATGTCACACGGCTTTGTAGTTTGAGACTTTACCATGAAGGTATTTAGGTATCGACTTACTTCCTGTTAGAATTTGATATTTATATTAATTGACGACTAGATAGTAATCAATACAATGTTTGTTTAGTTCCTTAGCGTTGATCTAATTCTATATGGCAAGAATATTTATCCTTTAAATTTACTTCATGTGCATAATCTATCGTTCATGTTGAATAAAGTATATATAGTAATCACAGATTTAGTTAATTGATCTGTTATAATTTAAAGTTTATACTGAGTTGTATAAATGTTTTTTTTCCCTTGCGGAACATCAACTGTTATCAATTACTTACTTTCTTACGCGTCTTACTCCCAATCGAGCATACGCCACCGACCAGCATTCTCCAACCCACTCTGTCTTGGGCCGTTATTTCTAATTCTATCCAGCTTTTGTTCATTCTCCTCATGTCTGTCTCCATTTCTCGACGTATTGTGTTCTTTGGTCTTCCTCTTCTCCTTTGGCCTTCAGGGTTTCATGTGAGGGCTTGCCTTGTAGCCTCTCCCGGGGCTCCTACCGGTCCCAAACCCGGATAAATGAGGAGGATCGGGCATGCGGTTAGCGACCCCATCTGGTAAGAAACTAACTTGCTGAAAAACGCTAACCAGGAAAAAATAATTAACTAACTAATAATTACAAAATTTCAGTCTCGCTTAACAAAGTGTCATATTTATAGACCATGAATATAGTTTGGATCATGATTCAATTGAAGCTAGACCATCATGGA
>NC_031495.1:54443680-54467038 GCF_000237925.1 Schistosoma mansoni
TGGATGCGCACTGTTCAGGAGTCCCACAATAGGACGAAACGGCCATCCAGTGCTTCCAGGTTTTCCATGATGGTCTAGCTTCAATTGATTCTTGATCTCAACTATATAAAGTTACTAAAATCTCCACAAAACCCCCCTCTTATATAGATCATGAATATTTGAAAAGGAGAATGTTTTTATAAAATCTCAGTGAATGAATTTGAAGTAAATTCATTCTTCCTCTTTAATATCTCACATCAACGAGGCGTAGAAAAAAATACTGTGAAACTATTCAATCAAATTTAGACAAAAAGTTTTTAAACATGAATATCTAATGGAATATTAATTTATTATACAGTAAATTAGATTTAACATAATTTAGCAAATGAGCATTGTCAGTTAGTTTTTTCAGATTGTTTCTCAAGGATTGAATGATTAGATTCTTTTACTGTTAAAGAATGTATATATATAAGACAAATGTTAGATAATCTCCATTTATCTAAAGTATGATCCTCAATAGATCTAAAATAACTGACTAACAATCGATTTGTCTGTCAGGATAAAGTTTGTCGTTTGTTAAACATGAAAACAAAGAAGCGGATGTTGTATCCCAACAAATTTGTTCTAGTAACCTATGTACAGTTGGTAGGCTGAAGAAAATTATAACATTGAAAGTAATTGCAAAATAATTGTAATGCAGAAATCAATATAATCGTGATATTTATCATGATAACTAGATTATTTTGAAAAGAAAAGGCTATCTAATAATTTAGGGTTAAAGGTACTGGGCTTCAGTCTCATCGTGAAAAATCACATTAGAATTTGAGCATATTCACTTACAACGAGTTCCAAATGAGGCGAAACGTGCATCCCAGATTTCATTAATAGACACCATCCTACTTTAATTAAGTAAACACTGTTTGTGATAATAAGCGATCATAGAAATTTTGATAAATATTGTTCTACAGTTGGAAAACTATCTAGAGTTTTAGTTTAAATGATTGGTTTATATCACTGTACGGAAATATTGATGATGTCATGTTGAAATGCTGGGTTTACACACAAGTCCAGCTTCATATACCAATTATTTTGTAATAGTTGGAAATGTAACTACCGAAAATATATCTTTCATCGTGAACTTACTTAACATTTGAAGTACGTTTAAGTGCTCTGTAAAATGTTACAACGTGGAGTGTTTAAATTGTTCAAGCACATGCATATATGAGAAAGCTTGGACCAGATTGCGGGGCAAACACATTGGATTAACTCATCTCTCACTAGTGGAAATTTTTCCAAAAACCGTTTCGCTCTTTAACCAATATTCTTTTTAATAACGAAATCATAATATAAAATTACTGCGGATAAAATGGTCTCTATAACACCCTTTACTAAGAATCACCATAGTATTACTATCGAATAACTTTGATAGTAGCGAACTGATGAAATTAGACATTGCCACCATCGGATACCGGCTCATTTGTCTAGTGATTAAATCTTCGTGCCCGAGATCAAACGTTTTAGATTTGACCTCTGCTGAGGTCGCCAGTTCGCAATATTTTGAACTCTCACGCTAAGACTAAACAGCTGTCCCGTACTTCCAAGTATTCATTGGCTTTCTAACTTCGCATAGTTGATGATATAAACTATAAAACCCATAAATATCTCAACCACTATTTCAATGAAACAGATAAATGATCGAATTTACATTATTGTAACTACTGAAACAGTTTTATTTGAGCTCATCACTTAATTAACTTTATTTACAAATACCATTGAGTAATCCAATTACTTAAGGAACCAAATAACTCATTATATTAGTTTTACAAAACAAAACCCATCATAGTTGAACTTGTAAAAGCATTAGTTGTTTAACTGTTTTTTGAATAACTTGTGAATCAATAAATAAGAGATAATGTTATCATTCATTTTAAATAATATTGATGCCAATCGGTGTGTTATCAGGTTACAAAAATCATATTCACCATTATCGTTTTTAACTGCTTTCCGAAACAACAATCATTTGAACATGGGTAATGATTATTACATTACTGTTATTGTAACTTATGTGTAGAATTTATCATTCACCTTAATTGAGTTAGTTCTTATCCATGTTCATATTACAGATATTGTTTGTTGTATAATATAGAATCAAACCGTAATCATTAAATGTATCAAATAGTCATTAATTTGTAGAAAAGGAAAGATGATAATATAATACGCTCAAGTATTGGTTTTGATTTTCTGAGATGCTAACTAACTACCTTACTTACGCCTGTTACCCCTCGTGTAGGAGCATAGGCTGCACACCAGAATTCTCCATCCAACATGCTAACTAACTACTTACAATAATTAAATAAACTAAAACTCTTTACATTCTGAAAATGTTTTATCTGAATCTAACATATAAGTTAATAGCAGAGAGTAACTTGTTAGTTGGTAGTTTTATATAATATGCTTAATTTACACAACAATATGAATCGTTCTCTGATCTTTAAGTTAGATATGTAGGATTGTTCGTCAATTTGCATTAGATCACTATTTGATGTATTCATTTTTCCCATTAAATTTCGTGACTTGAATATCTTTTAAGAATATGGGGTGAATTAATGTATCAAAACTCTAAATAAATTTAAATGGTAGCTAAGTATTTCTTTTTAGAAAAATAAAATTGTACCATCTAAATATGATTGACTCTAAGTAATCCACAACCGACAGTTCTTAATATATCTCTAATGGAAGTAAAATAAATATGTTTTCTTGCATTATTCACATTAACTGACATTCCGGATAGGTAAAATATAACAACAAATGATGATTATAAAAAACAAGTGATTGACGTAAATAACGGTATTGGGTTTATTCTCGAAAGTATAACTGCATGATGGCAAGATACAAGAAAGCTGATGATCGTTAGACAAATATATTCGTATCAGAAGGGGTGATCTAGCTTTTATTAACAAATGAATTCATCTATTATATTACTGATAATTATCATCATATGCTCAATAATGACTGGCTTCAACAGGTGTTTTCTGGAGTTCTAGTGAGAAGCAGTGACCAGTGGAGTTGAACGGTGTTCGTTGTGAGATAGTAACTCACTGAATACAATGGTGGACAGTGGCTAAATTTCGTTGATTGTTTGGAGTTAGACATTAACACCGATGGATGCTGGCTCAGTGGTTTGGAGGTTAAGTGTTCAACAACAAGACCGATAGATCGTGGATTCAAATCCGATCGTTTATTGCCTGCAGATTTTCCACGGTGGTCTAGCTTTAATTGATTCATGGATTCAACTATTAAAATATATTTGTATTTAGGAGGTTGGAATATACGTATTAATGTTCATAGTTGTTCAATTTTCAACTTTCCTGTTCAGTAGTATATTTAACATAATGTCAGTAGTTTATCAATATTATAAGGTGAAATTATAAACGTGTTACATTGCCGCATACTGATAAACTAACACACAAAAGCCGAACTTGATGTATGTAGTTCAATGTATAATGATATTACTCTTTGTTAATAATATAAGCGATTTCACCATTACTGAAATTCTTCTTATATGAAACACTAAGTGATTTGTAATAAACTACAAATTCTTTCAATAAATATTATACGAATTATATTTATGGATTATTGCAATCATACATTTGTATACAAACATTGAACTTTTGTAGAAATAATATCGAGGCCGTCCGCACAAGATGCACATATACCAACAAGAGACTGATCAGTCGCAATCCTAAATAACAATGGGGAGATACAAGTAAACAAAACCAATCGAATATCAGATTATATATTTGGGTATTTTCAATTGAATATATGAATTAATACGAAATACAATCAGTCAGTCGGTCAGTCACTTTCATTCAAATTAAACTAGATAACACCATTTATAACATTCAGATTAATCAGTTAACAATGAAAAATCTTTCGGATGACCTAAATAATTGGCAGGCGAACAAACATCCTCATATAATATTAGAATTAATTAGAATTAATCATTGTGATATATATTAAAATAAATACTTTTTGCTTTGTATAATATGTAGAAGTAGTAGTGTAATGAACAACAACACAGGTTGGGACGACTAATGTATTTTAATATAAAACTACAGGGTGAAAACCATACGTTTATTACTTCATTTGCAAATCCTCCATCAATCGTCTCAAATTTCATCGTTCCTTCATTGCCATAACAATTACTTTCTATTCCTGTTCTCTCCGATTCGATCTTCCTAACCTTCTACTTCCAGGCTTTACACTTCTGATTGGTGTTATATAGTACTTGTGTCTGTCGACATAAGGAGCGTACTCCGCAGTAGTAGTAGCTGTAGTGTAGTGAATGATAGCTCAGGTGCTGTAAATCAATATATATATATTCTATGCAAAATTACTGAGTTATTTTAAAATATAAGAATCTTATACTGAATACATCATTTTCACATATTCCATAAGTTGTCTTTTAAATACTTCATCATTCTTCCAATCTTGTGGTTATTCCGATAGCTCTGTTTTCCTTCCTCTTCTCTTTATCCCAATCTTCTGCTGTTAAGAATCCCACTCACAATTCCTGACACATACTTCTATTTATTCGCATACGTAGCGCATACAAAAGTAGTAGTAGTAGTAACAATATTATATGAATTTCACAAAACAGATGGGAAACGAATTCATTTTGGATCTGTAACTATTCAGTATTACTTAAAAATATTAATAACGATAAACAGTTAATGAAGTATGTTAGTAGTCATTTGCGCTGTAGAGTCTTTTTTAGGACGACAATATATTTTTCATAGACATATTAAAGTTTTGTGGATAGTCAAACTTGATTTGAAAATGACTTCCCTATACTGAACGCTTTATACAGAAACTTTATGTACAGGTAATTGCATTGCACACAGATATGTACTAATTGGTCTAAGTAACGTAACTCATTTTACCGGAATTTTATATATTGCAAATAGAAGTTACACGTCACGAGTTGGTGAATAACGGAATTGAATAAGTTAAATAAGAGAATGAATTTCGAATACGCATATTTTGTACAGTTGTTTGTTGGAAAGAGAAGTAAAACAACATGACGCACAATGGACAACGAGAGTCAACCAGCTCAATTTAACAAAACGTGGATCGATATTTGTATTCCAACAAATATAACTTACAGATATTTGATGAATAGAATAAAAAGTGAACATGTATATGCTCACATAAGAGCATTCAAAGTTCATATGTGAATGATTAACAAGGTGAAAATGTAAGTTAAGAATAATGAACAAATTGGCTTGTCCAGAAGCCAGAATAAGTTGTATGGGTTTAACATAACAACCGATACTACAATGGTACAATTATTTGATGAAATGTTTTATTTTCTAAATTGGCACATCTGTATTTTATATGAACATTTGTCATAGTCCTTATGAATAGTTTGACAGAAATTGCCAAGATTTAGCCATCTATATCTGAATTGTTCAAATAATCAATGTTTAAGTTAAAATATTCAGGATTTCTGTTGTGTAACTTTAATTCAATGATCAGAACATATGTTGCAAAACTATCATGTTAATAAATACGAGCTTACAACAACAACAACCATCACCACAACAACAGCAACAACAACCACCACAACAACAGCAGCAACAACAACAACGACGACGACAACAACAACCACTACGATGACAACAACAACAATAATAACAACGACGACAATAACAACAACAGCAACAACATCGAAATCAACGACACGTACACTACTAAAACTTAATTAAGTGAAAATAATTAACATAAATTCGTTATATTTATCTAACGAAATAGAATGAATTAATGTTGTTCTGCCTTAAAATAAACAACTTTATTTTTGCTCTCTTTCAGATAATAATGGGGATAGTTTAATTACCACGTCTTAATTGATCACTTATCTGTGTGTTACTCTTTTTGTGTAATAATAAGTTTAACTAAATGAGTTATCAGAATTAATGGAATGAGTTTAGTCAATGTTTCTAATATGGAAATCCATTTTGTCCATATATTTAAGAACTGTGACAAAATGACGAAAAAACACGATGAGAATAGACAAATTCCATGTAAAATAATTAAATTCTTCAGAAAAAGGTTAACATTATTGCCTAATAGAAAATGAAATGTAAATCCATTACCAATATTTTAGAAATCAAGTCTAGAATGAATGACTTAAATTTTTTGAAACTCTTAGACTATTTGAACATTTTAATCGTTGAATTCATGAGTCGATTTAAACTGAAATACCACTGAAAGCACTGGATTGCCATTTTGTTTTACTATGGAACTCCTCAGTTGTGCACATGCACGATCTCTCATGACGGACTGGAACCGAAGACATTCGGTATCACACGAGAACGTTCAACCTCTAGAACTCTTGATCGGCTCATGAATTCAACTATTAAATCTACTAGAGTCTCTACAAATCCCCATTTTGATATTTCAATGTTATTAATTTGGTTACAGCTTTAATTTATTTCTGTTTATATGGACTCATTTCTAAACATATTGAAATTTCAGTTGTAAGTTGTTTGCTACTGTTAAATGATAACAGTACACCCACTTAAGCAGATACACTAGTCATTTTAAAGAAATACATATTTTGCCTAAAACCTGTTAGTGAATTAGATTGCACGTATACTAGTGGATTTTATATACAAAGACAGAAGTAATCTCGTTCTTCTGTTCTATAGTGTATTCTTAATAAGAGTTCAGTTTTTTTCTTTTCATTTATTTTTCTTCTCCTTGATTTAATTCGACAAGTACTTATCTTAATATGATTACGTAATATTTCCTGCGTTCACAATCTCCTCTTTTTTTAATATTTAACGGTGAATGTTTATATTTCATATTTGTATAATCATTTCATTAATTATCTGGTTTTTTCGTCTGATTTGATAGAAAAAGCCAAGAATAATCTAGTCAGTAATTTAAATACGATAAATAACTTTAAATAACTTATTTTTGTCTACTATATGACCGCCATTGATCAAGTGTTAAAGAACCGATTTGCATATTGTCTTGACAATACACTTGGTGGAATCTTGCTTTTCCTTTGTGTATGCTGAGGCCTATTGACGTAGAGGCTACTGTTACACTAGTTGTCTTCGTCTGTATTTGTTCATGTGTATGAGATAGGAGGGCTAGGTCGTCTGCGAAGTACAAACCGTCTAATTAGTTCCGAAATGTCCATTGTATTCCGTGCTTCCCCTCAGATGTCAAGGTTTTCATTTCACCGGAAGAAAGAGGAAGGGGGAGTGTAGACAGCCTTGTCTGACTCCGGTCCTCACTTGGAATGCATCTGTCAGCTCTCCTCCATGCACGACTCCACACTGTGGTCCGTCGTATGAGTTCCGGATAATGTTGACAATCTTCTCAGGAACTCCATAGTGTCGAAGAATTTTCCCTAATGTTCTCCTGTCCACACTGTTAGACGCCTTCTCATAGTCAATGAAGTTAATGTATAGTGACTAATTCCACAAAAATGATTGTTCCACGATGATCCGCAGTGTTGCGATTTGGTCTGTGCATGTCCGATCCTTACGGAATCTAGCCTGTTGATCTCGAAGTTGGGCGTCTACTGCGTCTTTCATCCGGTTCAGCAACACTCTGTTGAAATCTTTTCCTGGTACTGACAGTAGTGTGATGCCTCTTTTATTCTCACATTTGCTCAGATCTCCTTTCTTTGGTATCTTGATGAGATATCCTTCTTTCCAGTCCGTTGGCACTTGTTCTTCCTCCCAAATCTTCTTGAATAGAAGGTGAAGCATGTTTGCAGTTACTTCAATGTCTGAATTCAGTGCATTGTCCGGACGTTCCATGTAAATTTTTGCTCTCGCGGTTAGGAGAAGCATCGGTTGCATGACCTTCGAAGAATCTCAGGCTTCATCGTGAGACATCATAGTTCCTACTTCAACTCAGAGGTAGAGTTTAAGTGGTTTAATTTGTTTAATCTGATTAGTGTCTTTTTAGCAAGGTTGTTTTCTACGTGATGTGATTATTCAAATCTCCAATTGTATACAGAATATAGACTCATTCAAATCCATGCAAAGCCTAAGTAGACAAGCACCAAGTGACAAGGAATATCAATTCGGAGCTCCATATATATTACATTCCCCCTCTAGTAGTCTATTTAGTTTGTAAATGGCTTCCATCAATGGTCGATATCAGATTTGTTGTGAACAAACATTGTTGAGGATTCAAAAATTGAAATGATTCAACGGCTAAACATTTCTTAGCCTTCAGTGATTCCTTATTTAATTTCAGTTTAAAATGATGAACAAAAACGTGGCACCCGATGGGGGGCACGAACTCCCGACCCTCAGATGAAAAGTCTGATGCCCTATTGACTGAGCTAGCGTACATATGTATTATCCTACATTATTATTCTTTCATAAATAATTTTATGAATTACTTTCTAAACATCACACTAATGTCATATTGTCCTTTATTTATTTCATAATTCAGTTCCATAAAAATGTTTTAAAAATAATAATTGATGATTGAGTTGGTAAAATATTAAATAAATCATCTTTGGATTCGTATTATTTATTTATCATTATGATTAATAACTTCATTAATAAGAAGCATTTAATATTCGTTTTGGTGTAATACAGCCTATGTGAATATCTTTATCATTATATCCGTACCTTAGCAGTTCCCATCACACTAAAACATTGATATCAGATAAGGAAGTTGTGAAAAAGCAAATTGAATGATTAATATTTGTTTCTTACTTGTTTATTAAAACAATCATTGATTTCATATGTCATTAAGAATACTTTTCAATTTGAGATGGTGGAGAAGATTTGTAGCTCAGGTGGATGATTTTGATAAAGTTTTTTTTTCTTCGCTGGATGATTTGGTCGTGGGACGACATCATCGGCTGATGATGTCGATCAGGAGGATGATGAAAGCTCCACGACCTAACTATCCAGCTCAGAGAACAAAACTCCATCAAAATACTTTTCATTTGAATTATAAGGATTTTTAATTTTAAAAAATGTTTGTACTCAATCAAAAAATGATTTAATCATTGAACAGAATTGGCATGATAGAACTTAATTTCATTTCAGGTAAATTTGTTTTAGAGTCCTTTATTGATTTATATGAAATGTTAGAAAGTATTGATAATCAGTTGTTCTGATGATATTAAATTCTTCTTTCCCTAAGTCAAATAGTTTAAGCTTAACGTTTTTATAGTTATTTTATTGAACACCATCATTGTCTACGTTAAGTAAACATAAGATTTTAAAATTATTTAACCAAGTTTATTATTAGTTGTTTACTCAAACCGTGAAAGCTTAATTTGACAAACCATCCAAAGAAATATTAAACCAAGCTACAAATTCATTTAGTATTGTTTGTTTGAATCTTCCCATCGATGTGTTAGGACTGCAACTGGTCAGTCTCTAACTGGCATATGTTTATACTGTGTGAATTGTCTCGATATAGCCTTAATTCACAAGCATTGTAAGCAAACATTGATAGTGGCTAACAGTGGAATCCAGGACGCGCGTTTTGGCTATCAGGACTCAGTGGCCGGGTGGATAAAGCGATGGCGTTTGAATCGAACGGTACTGGGTTCGAGTCCCAGGTGAACATCAACTCCGAGATGCAGGTACATCCAGCTGACGAGTCCCAAATAGGACGAACCACGGTTCCTGGATTCCACTGCTAGCCACTATCCATCTTTGCTTACAAGCTACAAATGTTTTATATCATTTCATACTCATTGATATTATAGGATAAAGCTTAACTCAATTGGTTAAATGTACTTGTCTTTAATCGTGTATGTATTTTTCCTCTTCAAATTGATCTAATTTTATTGAATTTTGTTTTCATGCATACTAACAGTCTAATTGAAATTCATTCCATTCTTCATTGCCTCATGCTAAATTCATATCATTTCAAGTATCAATGAATCTTCACTTATAGAGTCCATATATATATATATATATATATATATATATATATATATAATACTCTGTTTTCTTCCATCTTATTTATATTTATCCTGAAAATTGGTCTGATATACCTATTCCATTCTCCACTACATACCAGTGATTTCAGTGCCAAATTCCAAAGTAGGTTATGGGTCACATAACAAGTCTATTTTCTAAATATTATTTTGATAGTCTTCTTTAAAGAAAAAAACCTTTTTAACAGTTTACAATACAGAAAATATGATCTTTTTGCATGTTATATTTGATTGCTGTGTAGGATAATATTCAAAAGAGAAATATCTGAATATTGATTTACTTTTTGTTTACCACAATGATATAGTATCTGTGACCTGGAGAAACTTGAAAAGATTTTCTGAAGCTATCTTGAAATGTGTTCAAGGCCAAAATATTACAGAAATTATAGAACAAATTATATATACAAATGAAACTTATTCGTTCACAATAGATTCAAACCACTTTCTAAAATTATTTTTGTTTAAATTAGTTACCAATTAGGCTTCTTTACGTTTTGAGAAAACAAATTGGTGAAAATTATAGGACATAAATATTACAATAGTCTCTTATCTACCGTATGTAAACGTCGAGTAACTCATATGTAATTAACAGTTCAATCAATTTCTAAATTGATTAAGATTGTGAAAATAATAAGTCGAATAATTGTTAGCAATGTTAAATAAAAGAAGTACTAACTAAGAAGTACTACTAATACGCTGACAGATTGAATAGTCAGTAATTATATAAAGGCTTCGATCAGGGGTTATGTAATCCATGAAGTGATATAACATGAGTGAAAGATAATCAAAAATGGGACAAGAGTGAAATAATTTATGAAAATGTGTTATGAAAGAATAGTTAACGTGTGTAAATGTAAGTCATAAGAATCAGAAGGGGGACTAATAGGTCCTGGGTAGGAATCTCGTGAGGCGGAATCGTGGATACGCACTGCTCAGAAGGACGGCCGTCCAGTGCTTCCAGGTTTTCCATGGTGGTCTAGCTTCAACTGACTCATGATCTCAACAGTTGTGAAAATGTCAACAGATAAGAGAAATATACGTTAGACTTATTGGGTCTTTCTACAAATACCTATACTGATAATTATTGGTTTGTTGAGCTCAATCTAAGTCACACTAAAAATTGGGGCTAAACCTATGTTTCTGCAATTTGAAAACTGCAATTTCAATTCTTGTGGCAATCTCTTGCAGAGTTTAAAGTATGTGAGGTTTGACTATCCTTGACAGGTTACTCTTAATATGAAAGATTATTGCAAATAACTAATTAGTATTGTTTATAGGGTTAGTTTTAACACCATATATTGAGATCGGATTGTAAATACTATCAAGTACACTTGTGCTCACTCATACTTCAAGATGTTCAAGTGTACATATATTTGTTGTCTAAAATCTGCTGCCATTTGTCGAATCAAAAATCTCCTTGATATTGTTGTGAACTGACAATGGTTAATGAACATATTAGTGATGTTTAATGCAACGAAACTAATTAAATTATCAGGATTTGATAAATTCATTATTATTCTTGAGTTTTTTAATCAACATTTTGACCAGATAGATGTATTTAGTTTTGAGACAGAAATAGATTGAACCGATTCGTAAGTTGACTGAAGCATGATAATCACTTTAATATGTAAATGTCGGTCTGCTGTTTATGACATTTCACAACTAAATCTTTAATTAGGTATTTATCAGAAGAATAGATACTTAGATCTAAAAAGGCATAGTAGGATCATGTACCAGTCTTGCTCAATCAAGAAATCTTCAACTAATAACTGGTTTCAAGGTTGATTTCTAGGAATTCTAAGGGGAAGCCGCGACTGGTGGAGTTCGACAGTGCCTATTGTGAGGCAGTTACTCACTGAAGACAATGGTGGACGGCTGCTCAATTTTGTGAACTGGTTAAACTTAGAAATTAACTTCTTTGGATGCCGACTCAGTCGTCCAGAAGGTGAGCGTTCGCGCGAAAGGCCGATAGGTCCTGGGTTTGAATCCTGCGAGTGTGATCGTGGATGTGTACTGCTAAGGAGTCCCATACTAGGACGAAACGGCCATTCACTGCTTCCAGGTTTTTCATAGTGGTCTAACTTCAATTGACTCAGGAATTCAAATATTAAAAATCTTCAACCCTTGGATAATTAATGTCGATTAAAACACTTGTAAGCCTTATCAAAAAGCGTCACATTCTGATATGTTTCCACTGAGATAAATAACGAAAGTCTGAAAATGAGACACGATTTGCACCATCACACAGTAGTTGCTTAGGGATTAGATGTTCAAAAAAATATAACTAAGCTGACAAATGGATACAATACTGAGGTATATATCCTTGTACTAAAATAAGATTCTATTTATTCATCAACATCTTCAATAACATATGTTGTTACGCTAAACATTTCAAAACTACTATTTTATATATAATTAGAGATAATTATTCACAGAATTAATTTTCAAATACCTACTGCATCGTTACCATGCTTTGTACTTATAAATATGGTTCATTTTCAGTCTCTTTTATTTATTCATAACGTCAATTAACACTAAAATATTAGTTGAATTCATGAGTCAATTGAAGCTAGACCAACGTGGAAAACCTGAAAGCACAGGACAGTCGTTACGTTCTAGTATGGGACTCTTCAGCAGTATGCATCAACGATCGTACTAGCGAGATGAGAACCAAGGACGGGCGCGAACGCATACCCTCTAAACCACTGGGCAGACATCCAGTGATGTTAATGTCTAACTCCAACCAACTAAAATATTAATTTATTTATTAGTTATTAGTTATTATATTCATCAAGCAATTATCAATGGGCTGATAAATATCACTATATTTTCTATGAGTTTAAAAGGTTTATCCAGCTAAAATATCAACAGATAATCATTTGAAATAAATCAAATAAGACCATGTTATATTGTGACTGAGTTAAATGATTAATGTAAATTGGTTAACTTCCAGTTGACTAAATGATAATATAATGTAAACTTATAATTGGTCGCTTAATTCAATTTCTTAATGATTGCACTAAATCAAATTAGATTGTATCATATGAAATGTTTCGTTTTCAATGTTAGCTGTCGGTGATAATTAGAAGCTAAATACTTCATAAGAACTTTAAGCTGACTTTCGTCAAAGATTGGTTTTAAATGGATAACTATTTAAAACCAGTAATCAATAAGTAACTGTTTCTTTAAATTATGGAAACCTTGAGTAATGATAGTTTATAACTTTGCATGAGAACAAAATCCAAAACCTGACGATCTGGTGATGCATAGTTTGTATCCAAATAACGTAGTCAAAATATATAATCCTACATTTCCGATCAATAGGGAGGAAGATTACAATTGAACCATTTTGTAGACAGTTATAGCCTTGAAAAAAAGGTTTCTAAATCAAATTTTAACATATAATTTTGAATGAAACATCACTCTTCTGTCCTCATACTTATGAAAATGGAACTATACGACATAGTTCGATAATGGATAAAAAAATCCACAACGACATGTACAAGTATGCTTTTTCAAATACGGATTTATTTTGTAAAAGGGAAAAAAAGAAAACTATATAGCGACTATCCTACAATTTTGGTAAAGCCGTTTTAATAAGTTACATAACAGACAATGTTATTTGAACAGTAACAACTTGCATATTTCGTTGTAACGTTATAATCACTAGATCACATGACAGCCTCCAGCTAAAATGTTGATCGCTTAAATATATCACTCGATGATTCATCCTCCTCCCCATGTACATATGTACTCAAATCCTATTATTAGCTTTTACTTTGGCTTACTGCAATGTGCCCTTATGCGAGTTAACCATAAATTTGCCTCTGTATTTGCTCTCACACGTATATTCACCTCTCGGTTTCAAATTCGATTGATGTTCTTACAGCTTTGTGATCTGTGCTATCCACTAATAAACTGTAGTTGCCGCTTCTTTATTGCCTTCTGATTTCAAACATCATTGAGACCTATATTATGACGATTATCGAGATGGTTGATTAACGAAGCGAAACCATTACAACTATTAAACTGAGAATAATATTTTACAGATTATCCTTATGAAGTATAAAAAAATTGTAAAATGAATAGAATCAAACAAATTTAATATGATCACAAGGGGGTTTTGTGGAGATTTTAGTAATTTTATATAGTTAAGATCATGAGTCAGTTGAAGCTAGACCACCAAGGAAAACCCGGAAGCACTGGACGGCCGTTAAGTCGTATTGTGGGACTCCTCAGCAATGCGAATCCACGATCCCTCCTTGTGGGATTCGAACCCACGACCTACCAGTCTTGAGCCAGAGCACTTAACCCCTAGACTACTAAGCCTGCATCCAGTGGTGTTAATGTCTAACCTTAAGCAATCCACAAAATTGCGCGACCAACTTCCATTGTACTGAGGTAGATACCTGTCTCTACCTGACATGGATTAGCTCCACTGGCCACCACTGGATGCCGGCTCAGTGGTCTATCGGTCAAGTGTTCTGGCGCGAGACTGGTAGGTCGTGGGTTCGAATCCCACAAGGCGGGATCGTGGATTCGCATTGCTGAGGAGTCCCACAATACGACTTAACGGCCGTCAAGTGCTTCCGGGTTTTCCTTGGTGGTCTAGCTTCAACTGGCTCATGATCTTAACCATATAAAATTTAATATGAAGATGAGATGATTCAACTGTACAATAACAAGTTTTATTGACATTGAAATAACAACAGATAAGGTGTTCCATCTTGTTTTTTTTCCACAAATAATAACATACAACTAATATAAATGAAACATTTTTCTGGGCTGATAACATCTTTTCTTTACTGAATACATAAAATAGAATCAAATGAGAAAAACCTGTTTGATGTAACAAACTCTATTGTAAAATATATTTTATTGGTATTCTAATCTAATAATTCCTTTATATATAATAGAAAAATTTGTTTTCTCCGGGCAAAGAAAAAATTCCTGGCATCTTCAACACATATCATTGTTAGGAAATAAAATATTTTAACATTAATTATTTATTCAACTAACTCCGTCTGTAGCTCTTCTAGAGTTACTGCCGGTTCCACACCCGGGTAAAGGAGGAGGGTTGGGCATGGGGTTAGCGACCCCATCCTGTAGAAAAAACTAACTCGCTAAAAAAGCGCTAATCAGAAAAAATAATTCAAACCGTTTAAACTCTGCCCTGGGATTTGAAAGAATAAATATGACGTCTCATGGTAAAAGCCGAGTTCCTTCGGAAGTCACGAAGCCGATGCCCCTTCTAGCAACCAGAGCAACCCTCTCAACACTCTAGTTATTCAACTACAGATTGTAGTGATTTGAAGTAAACATTATTGATCATTGTTGACTTATTAGAAATAATAGAGAATATATATATATATATATATATATATATAACAAATGATATGCTATAGTTAAGTATGATTGTTAGTGTTTGTCCATCACTATCCTCATACTATATATACTATTAAAATTCTAAGCTCTGAAATTTGTTGGTATGCCATCTAAAGTGAAAATGAAAAATTAACCTGACACTATTTTTGTTTGGATAAGATCTTAAGAAGAGATTAGTTTATAACTAATTCAAGTTTAGATTTTTATTTTCATCCAGCATAGGTTTGTTCATTTTTAGTTTGACTATAATTTCTTTTTCTTTTTGGATCAAATATTTCAGCTGAGCAACAATTTTCATTTAGTTTTCATACTATAATCAAATAAATAAAATTTTGTTTGCAAATAAAAAAGAAAACGATCTGGTGAGACCATATAATTTATGGACGACCTTTGAGCGACGCTAAAATAACCTTGAGGATGTCAACCTACTAACTAGGACTAAATGTGGGTTATAAATCAGTGTGAGGAATTAGAATTACGATTTTCAGTTAATGGTCGGGAACTAGATTTAGGGTTTTATCACGAATCGACATCAGCTAAAATGCCAAGACACCATTTAGTCAAATGAATTAATGAATTTCGCACCCAAATCTAAGACTTGTTATCTTATTGACAAGGTTAACTTTAGCAAACTGTTCGTCACAGAGTATATTTTCTAGGTAAGGTATTACAGAATTTTTATAGATTTGCTTGTGTGCATAGATTTTAATGTATTTACGTATCGTTCTACCAGAAGATATACAAGGAGAAAGATATGAATGAAGTGGATGGTTAGTATGTGATAAGATAACACCTGCCAGGAGTTTGCAGGACTTAAGATGACTATCCACAAGCATATTAATAATGACGTCAAAAGACTCACCACACACCTTGCAAACAGCCTTCAGCACTCTCCGCAGTACAACAAAGTCTGATTGGTTCGTTTACAAATTATAGTCTCCCTGATTCTGGTTATAGTGATGCATAAATTTAAACGCGAAAGCAATGGCTAACATAGGATAATGATAATTGTTCAATAATAATAATAATAAACTTGCTGGAAGTGATTATTAGAAGAATTAAGAGTTTAAAATGCCCTGGTAAAGTTAAACAATAATAATAAGCACGTTAAAAGAAAGAAATGTAAAATAAAACTTAATGTAGAAGACATATAGATCATTTTCAAAATTTTGATAATCTACTGATTAAAATAGTGAGCAAAGGTTTAGATTTTGTCGGTTATCAAATTAGTGAAAATAATGTCTTAAATTCTTCCTAAATGAAGACATTTCTGTAAGTTTACTGTTGATGGCTTAAGACGTCGGCAATCAATGTGTTCATAAGTTATATGAAAAACTGAATATTATCTTGGGTACAATTGTGCATCATTGTAATTGTGATTTGTTGCTTATTAAAAAAATACCAATGCCTTACTTTTATTTCCTTATGCCTGACAATAATAGATGATCATAAGATATTCATTGATAGATTCGCCAAATTGTTTATCTCACGAAACTAAATCTACTGTCGTAATATGATTAATGAATAAAAGTCTGAGAGATTAACTCAAGCAATCTGTTTTTTCTGTAGAATGTGTTACTGAGTGATACTATAGTAAAAAAATATAAAAAAATAAACACAGTAAGATATGTAATACAGTTTAAATCTCTCAAAACAGTTACTTTAATCCTGATTCCTATACTTGATTGAAGATTTAGTTGAGATCATACTCTAAATAAGTATGTTATGCATCTTATAGATAACTCAGATGAATTTATTCAGTGAGTTGGAAGTTGTCAGTAAGTAGTTTCTTTAATTTGAGAGACAATAAACTTACGGATATGAATACAGTCTGGTTATAAACAGCAATGTGTACATTTTATTTTGACTTCTTTTGCAACTTTGTTGCTGATTGATTATCTGGAATTGTAACATTATAGCGTCTGCCTTTTGACATAAATGCTTATGGATAAGTCAGGATATTTTTAAACCTTTACTTAAAATTATTAAAGTTGTCACAATTATATCGTAACAACAAATTGTTAATTCGTTGATTATCGTTTTCAATGAACTCCTCCCTGATCTTACAAAGTAAACAATCTGATAATCATGTATAACCATTTGCAAAAAATATTTTTGAAGCGAAAAGTACTCTGATTTTCTCAATAATAGAGCAGGAGTGTCACCTGATAAATATCACCCAATCATCTCGATCCACATGAACGTAGCTATTTTCACATATAAAGTGCTTTTAAATAAAAGAAATGTGCAGATTTATGCTTACACTTTGATAGATATTTGTTATATCTTGTGGCCTGCGTGCCTAGTTGATATATGACATGATAAGACCGCCAATTAGAGAGCGGTAAATTATCGACCGGACCATTGACACCCGAAACCCGTACGAGCAGTCTAGAGCACTTGCCGGTCCTACTATCTGCCTAACCCAGCCAGTTAAGTCCAGAACACCAATAACAGCCTCTGTGGTATGAATCGTTATATTTCAAATATATTGAGTTTATATACCAATCAAATAGACCACATCGTACCATAAAATAGAATGTAACATTTGTACAAGATTCAGACAAAAGTGTTTGTGAATGTGGGGAACCGTAATTAATAGACTAGGGATGACTCAAGAATGGTAAATCGTACAGTAATAGTCTATGAGTCAAAATAAAGCTTATAATAAGAAGAACATGAATATGAATAGTTAAGTTACTTAGCAATTATACAATATGAAATACACGTATTATATTGGTCCATAAATATTTCTCAAAAGTTATCATTCATAATTCTCTTCGGGATATAATAATATTATTAATATTAGGTTAAGAAATTTCTTTGAGAAGTAATAGACGACATATGTTCATAATTCGAGGTTAATCTAAACATTCAGCCATAACAACTAATTTTGAACTAAAGGAAAATTCATATTACATATTTTCTTGATGGGAACATGTATAATCAATTAGGAAACAATTTTTTTGATATTGTGAGGACTGACACTTTGATTTGAGACTTAGATTGATAAGAAATTTAAGATTGTGATATACATTTCGTGATTATTTTACTTCAATACATATCAGACAGAGTGGTTATTTGTACAATGTCACTGTTGTTTTGTATTAAATGTTTTAAAATGTTTCGAAACATTATGATCGCAATTTCAATATATTCCATGAAAAAAATCTCAACTATTCAATGTCTATTTTTAAAGAAAATTTATAAATATGTATGTATAATAATGAAATCATGAACCGATTTAAGTTAGACCACCATTGAAAACCTAAAAGCATTGAACGACCGGTTTGTCATAATATAGAACTGCTCAGCAGTGCGCATCCACGACCTCACCGTCGGAAATGGGACGCAAGATCTTTAATGTTGCGCATGAATGCTTAACCTCTAGACCATTGAGCAGACATCCGGTGGTGTTAATACCCAACCTCAATCAATGCACTTTATTGTGCAGCCATAATCTATTTTCTTCAGTGGGTAACTTACTCACACCTATCAGGGATTAGCTCCACTGGCCATGGATTCCCATCAGAATTCCGGTAATTTCCTCTCGAAGTTAGTCACTATTCAGAATATGATAATTTTCAGTATTTCGTTGTAGATATTGTTGAATTTCATTAAAATCATGACCCGATCTAAGTTTGATCACCATTGAAAACCTGAAAACTGATTTCTAAGAAATCCAATACTAGGATGAAAATACCGACTAGTACCTCCAGGTTTTCATGTTGAACTTAATTAGGTCGGTTCGTAATTTCAATAAAATTCAACAATCTCCACAATCCCCCATACTGATATATGTATATATTGATTAAATAATCGAATATCTACTGCATTTTTCATTTCAATAAGTAGTATTGAGATGAAATAAAGAAGTGGGCTAACATACATATAGTTTGTATATAGTTGAAATCATGAGTCAATAGAAGTTAAACCACCATGGAAAACCTGGATGCACTAGACGGCCGTTTCGTCCTCTTGTTGGACTCCTCAGCATATATATTTCTTTCAAAAGAAGTCAAACAATTCAGATAATCTGTGCAAATCTCTTGTTACAATACACAAAAACACTCATATATCTATTGACTAAAATAAATGATATTTTATCATTAAATGAATGAATATCTTTCCATACTAAATATTTACATTAGTTATAATACAATTAACAAATCTTTATCTAATTTCATGATCATAAGGTCATTGAATTCCTTCTTTAAATTATTAATTATCGTATTTATTTTAATTAACCAGTGTTAATTTTTAGATTTTTAGATTATTGAATGACCTTAAACAATCATTGGAATCAAAGAAGCACTGATCATCTGCCGAAAATCTGTCCGTAATAGAATCCAACAATCTCCACTAATTCTCTACACGAATTATTTATCTTCCATGTACTACAATTTGATTACTTAAGTACGATGAAATATGATAACAACTTCAGTTAATGTTGTAGCAACTATGTATTAAACACATATTTTCTATCCACTTTATCTTTATGATTAATGTAATTCACCTTAAAATATTAATATAATAAATTTTATTTTAGTGTTACTGTGGTGTGGGTTACTGATATCCACAGAAGTAGTATATTACGATGGTCAGGCATTGAATGTATTTCAGTAGAAGATCGATAAGGAGAGAAAGGAAACGGCACGCAATTGATACGAAAATGCATGAACAATTATAATCGGAGATTATGGACGGATATTTGCAGAAGAAACAATCGAATTGAGATAATTGATTGTTATTTTGCAAATTAACTGTTCACAATATGGTTCTCATATTTTAAAGAAATATTCTGTAATGTTGTGCTAAAATACATTCGATTGTCCCCAACTAGTGTTCAGTTCACTACCTTACTGATTAAATTATTTCTGAAGTTTCGTCACTGATACGTAACTAGGCGGCCTGCTTGAATATCTGGACTACCTGTTCTTGTCATGTAGATATTTGAATAAGTTTTTTGTCTTTTGTTTGTTTAAACAGATCATTATGTCAATTAATTGCACAACCTATTCAAGTACATTTGTGAAATGTTCACAACCTTTTGTTGTACAAACTAGGAAAAAGCACAATCAGAGACATTGTGGTTGTTCGCAATATACATTGAAAAGAACGTACAGTATTTAAGTGTCGATTGCTAAACTGCTAACACTTAATTAGCGATCACTCAATATTTATCGTCAGGATCGATCAAAAAATAAGAAACGGAAACTTGTTGAAATATTTTGCTCTGAGAAGTTGTGCATATTAACGGCATGTTAATACTTCAGTTTTCAAAGGAACTATACGACTTAATCAGATATTTTATATCTAGAGTAAGTATGAAATACTATTAATTCGATTATTTCTCAACAACATTACTTATCATTACTTTCACAAACACTCATCTATAGTTATTACTTCTATATTGTAAAATCAAGCATACTACTTATTAAGTTATGAATTATATAATCTAAGAAAAATTGAAATTGTCATGAAAATAGGCAAATATGGATTGTTAGAACAAGTTTATTACTTTTAAATTACTTTAAATAGACAGTTGGACATGTTTCTTTCAAGAGAAAAACAAATGGAACTATTGTATAATTGTCCTAATAATTTGTCATACAAATTAAACTCGTTTCCATGACTGCTGAATAAATAGAACCGTGTTCTATCATTAACTGGCAATATTTTATTTTGTAAACCTTTTTATTCTTATTATTCCGAAGACACATCAGTCATTTCTTGTTCAAAGACTGGTTTTTATAAAACAGGAGATAGTTTATGCGACTGATTATCATAAACATATACTTCGGTAAGATTGTAAGTGGCTTCAGATGACATTGTGGATTTTTCAGACGTTAATACTTTGTTGGCAAATCGTTGAACTTTATTACAAATTAACACTAAACTCTAAAATTGTGCTTGTAAAGCTAGCTACATCCGCATATGACAAGCGTTTAAACATTTATTAACTCTTGAGTTAAATACTGACCTTATATTATAAGCCCGTTGAAACGTATTGATATATCCCTGTTTTTAAGAAAGGAAAGGTGATACTCTGTGTCAGTCAGACGTATCATCTGAAGGCCAAAATACAAGATACGGATGCTGACGTGCGCATCTACTTTTCAAGATTCGGCCCACCTTTATGAGGAAACATACATGTATGTTTGTGCGTATATACTTGTTTCACGTTTGATAACAAAAGGTGACTACTAAGTTTGGGTTTTCTTGATGAAGCAGCTGGCCAAACTCACATATAAGAAGCATGCATATCAGATGACCGTCCAACGCAAATGTTATTGACACAAGAAATGCATGTCTTTTATGGATTTCCAGAGTGAACATCAACTCCGAGATGCAGGTACATCCAGCTGACGAGTCCCAAAGGAGATGAAACGCGCGTCCTGGATTCCACTGCTAGCCACTATCCATCTTTGCTTATAATGCTTGTGAATTAAGGCTATATCGAGGCAATACACACGGTGCGCACATATGCCAATAAGAGACTGATCAATTGCGGTCTTAAATAACAATGGGAAGATTCAAACAGATAATACCAAGTGAATATAAATGGCGACTGTTTGTCACTTTGCCCTAATACTTTCGTAATACTTAGAAAGTTCACTGATAATAAATTGAAAAATGATCATTGTATGAATTAAATAAGATTTTATTTGATTAGTGAATGGAATACTCCTTCTATTATCAGGCGAAATGATATTTTAATACAGTTTGCCTGTAACTCAATAGGTGCTTTAAGCATGGCTATGAGAGTTACTGAGTGATGCAAAAAAGATAGCAATACGCTAGAGTTATTTCTATCATTTATAATGAGATTATAAGTTACCGAAATCATTCTATTTATCTGAAATAAATTTTATTATATAATGGTAACATATTAAAAGAACTTTTATAAATGTTATCACAATACTAGTACAAAACTACATGAAATGTAATAAAATGAACACTGTTATTTAAGGTTACAGTTTCCATTTTATTATTATCAGTATTAGTTTTACTGATATGACATCTAACGCCAATGAATTGCATATTACCATCTCTAATAAACTAGTGTTTGAATAACTAATCGAGGATAGGACATCAATGATGGGTTCTGCGATGTGTGCATACCAGTTTAACTGCTCCTATGATGCAAGTAACATAGATCATACTCAGAGGGCCTTATTCTTACGTACTCGTGTACACGTACAAACATTCTTTCTCACTTGCTAGATAGCGAGCACCATATCAAAATGAAGATGAAACCTTCTCGTTTTAATATCAAACCTCCATCAACCTAAGTAGAATAGCAAGACTACTGTTACACTACTTAGCGATGACAATGAGATCAACCCTAACAAAACCGAACTTATTTATCCAACCTATCTATTTACAACAGTTCATAACTGGTTCGAAAGTTGAACCCCGTTAATTGACTATTTTCAGAATATATAGTTTACATAGCTAAACATTATTCATTGGGGCGACTGATTAATCAGTGACTAATGTTGTTTTTCTAGTTTTTTCAAGTGATGATCGATCAGGTCATTAGTCAAACTGACTCGACGTTGGACTAACTGTGTTGTAATGTTAGGTGGTTGGAGGGGAAAATATATTTTCATAGTTGAAAGCGTGAGTCAAGTGAAGCTAGACCACCAGGCAAAACCTGAAAGCACTGGACAGCCGTTTCGTCATATTGTGGGACTCCCCAGCAGTGCGCATCCACGACCTCACCTCGTGAGATTCGAACCCAGGACCTACCAGTCTCGCGCTAGAGCACTTAACCAATAGACCACTGAGCCAGCCGGCATCCGTGATGTTAATGTCTAACTTCAACCAATCCACGAAGTTGAGCAACCGTTCACCAATGGTCTTCAGTGAGTTGATATCTCACAACAGACGTGATTTGAACTCCACTGGTCACTGCTTCTCACTAGAACTCCTGGATTTATCTCTGGAAGTCAGTCACTAGTGAGCATATGAGTATTTATTATCAGAAGGGG
>NC_031495.1:54467238-54471714 GCF_000237925.1 Schistosoma mansoni
TATGACCATCTCGAGCAGCTGAAGCTCCAATGTGGTGGAATGCCCGGATAGCTTAGTGGTAAAGTTTCAGAGTGTGAAGCTAGGTGATTTGGGTTCGAATACCACAAGGAGAATCAATTTCCCCGTAGAACAATAGGTGGGCTTTGCTGATGAGTAGCAACTACTACGAAATCTGTAATCAGGGTAAATATGACTTCTTTCAGTTTAAAATAATTTAACTAAGAATTGGATAAGTAGAACGATTTGTCTGATAAATATATTCAGATCGCTAAATTGTATCGCATACAATTAATCATTTCAAAATAACTTCGTAAACAATTCAACCATGAAAAATCTAAATCTCCACAAAAACCCCCTTCTGAAAATATATTTATTTGGATAAAAACTAATATGTTTGTCAAAATATTTTTATTTTCATATAAGAATTGTTTACGAAGTTATTTTGAAATGATTAATTGTATGCGATACAATTTAGCGATCTGAATATATTTATCAGACAAATCGTTCTACTTATCCAATTCTTAGTTAAATTATTTTAAACTGAAAGAAGTCATATTTACCCTGATTACAGATTTCGTAGTAGTTGCTACTCATCAGCAAAGCCCACCTATTGTTCTACGGGGAAATTGATTCTCCTTGTGGTATTCGAACCCAAATCACCTAGCTTCACACTCTGAAACTTTACCACTAAGCTATCCGGGCAGTGACTCTACTCTTAAAGGAACGAGATGTTTACAATTGTTTTTAGAGATCATATATTTTATTGACAGACCTTGGCAATGTAATATAAGCAACTTCACTTGAAGATAATTTTTAAAAGGTACTGTGATTGTCGATAAGATGGTAAACAACTGATAGAATGATGTTAATCATAAATGGGATATTTTATATTTGATTCATTAAAAAGTAAAACTATGCTCTTCAACATACATGGAGTAATAAAACAGGAAATTGACAGAGTATAAATAATTTGTCATCAGTTTTACATTACTTTCACGTGTTTGCATTTCCTAATTATTATTGAGCTTTTATGAGAACAAAAAATATAATTACAGTTATGTAGTTTTGTATTTGTCAAAGCTGAAAAATCGTTCTCAATAATTAAAATAAGGAACAGAGTAGGAAAAAAGGGTTTAGATGTACACAATTTTCATGTACTGCAGCTTACAGGAAGGTAGAATTACTGATCGATGAGAGATAACTAATATCGTGTCATCTTTGTTAACCATATTCTACCGATCAATTTGCATTACAGTCATTGATCTAAATGAATCAATATATCACGTTGCATTTTTTGTATGAAAGTAGTCACCTAGAACTTCTGTATATAGGTAGTGTCTTAACTAGTGACAGTCACGGAAAGCTGTATGGATTCCTGATAAAACTGTTGTTTTCCGTGGATTTCAAACTTGTTTCATATAGATTCACAATGAAAGGTAATATTGTTGAGGATATTGTTAATTTGTATCAAATTGATTATGAATTAATACAATAATTCATCTATGAAGGGACCATTTAAAAGAAGAATAGAACTGAATCCACGCATACCATTATTTAAATATAGACAGTATTGTATAGCAAGTTGGAAATCTCCAACTTATGACAATTAACATCAGCTTTATTTAAAGTGATATTTTTTAGACAAATATTGTAGTTTAATTTTGATTGCATATAATGTTTATACAAAATTCGTACGAGAGAATGAAACTAAAGATAAATTACATTCTTGAAACATAGATTATCAAAGAAAACAACTGAGAAATAAACATCCAAACATTTACTAGTAAAAACCTTGAAACAATCAACGATCGTTTCTTTAAAGTAGAGGACTCCCGACTGGTTCATATCCACGATCAAGGATTTGGAGACCGAACTCGAGGCTTTAGGTTTCATAAGCCAATTCTTGACTATTAGACCATTGAGCTGGTATCCCTTAGTGTGTGTCTGACTTCAATTAACTCACGATAATGCGTAATAATACGTATACACAGTTTAAATCATTGTTTTTTTAATGTCATTTGCTTCTTCACTCTATTTATTCACACAGACGAAAATCGGTTCAGTATGGGACTGTGGATATTGTTGGGTTTTTAATTGAGATCATGGACTGATCAATGTTAGACCACCATTGAAAACTTGGAAGCACTGGATGACCGGTTTGTCATAGTATGGGGCTCCTCAGCAGTACGCATCCACAATCCCGCATGGGGGACGTGAACCCAAAACTTTCGGTGTCACGCGCGAACGCTTGACATCTAGACCGGTGAGCCAGGATCCAACGGTAATAATGTCTCACTTCAACAAATCCACGATCTGCTCCACCGTCCTACATTGTCCTCAGTGAGTAACTGCCTCACACTAGACACAAATGAACTTCACTGGTAACGACTTGTCACTAGAACTTCAGGAAATCAATCTTGAAGCTAATCACTAGAGAGTCGATTCATGATCTCAATTAAAAAACCGTTTCATAGAAATGAATATTGGGAACATGCTTTTCACTTAATAAAACGGCAGAAAGTTTAATATACTTTCCAACAATAGTTTTCAAAAGCTTTCTTTTAAAATACTATAAAATCTTGGAAATGCAAAACTAGTACTTTATAGTTGAAAAAAACTAAAGTATATCACGGTTTTCTTTTATTAACTCTTTATTATTCTGATGTGAAAATTTTCTTTTCATAGAAATTATCTATTGGGTGAAGGAGTGAAAACAAAAAAAAACATTATTTTTTATATATAGTTGAAATCATGAAGCAACTGAAGCTAGACCACCATTGAAAACCTGGAACTCAGGTCCTGGGTTCGAATCTCGTGAGGCGGGATCGTAGATGCACACTGTTGAGGAGTCCCACAATAGAACGAAATAGTCGTCCAGTGCTTTCAGGTTTTCCATAGTGGTCTAGCTTCAATTGACTCATGATTTCAACTATTTAAGTCTACTAAAATCTCCCCGAAATCCCCTTCTGATAAAAAACATTATTATAAACAAAAATTCTGCTTTCGCATGATAGTACTAATATTGTAGTGTGGTCTACTTATATCCATATAAGTAGTTTATGGCGATGGTCAGACATATTTTGGCAGAAGACCGATAAGGAAATAACTGAAATGAAGCGCAATTAGTAGGAAAATGCACAAACAATGGAATTAGAGAAGATGAACTGGTATTTACAGAAGTAACAGTGAAGATTGACATAATTGATTGTTATTTTGCAAATTAACTGTTCATTGTATGGTTATCAGAATTTAGTGAGATAGTCTGTAATTTCTGTCCTAAATACATTCGATTGTCCCCAGTCGCTTTCTTGTTCACTACAGTATATGTATGATGTTTCATTGTAATTTATTAAGAAATCATAATTTATTATTATTTTTTTCTTTTTATTAATTAAAATCGATGAAAAAAAATTCTTTCCATTATTGATTGAATAAACAGAAAATATTTTTTTAAAAATAACTTTTCCTTTGTGGTTATAAATCTTGATTAGAAAGTGTTTGTTTGTTTGTTTTTTTTTCATTTTTAGTTTACAAGACTTGAATCTAAATATTAAAGTAAATAGTGTATTCTAAATTATTGACAAGGAAATAACAGTATACGTTAATCTTGAGTAACGTTTGATTGTCAGCTAAAAATTGTATCTATTCATTTTATTTGTATCGATGGTAATAAGAAAAAATTTTGAAAAAGGGGTACATAAATAGTCAAAATATGCGGAAGTTAGTTTTACATTATAATTTACTGAATATTCTTGAAAGAACAATAATATTTATAAAATAATTGATCGAAATTGTTACTAGTTTATACATAATAAAAAAAGGAAAAAAAAAACTGAAAGACTAAATTATTTATCCAAAACATAAATTATCAACAAATAATAGTTTATAAGCAAAGATGTATAGCGGCTAGCAGATGTGGATATATCGATACCTCTCATATCAAATGTCACTAACCTTATGAAGTGATGCCAAATCATGGTTTGGATGTCTGTAGATTTCTCTAATTCAATCCTATTCCAATAAGCTTTGTGGGATCAAGGTAGCTTGTGCTTAACTACACATAACACAATCTCATCAACTGATTTTCCGTCGTAGTTTAACGTTTTTGGCCTAATCTTGGTACTACTCACTCGGTTGTTCCAACAAGCTCAAAAAAAGTTTTGAATAGTTACAGTCGAACATCTGCGGCTTACTTTCATAGACCACATTTTACTGCCATAGAATAATACAGGGCGGACTACTATCGAGTAAACTCGCAGTTTGAGTAGAAGACGGATATTTCCCCCTTCGACACCAATAATGCAAGTCGGCAAAGACCAAGCCAATTTCCTGAAATCGTACTAGCATTTTAATATGCACCAAGCCACCAAGGCTTAGGAAACTCCTAAGATAAGTAAAATGAGAAGACGAAGTTGATCTAAAAAAATCCCAGATCAATTTTGTCTTCTCGTTACTCTATAAAAATTTATAAAAGGG
>NC_031495.1:54471914-54529275 GCF_000237925.1 Schistosoma mansoni
AATCCAGGACGAGCATTTCGTTCTATTTGAGACTTGTCAGCTGGATGTGCCTGGATGTACCAGAGTGAACATCAACTCTGAGATGCAGGTACATCCAGCTGATGAGTCCCAAATAGGATGAAATGCGAGTCCTGGATTCCACTGCTAACCACTATCCATCTTTGCTTATAATGCTTGTAAATTAAGGCAATATCGAGGCAGTTCTGACAGGATGCACATGTGCCAACAAGAGACTGATCAATTGCAGTCCTAAGCATATATGGGAAGATTCAAACAAATAATATCAAATGAATTTAAAGAATAATTTAGTTATTAAGATATTAAGAAGTCATTCAAGTCATAAATTTTGTTTACAATGATTACTTTAAATATATTGTTAAATATAAGATAATGGTTAATGTCAATCAACCGTAGACCTAGGTTTTTATTTTACGGGGACTAATGTTCACAGGTAGATTTGATCATATGTTTAAAATAAACCCATCTATTCATTGATATCTCTTTAATGCATTTAGGGCACACAGCATAACCATAATAATTCATACTCAGCAGTGAAGAAATCCCTATTGTTTTATAAACATGTCATGATGTGTAATTATGTAACATCTCAGTTTGTCACTATTATATATAGTGTTAACCATAGTGATATAAATAACGATTCACTAAATCTATGTCTTCGATAACAATGTATTTTGAACCTATTTAATTTTCTATAAACGAATAGCAGTGACTACGTAGATTGACCTTAAACTAGCTATTGTGATAAAACAGTTGTCCATTCAATCATTTCTTGTTACTTTATGTATGGAATATGAATTTATGTAATTGAAGTTCAACTATGTCTAGTCTTGTTTATCTATATCATTCAAATAATAACCAATATACGTAATTATTATGTAGGTATTATTGACGAGGTTGGACTTGATGGTTTCAACTTGATCATTTAAACTTGTGTTGATTTTATTTCGCTTATTTATTTATTCTGAAGTGACCTACATTAAGTCACGAAATGTCAGAAATGCAATTTTCTACTCATTGGGATACCACAAAAATAAATCTATTATACATAAAAATAGTCAGATCGTTATTTGCATCCGGTTGAAATGTTAGTACAATGTTAAAATTGTCTTCTATTTTCAGTTAGATTGTTATAAAATACACTGTATTATTCAACAAAAAGCGTTTCACTCTGTTGTCTCTCTAGCAACATGATTAAAGTGTTTATTCTTACTCCACATTGATTAATCTCCAAGTAGTGACCAACACCATGATTGTCCGATCTCATCATAACAAAAAATATGTTGTGCTGATCGACCGTAAATAAAGCCATATAAAATGCCGTGGATTGGGTGAAGTTAGACAACACAGTTGGATGTCGACTAAGTGGTCTAGAGATTAAGCATTGGTGAGCAAAACCAAGGGCTGTTGGTTCGATTTCCGCGCTCAGGGTCGTGGATGAGTGCTGCTGAGGAGCCTCACACTACGATAAAACGGCCGTTCAGTGCTGAAAGTCTTCTAATGGCGATCTAACTCAGATCGGTTCACGATTTAAATAAAGAGACCATATTCTGTAAGTGACAATATAATTGATATAATATATAATTGATAATACTGGTCACCTAACTAGTGCTTTCATTCCAACTTTTTATTTTATTAAAATTCAATAAAATGGATGTTTTTATGGCGAACATGTTTGAAAGATTTCTAACTGATAAGATGTTAGTTGTTCTTCTTCAGCTTATGACTTCTTTTTATCATTGACAAAGTGATAAAGTAGCTATTAAATAAACGTCATTACCGAGCTTGAGTAGTATGGTAAGAGACATATAAAACCTGTACATCCTACAGAAGTATATACTTTACATGGAGATTTTAGTGAATTTTTTGTTATCAATTTTCATTAAAATTTTCCATTTTAGAACAAAGTAACTTACTTTGTTCTCAAATACCGTGATGATAAGATGTTCAGTAGGTAATTCAGTTTCACGTTTATTTATTACTAGGTCACATTGTACCATTCTGCAGTATCCATTGGTCATTACTCGTTTCCTGCAATTTTAACAGCCATAATTTGTTCACTACAACTTCAATAACCAACGCAATAAAACAGTCCTTTAATGTTAACAGATTCTCATTTATAGGGTGAGAACAGAATTTTGACTTTGCTCATGTGCATTCAATCAGCCACAAAACTATGAATGAGCATCAACTATTGAATCCTTCTGTTATTGCCCAAATAATGTAAGCTTGTATCTTGTAAGTTATGTATAAGTATATCGGATCATATCACACCATCAAATGAAAAATAACAATTACACATGATCAAGTCAAAAAGTGGCTATTAGTTGCAAGGGATGTGAATAATAAACCGGCAATAGGTTAGAAATAGTAAGTCTTACAACGGTAGGTAATGGGTTTATAGAAAGATTTTGATAAACGGAATATACAAATATAATAATCTAGTTACTTAAGAATTATACAAAAAGAATATTTACATAGAAATAGTCCATAAACTAATCCTGGAACTTACCATTCCTTTAGTCTTCGTTTGGACGTAACAAAAAAGTAATTGTGCACACTAATAAACCAAACAGACTGTTATTAACTTAAATGTGTACCAATGAAACATAACTAGTAATCACATTGCATTCCTATGTAATTGTTAGAAAATGTAAAAATACATATAGAAAACAACATTTCTAAACCTTTAAATAAAGGAATTTCACGTCGGTTTTTCAAACAACTGACCTAACAAGTAAATATTTTTACAGCGCATACCAAACTACTAATATAAGATTAATGATTACTTATGAACGGAAATAATAAATAGAGTGATCGGTTGTTAAATCTAGGTTGATCTGAACTTTGAAGTGACCTACGGTTACTGCATCAAAAGTAGAATAATTTTTAAAGTATTTGGAAACTTATACCACAGAAAGAAACTGGATAAATTGATATGATTTTTTTCATACTAACCGAAACAAACCTCATTTTCTATAAACAACCAATTTATGAAATGATTGGAGCGTACCCTACAAATTTAACTTCCATTCACTTGGTTCTGACGTCGCCATTCAGTCTTTTTTAGTTTTGTATCACGAACTGACCTTAGTTAAGTTTCCATTTAGACTAGGCTCCCAAATGCCCTGGTACGGCCGAAAGTGGGGAAAGTCCGCTCCCCATCTCGAAATGCTCTCACATGGTCACGCGTATATAGCCTCTGCCAGGGAAGTCCTACTCACTTCCTTCTCATGGCATTAATGTTGTTTACGAAATTGAGAGGACGAAAGGTTAATGTCCGTCGCTTTAACCGGGTTGGTGGACACGAAGGTTCCACCTAGGGGAGTTGGAAAACTCTGATTCTAAACTATCGGTGCACATCGGCTCCAGTATCCTGAGGGGACAAATGGCGTATGAATCAATCGTTGATCACTGGCTACCATGGGACTGTATCTCTTCACGATGCTCCACTGCCTTGTGGATCAGACCTTTAGGTCAAAGGCTCGGGGTGTGGCTCCCTAAGAAAACCACCTGCTTCATTTTGGGCACCTATCGACACCATTAGAACACACCACAACGCCACTTATATTTGTTAGGTTTACTTAAGAAAATATAACCATTACGTAAATGATGTATTTTCTAAAAGAAATTGTTTTCTTCTTTCTTTTACGAATAAATATAAGTTGATAAGAATACAAAATGATATGGGACTACAATCATTTATTCATTTTGAGATAATTATTCAAATTCCATTATTGTCTGATAGAATTAATACCATAGGATTATGATAACGTAATACCCTAAAAATGATAGTTTTAAATAGGAAATAAATAAATAGAGATATAGATCAAACAATGTCAATAAAACTGAAGTATTTTTCATATATTCCAATGAGTATGTTGATTATCTAAACAAATTAGCAATGGAATATATATATATTTTTTTCATAGCTCAGTGGTCTATTGGTAAAGTGCTCACGCGCGAAACTTATAGGTCCTGGGTTCGAATATCGCGTGGCGGTATCGTGGATGCGCACTGCTGAGGAGTCCCACACCAGGACGAAACGGCCGTCCAGTGCTTACACGTGGTCTAGCTACAATTGACTCATGATTTCAACTATGAAAATACTGAAATCTCCACAAAACCCCTTCTGTAATGTAACTAACAGCAATTAGTTGATAATGACTGTAAACAATTAATCATTGATTATGTAATATTTAAATGTTGATAATTTCTTTTATGCTAATTACTCAAAATTTGATTTATCAAAACATTGTCTGAACAAAAAACACAAAAAATAAGTCATTTAAAGTTAGTTATCACATTCCTACTAGTTTACCTTATGGGGTTCGATCTCGTTAGTTACACATAGCAGAAGCTATAGGAATTCGGGCCAACAATCCAAGTATTTGTGTTCATAAGAAATTTGTAACAGCTTTATCTCTCCCTTAGCCTTAATGAATGATTTTATTTACTGTTATTTTCTACACTCTTCCTTCGTTTATTTTTCTTCACCCCCTCCCACCCTTTTCTTTTTTCTCAAATATACGTTTCACGGTCCAATTGTCTGAACACATCTTATTACGTAATCTTATAATCTCTATGACTGTTATTTCACTGTCTGTATTTTTTCTAACAATTGATCTATTACCCATTATAAAACATTGATTCAAGCCATTATTATTCTTATCACAACTGGTACTCTTGTCATCATACTACCAATTTGTACTATTCACTTATTATGTTGATTTATGTAATCTATTCCACTGTTATCATTGGATCTACCATTAGTTCATTTTGATTAGTCTCTCAGTGAAATATTCGCATCCTGTTCAGATTGCCTTGATATTGCCTTAAATCACAAACCTTATAAGCAAATGTGGGAAGAATTCAAATAAATCATACAAAAATGAATTAAAAAGTTCACCCACTGACACAAACTAATATCTATCTGGATTTAGTAGCTAAGCGGATAACGTGATGGTGTTTTAAGACAACAGTAATGGGTTAGAGTCCCAGAGTGAACATCAACTCTAGGATGCAGGTACATCCATCTGACGAGTCCCAAACAGTACGAAATGAGAGTCCTGGATCCCAATGCTAGTCACTATCCATCTTTGTTTATAATCTATAATTAGTCGTAATTTACAACAATTAACTTTTTCTTTGGTGAGTTTTTTGTCTCTCACAGGTTATATAAGAAAATGAAGATGAGAACAGATGACGTGTAACTATTCAATGCAAAGAATTAATGTTATTTTCTGAAACAGCGATTAATATTGTAACATCAAAATATGATTATTTACTTTTAAATTGTTTATTCTATTCACTTGGTATTATTTGTTTGAATCTTCCCATTGATATTTAGGACCGCAATTGTTGTTGTTGATGTTTACTTTGGGACTTGAACCCATTACCTTTCGCTTCAAACGCCATCGCGTTTTTCACTCAGCTACTGAGTCCTGGTAGCCACTTGCTTGTGCAATGGAGTGAAGTTTGAATCTTCCGATTACTGTTTGGGACTGCAATTGATCAGTCTTTTATTGGCATATGTGTATACTGTGCGTATTGCCTTAAACTAAGTCTACGTCGAGGCAATACGCACAGTATGCACATTTGCCAATAAAAGACTGATCAATTGCAGTCCCAAACATTAATGGGAAGATTCAAACAAACAATACCAAGTGAATTCAAACAATAGGATGTTATCAATTGTAGTATTATTAAAAGAGGTAAAGATAATTGTTACATTCGACTATTCTATCTGATTATGATAGTTTTAGACTAATAAATCATAAGTCAATTGTTTCTATTCTTAAATGTTAATCATTTTAATCTTAATTTATTATAATCCGATAAGACATTGAACATAAAAATGTAACATATTTATATTATAGTTCATTTTTATTTCCCCTATAAAGTATAAGTTAAATTAAATATTATGCTCAATTTTATATAGTTGAAATCATGAGTCAATTGAGGCTAGACCACCATGGAAAACCTGGAACTCAGGTCCTAGGTTTGAATCTCTCGAGGTGGGATCGTGGATGCGCACTGTTGGGGAGTCCCACAATAGGACGTAACGGCTGTCCAGTTCTTTCAGGTTTTCCATGGTGGTCCAGCTTCAATTGACTCATGATGTCAACTATACAAAATTACTAAAATCTCCACAAAACCCCCTTCTGATATTAAATACGTGTTGAATAATGTAAGAAAAATTTAGAAAAAGAAATTTTCTCTTTTTTTTCAAAATTAAAACAAAAACTTTTTGTTGCTATCCAATTGTTAATTATTATCAATTTTTTTTAATATTTGCATTTCGTTATTTTACAATTCGATTTGTTTAGATAGCTAAAATAACAATTTTTCATTTTAGAAATAATTCAAATAATTTGCTTATAAAAAAATATTTCTGTTAAAGCAAATATTTGACAGAATGAAAAATTTCTTAATGATGTGTAGTACTACTTGAAAAAAGAAAACTTATATACAAATAAGTAGTTAAGTAGTTTTTCTCGCGAAAATATATTTTGATGGTCCAATTTTTTCTATTTATTGTCACATAAAATGTTCGTATGTTGTGTGTATATATGTGGGTGTGTGTGCGTGCGTGTGCATAGTTAAAAATGATCCACTTAAAATATGACTGAATATAATGAAAACACTTTATAATCAAAAACTAAGTCTCTGTGTCACTACTCACTTCTGTACGAAAATGTCAGAGAGCAGTTGATTACGATTAGTATTGAAGATTTTGTTTGATATTATTATAGATCAACAAAAGCTCATTATTTAGGTAGTCAGAATTAATAGGTCGGACAGACGATCCCTTTTACAAATTATGATGGCCATAGGTGTGAAAGGCATTTTTTTAATATTATCATCTTACTTGTATTACTTAAATACATAGATGAGAAAAAACTGTATAAAACTAAATAATATAATTGTTCGCATGCTGTCAGAAATATATACAGAAAAATATTCACCAATTTTCTAGTAGTTCACATCTGTTTTTGCTCCTTATTTTGAGCATTCTAGAATTTTAAAATCAGTATCAAGCTTTTATCTTTTTCTAATTGGCCATCCAGTTTTTCCAAGTTTTCCATGGTGGTCTAGTTTTAATCGACTGATGAATTCAACTAGTAAATTACTATAATACTCACAAAGCCTCTTACTGATTATAATCATCATATACTCACTAGTGATGGTCTCCAACAGGTATTCCCTGGAATTCTAGTGAGAATCCGTGACCAGTGGGGTTTAACCGGGTCTGCTGAGAGATAGTAACTCACTGAAGACAATGGTGGATGGTTGCTCAACTTTTTGTATTGGTTGAAGTTAGACATTAACACCATTGGATGCCGGCTCAGTGATCTGGAGGTTAAGCGTTAGTGCGCGAGAACAATAGGCCCTGGGTTTGAATCTCGTGAGTTGGGATCGTGGATGAGCACTGAAGATGAGTCCCACAATAGGACGGAACGGCTTTCCAGTGATTACAGGTTATCCATAGTGGTCTAACTTCAATTGACTCATGAATTCAACTTTAAACTAAGATACTTAAATCACACCGAAAAATGGAATCAAGGTGATGTAACATGACTTGATCAAGATGAATTATTCATTGAATTGTCACTATCATTCTATACAGAATCACTAGCACAGAACGATTCTTAGTTTCATTATAATTTCAGATAAATTTAATGTCAGTTACGTTACTTATTAAAGTCTGCTTAATTGTAACAAGAATATACAGTAAATGCTTAATAACCGAATTGGCAATAGTTAAATTTGTCTTTGGTTAGTTAGAATTATTTGTTTCATAGTTAAACACATTATAAACTCACATTACCACTTGTAACTCATTTTTTAATAACTGTTATTTTAAACATAAGAACTCATTTTAACTAAATTATTAACTAATTTATTAATTTTTAAACAGGATACTCATCGATAACAGGTGATCGGTGATCAGCTCAAGGATAAAAGGTTCAAAGGGTCATAAATAAGATGAATTCATTTAATTACATTCATCTTAAGTACAACAAAGGTATAATACAGAATAGCGAAAAAAAACATTTATCAGTACTTAAAGTGAGTCACTGCAGAAGTTAAAAAATAAATATCATCACTTTTACAAATTAAACATTACAATTCAAACATTTTAAGTATCATCTTTCTTATTGTCTTCTAATGCAAGGTTGTGGTTGCTTATTGCTGGGGAAACGAAACTTTCAGTGCTTCCAAGTTTTCAATGTTAGTCTAACATTGATGAGCTCGTAATCTCAATAAAGACCCTTTTATTGACTCTCTCATCGTAGAACGTATCAATGAAATTATGAACAATGAGACAATTTTATTACATAGTATCTAGTACTGTGGTGTATGCTACTTATGTTTGTAGATATAAATAGTATGTGACACCAGTCGGAAGTGGAATGTCTGAGAACAGGAGGTTGAGAAGATTGATATGAGGATAAGCGAGAAGGAAACTGGAAGCAATCAAGATATAAACAGGAATCAAGGACAAATGAAGCTTGCAAGAGATAATTCAAAGAAGATGGGCAAATGATGGATTTGATGTATGATTTTAACATTTTAATAAATCACCGTGTAATTGTGCATTAAACAATTAATTGGTCCTCCAATTTAGGTGTTAATTCACTACAGTGCTTAGTCATGTCGATATAGGTTATTCTAGCTTTCCAAAGGACTAATTAATTTATTGTTCATGGATCATATTTTGACCTTGGTAATTGTTTGCTTACAACTCTTACTGTTTTTATTATAGCGTATGTATGTTTATCGTCTACCCTATTCATCACCTGTCTTAAGCTTATCTTGGCCTAGTGATAAACAGTGAGTCTAGCTTTATTAAAATTATCTGGAATGCTTGTCTTCTCCAGTCCGCTTCTCTTTGCCTTCTCGCTTCTCAATTTGATCTCTATCTGAGTAAATGAAGGTCTGAAATTAATCCATACAAATCAATCCATATTTGGCTTTCTACTAACACCTTCGCCCGGGCTGGGTTAACCTACAGAACTAAACAGAAGATTTATATTGATGGCATATTCATTTGTTCATACAAATTGGTGTAAGATCTCAAGCAACTAAAGTGATTGAGTCAACATAGTTTGTAAAACAATCAAAACCACTGTTTCTTAAATTTCCAGTGAAATTCTTACTTCTCAGATTATCTATCGTTATACTTATGAAACCATGATAAATTTCGCATATTTACCCTCTAAAATTTAGTAACTATTATAATAGAATTCCAGTAAAAGTATGTCGGTATACAATTTTACAAAAATGATGTAACATTAAATTGTACATTGATTAGAAAATACCTTTAGAATAATTTTGTCCCATTTGAAGTGATTTAAATAAGGATTGAATAAGTGTAACGATCTATTTGGTAAGTTTATGCAAATCACTAAATTGTATCCCATACAATCAATCATTTCAAAGTAATGCTATAAACAATTATAATTGGAAAATGAAATTAACGAAATTACTTTTTTCTTCTCGGAATACGCTTACTCTCAATAGTCTTTTGAATGCTTTGTTAAACATAGTGTTCTTATAGTGACTTCAACTATGTACAAGCCGCCTAAACTGTGGAGTACTATATAATATGCCGTTGTGTCGCATGTATTTCGCTGCTATAATGTTTAATTATCAAAACGTCAATTGCCCATATGCCAACAGAAGACGTTAAGGTTAGTACAGTTTGATCTTTTTCTGATATGATGAATGAGATATTGTCTCGAAATTGGTCTGATTAAATTCATATTCTACAGCTTCGAACAGAAAAATATAACAGAATTTTTAAAGATGCCGGCTCAGTGGTCTATCGGTTAAGTGCTCTGGCGCGAGACTGGTAGGTCCTGGGTTCGAATCTCGTGAGGCGAGGTCGTGGATGCGCACTGCTGAGGAGTCCCACAATAGGACGAAACGGCTGTCCAGTGCTTCCAGGTTTTGCCTGGTGGTCTAGCTTCACTTGACTCACGCTTTCAACTATGAAAAAAATAAGGCATTTGTTTCCTTGCAGGACCAGATAAAAATAAGTTGGTAAGTGTCGTGTAATAAGGTCTGTCAAAACGACTTCAAATTATAGCATTAAAAAAACATGGATTCAAAAGCTAATATCTACGACGTCATCTTATCTCTCATTGTAATGTGATTATTGCAACTGGAAGTTAACATTTAAAATAATAACACGATCAAACTTCTCCTGTGATAACTACGGAGAAATTATTTTTTGAGTAATTTTGTGTCTAAAATTTAACCTTAATGGTTATGTATATCGTGATTGTGGCTTGTAAACTATAAACTGGAAAAACATGAACTACTTTCAGACCTGAACGTGGATATGTCAATTAAATATTTAGTATTCATTACGCTCAGAATATAGACACACAAATACTCGCCCACGGTTTTGTAGTGGATTATCTTCGTGATAGTTCCTTAGGCTTTGCATATCAGTCACCCTGATAACGTTATTAAATGAATCCCAACGATATATGAGTTACAGAAGGCAGTACGAAGCTCATATTACCGTTTATTACTGTACAGAGCAGGTCAATAAGCCCAAAGCACATATAGCGAATTCAAGCAGAAATGAGAAAGCTAACCAGTGAATATAGAGGCGAATTAAGAGTCTAATAAAGAGTCGTATGAATTGATGAGATGTATGCACAAATGTATATACGAAAGTTTATGATTCATCGAGCCATTTAAGCAATTTAACCTAGTGAGAACGTTATGTGCTTAGGCTGTGATCAATCATACAGACAGTATACTACTACTAATATTAATAATAATAGTAATACAAAGATATACAAATTGTAACTGTTCGAATGACACTGTCCGTTAAATAAGTCTATTGAAGGGCTTGACAAAATTAAACATAAACTGACTTATGTGTAGGTGAGCTGCTATAGTTTTTTTAGAGGCAGCATTAGAATCTATTGACCGAGGGGTTATGTTATAATATTCACAATTAATAGGTGTGCTGAAAGAGTATACTATTCTTGTGAATGATTTGAACTTAAACACCATTGGTGGAGTAGGAACTTATGATTGATTGTCCCTGAAACTGTCATACCCAAGTGTTTCATACCGAATCGGCTCAGTTTTACCGTTTTTATTTACTCCTGTCATTTATGTTCTTCTAGTAATCTTTTCTTCTTCATGTAATATAAGAGGATTTGTTTATATCTTAGAGGCCCTAATGTAGTCAAACGACATAGTTCTGTCTGATGAAGACACTGATGTAATGCAGAGCCTAATGAACACCTCGAGTAACAATTAGGTCATGTTTTGAATGAGTTTCCCTCCATCTAAAACCAAAATGTTGCTTCAGGATTGATCTGCATCATTACCTGGATTGATATTAGAAAATTAAGTAATGTTTTGAGCATTTTACTTATTTAAAGTAATTAGTCCCTTTTATAAATTTTTATAGAGTAACGAGAAGACAAAATTGATCTGGGATTTTTTTAGATCAACTTCGTCTTCTCATTTTACTTATCTTAGGAGTTTCCTAAGCCTTGGTGGCTTGGTGCATATTAAAATGCTAGTACGATTTCAGGAAATTGGCTTGGTCTTTGCCGACTTGCATTATTGGTGTCGAAGGGGGAAATATCCGTCTTCTACTCAAACTGCGAGTTTACTCGATAGTAGTCCGCCCTGTATTATTCTATGGCAGTAAAATGTGGTCTATGAAAGTAAGCCGCAGATGTTCGACTGTAACTATTCAAAACTTTTTTTGAGCTTGTTGGAACAACCGAGTGAGTAGTACCAAGATTAGGCCAAAAACGTTAAACTACGACGGAAAATCAGTTGATGAGATTGTGTTATGTGTAGTTAAGCACAAGCTACCTTGATCCCACAAAGCTTATTGGAATAGGATTGAATTAGAGAAATCTACAGACATCCAAACCATGATTTGGCATCACTTCATAAGGTTAGTGACATTTGATATGAGAGGTATCGATATATCCACATTACCAGATTACGATCATCTCAGCTACCACGATCTGTAGTTTTATATGTTATATGACATGGTTCAGAATTGCATTCACATTCTATCTTACTTCAGATTTTGAGTTTCCATATTCCTTTAGATGTACATGTAGGTACACCGCTATCGAATCATTTTTTCAATGTTAAGTATATCTCATTATAATTTTTACTATCTTTAGTTATCCATATTTACCATCTGTTTTAACAATTTTATCTCGATATGCCACATGTGTTATGACAACTTAAGTTAACTCATATTTGTATTATGCTCTCACTTAGTTGAACAAATTAAAAGTTAAAAATATTTGATGCATTAAGTCTATCCTTATCTTTGAAATTTGTTTTCATTTAAACTAACATTCTGTCATTTAAGCTACAGTGATTTTATTTATTAGTTTTAAGTACAGCATAGTAATCTGTTATTATGAATAATGTTCAGCACTAAACTCATTTGGTATTGTTTGTTTGAATCTTCCCATTGATGTTTTAGGACTCCAATTTATCAGTCTCTTGTTGGCACATGTGCATCCTGTGTGGGTTGCCTTGGTATTGCCTTAATTCACAAGCATTATAAGCAAAGATGGATAGTGGCTAGTAGTGGAATGGAGGACGCGCGTTTCATCCCGTTTGGGACTCGTCAGCTGGATGTGCCTGCATCTCAGAGTTGATGTTCACTGTGGGACTCGAACCCAGTACCATTCGCTTCAAACGCCATCACGTTATCCACTCAGCTACTGAGTCCATCTTTGCTCATAATATTCAACACTGCTTTAATCGTTAATGGAAGGTTACAAAACAATGTACGAAATTTCACAAAACTTATGATTATCTTCAGTTATACTACTGTTCATAAATCCTACTTTCCCCCCCCCCTCGAATGAATACTTTCTACTTATTTATTAGTGAGAAATATTATTGTAATCATTAAATGAATGGGGTTGTTATGTAATTATTTTTGGAGCCAATTTTTATTTGAAATATTTAATCTACATAGCGAATAACTTTTGTTTTTGCCGAATCCATATTTATCATGAAGATTGAAAATAATGTTTCTTCTAACTTGTTATTATTATTTTGTAAGTAGTACTGAAATATTCATGAAATACTTTGAAATTGTTTACAAAAATAACAAAACTCGACTGTGTAAAACATATCAGATGTTAATATATTTGAGTATAGATAGACTTTACTGGTGTCAGTAATATGGCCTTGATAGGATTATTAGTAGTGAATAATGTTACATCCTAAGGAATAATAAATGGATGGTAACTGCTAGGATTTATTTATGCACTATTATTATATATATATTCTTATTGTATTGTGGTGTGGGTTACTTATATCCATAGAAATAGTATATAACGATGGTCGGGTATTGAATGTATTTCAGTAGAAGATCGATAACAAAAGAACGGGAACGAAACGCAATTGGTATGAAAATGCATGAACAATAATAATCAATGACGATGGACTGATATCTGCAGAAGAAACGGTCAGGATTGAGACAATCGATTGATAGTTTGCAAATTAACTGTTTACTGTATGGTTGTCAGATTTTACTGAGATATTCTGTAATTTTGTGACCAAATACATCCCATTGTCCTGATTCGTGTTCTTGTCCACTGCAGTATGAATATTAAGTAACTAGATTATGTATATTTGTATTTCTGTTATTATAAGTCTTCATCTGACCTAGTGTCTATTATAATATGATTTACTATTCTTAAGTTATTTCCAACTTATTAGTTACAATCTCTCACAGTCACAACCACGTTTTTGTTTGATCTTGTATGATTGTTATTTTTTTATTGTATGATATGATGCGGTCTGGTTTGTTTATATACAAACCAAGTTCGTTTGAAAAATATGATTCATGCGGTGGAAGCTGTGGTTGTGTTCTGGACTTAAACGGACAGGTCTGGGAGTGAAAAAACAATAAGAATTCAGAGTTGATTCGAAGCTACTCGTACTGGTTAACGCATCATTGGTTTGGCATAGTGCCAAGATTAAATGAATCAATGTTCTAAACTGTGATTTAATCACGTGATAAGTAACAGAGCATAAGATCATAACATGTAATTTGTTGAATCTATGTACAGACAGAATATTGGCAAACATCGTTGTATAATATTTAAAATTGGGATTTTGAGACAGATGTAATTATTTCAGTTGACTTGTAATTATAAAAACAATTATTTAGCATGAGACGTTTATCAATTTTCATAAAAATGTAATCTTGATTGGTAACACAGTTAGATCTTAACAAATTGACATGAAAAAAAACATGAAGGTTTAACACTCAGATGGATAAAGTAAGTCTAAATTATTGATTTGGTCAGATTCTCTTAGATAAATTGACAATGTATTGTTCACTTTTATAAGTAATGTGGTAGCTAATATGAACACTTAATTCATACAACTCGGAAAAGAGGGAAATCTTTGGCCACGAAAAGCTGTCAAGCGAGCTTATATTAAAAGTACATCCGTGATACGTATTCTTTCGACTGTAATGATGGTGTCTTATCTGTTGTCACTTTTTCTCAAGTTCTTTAAAATGGAAAAGATTTTTTTCAGAGTTGTGAAAACATGAAAATGTAAAAAAAATTTGAAGGTAGGATAACAACAATGAGTAATGCTTTTTATGAAAATGGTTATCTGGAAAAATCTATCAAGTTTGTTAAAGTAAATGTAGTATGAAGAAACCATTTAACGTCAGTGAAGATTGCCAGCGCAGGTAGAGAATAGGCTTCTAAGTCTCCACTCCCACGTAGACCCACATACGGCATAACTAATTGGGCCAACTGTTTTATACTTGAGCATTATCCAGTGTGATTAGATAAAGGACCAAACAAATCCACCAATAGTTCAATATTATCCTATTTATTGAATATAGAACACTAAATCTGTAAGATCTCTTGATACGACATCATATACAAGTGGATCCGGCATCAATTTAAAAGAAAGCCGTTGAACAAATAACTGATACCAGTTATTTGTTAAAATTCAAAGGCATCGAAATTGACTAATTTGACAAAAACGAATAGATATAGATTAACGAAATCAGAGGATACATTTGTGGAAATAATGCTCAGAAATTTATGTCAATCAACTGAGGTCAGATATGTTTCTAAAGTAAAACTCAGAAAAATGTTAGACCCATTTTGTAGAACAATGTTAACTGAATACAAAAGGTTTATAGGAACTAATTTCTTTTTACAGAATGAATAAATACAAATATATATCCAAAATGCACTGAAAGGGTTACAGTTTGATATGCACTATAATGATTGACTAACAAGTTAACATATTTCATGAGATCTTGAACAAAAGATTAATAATGAAAGTTTGATCGTTTTCAAATTTCAAATACAAGTATACCATTAGAATATATTCAATATTAAAATGAATCTTTTTATAAGTTTATAAAGAAATGTCAATAATTTTTCTGGTGCAGGAGTTTCACAGAGATTTTTCAACTTATAATTGACAACCACTGCAATAGCCCACAAATGCTCTGGTACGGCAGAGGGTGGGGAGAAAAAACTCTCCCTCTCCGAATCCTCTTACATGGCTACAAGTATACAGCCACTACCAGGGAAGTCCTACTCACTGTCTTCCGGCAACGGGGTGTTGTTTACGAAATTAAGAGGACAGAAAGTGAATGTCCAGTGCTTTAACCCGGTTGGTGGATATGGAAGATCCACCTAGGGGAGTTGAAAAACCCTGACTTCGAAAGAATGATGTTCATAATCTCCAGCGACCTGAGGGAACAAATGGTGTATGAACCTTTTATTCGTCACCGACTACCATGGGACTGCATATCTCAACGTTACTCCACCACCTTATGGATTAGTCCTCTAGGTCAAAGGTATAGGGAGTGACCATCTAAGAAAGCCACCCACTTCAGTACGGGAGCCTGGACAGTGTTCCAGCCCTCATATACGGGACTATTCTTTAAATAAAAATGACCGTTTTGGTTTATTTTGTAAAAGGAATACAAGTATACAGAAGCTTTCTAAACAAAGTACTAACAAAAGTAGTAAACAGTAGTAATCTTCTTGTGTGAAAAAAAAGATATTGTATCATGAAATTCATTTTTTCAATGTGATTCCCATGAGTTAAATAACTCGTTATTGTGTAGCTATAAAGTATTGTTACATTTTTTTCAGGTTTGTTTTCTGATGTTTGCGTAAATTTTATTTTACCTGATTACTACAATTTTAATTTATTTCTGATTAGTTAAATACTTCCAAATAACGTCCATACACTTTTATACTGGTTACCTTCTCCAAACTATTATTATTATTACTATATTTGATATCCAACTATTCATTTACATAACAAATCTCTAGTACATAAGAAGCATACTATTTATGAAGAATGAAGAAATAACTTTTGTCTGAGTAAAATTTGGATGATTTTCTCTTGTTAATAGCTAATTCGATGATCTATCAAAGATAAGTTGTATTGCTATTTAGCCTCAGTATGTGTTAATTGCTATATTTGATCCATTTTCAGCTAGTCATACTAATCACACAAGAGAGTTCTTTGCTAATTTATCTCTGTCACTTACTTTGAATGTCTATCATAAAGGAGTACAAAACAAATGATGTCTGCTTTCTAGAGCGTCTTGTCAATAACCACAAAATAACCCTAACAGAATTATCTGTTATGTTGTGCAGTGTCCGGTTCTGATACTGGTAAACTAGCTTTTGGCTACTTGAGTCAGGAGAATAAGAGCAAGAGAAGCTTCTTATTGACCAACTGAGCAGAGAAGTAACTGTACACTAATCAATATATGGAAATGTATGTATATGTCCCTTATAGATTTAAGCTACATCTTTCCACCGACTTAGCGCACATCATTCCGCGAGAAAAGAGCCTATTTTTACCAGCAGTATAGGCTTATCACCAATATTCTGATTGACACCCCCCTATCAGTTTACTTCGAACTTATTTATAAAACTAAACAAACCGCACTAAAAAAGAAAGAAGATCAGAAACAGTTGAAGCTTTGGCAATTTAGCAATTCCTACTTGAACTCTGTGTTTAAAAGCGTAAGTCTCTTGTTTCATCATAGCTTAACACACCTTCAGATTTCACAAGTGATTACTAATACCATTTAATTGTTCCTTCTTCATTTTCTTTTAAAAGATAGTTATCTTTCATACTTTGTTTTTATTACATTTCTTTATCAAAACAGGAAAATACAAACTTTTATCATGAAATTGATGTACTTTCAATAAGTTGGTTGATACCTAAACCAGGTGATTTAATGATTTAATGTATAATCCGTTGATATAATAGATTCTACTCCCAGTATGGATATTAACACAGGGAGGTATATCTAGCTGACAAGTCCCAAACCAGAGTCTTGGATTTCATTGCTAGAGAGAATCCTAAAATAGTGAAAATTAAGGCGCAATATTAACCTATACTCTTTAGATACACCTGTACAAACATCAATATGACATATATAGTCAAAACTTTATGTAAAATATTGCTCTGTCTTTCAGAATAAACATGGACGAAAATAGTGGTTTTTCTAGCCTCCCTGCTGATTTTGTTTAAGTCATATTTATGAATACTGACCATCAAATTTATTCAACATTATTCATTCATGTTGGTACAGTTAAATAAAACTGATATATAGAATTTTACCAATAAAAGTATACACTTTTGATTATTGTTATTCATATTGTATATGGAAAGTAATCTTACTTTTCTTAACAGTTTAAATTATAGAACAATAATGAAAGCATTATTAATTTTAAATGGCTGTAATTTGTTACCTGAGGAATCAAAGTTGATTTTCTAAAATTAAAAATGCCTCATACTGTTTGACTGAATATAAACTATATTTTTAATCTTGGCAAAGTTAAAAATGAAATCTAAACTTTTCAATATGAACGTTTCTTAATTCAAACCAAGATAAATTATTGACTTGCATCAAATTTATAAGATTTTTCAAATCAAGCTAATCTTCATAGTTAGGCAAATTTACTCCTAATGGCTGAATTCATGAGTCAATCTAAGCTAAACCACTATTGAAAACCTGAAAGCACTGGACGGCCATTTAGTCCTAGTATAGGACTTCTCAGTAGCACGCATCTACGATCCCACACGCGGACTGGAACCCAGGATATTCGGTGCCGCGCGAGAATGCTTAGTTTCTAGACCACTGAGCCGGCATTCAACGGTGGTAATGTGTAACTTCAATCGATTCACGATCTTGCGCCACTGTTCATCCATTGTCTGAAGTGGATAACTGTCTCTACCCGACGTAGATTGTACTTCAGTGGTTACTACAGTCTCCCCAAATCCTCATTCTAATAAAATCGACTTCTAACTTCAATAAGTCTTTGTATATTGACTTAGTGATTGAAGGAGCTGATTCGGTAATCTTATACGTCTGCTTCAAGCCATGAAATAATTTACATCTAAGATCACTTCACAAAAACACCGTCATGACGGATAAGAATAAACGATTGAAATACCAGCATCAATCATGATGATGGAGTTATTTCAGCTGCTCTGCATTTCGTCGATCATATTGTTGGAAAAAACTGTTATCATATGATAAGACAAACAGTATTGAACGTAGGTAGTATTCTGCAAAATAATACGTTCTTTCTTTGTAAATTCCCTTCATATCTTTCCGTACAGTAAGCAAGCAACAAGTCGATATGTTAGATTCAAAGTACTTTCTTACTTACGCCTGTTACTCCCAATGGAGCATAGGCCGCCGACCAGCATTCTACAACCCACTCTGTCCTGGACCTTCCTTTCTAGTCCTATCCAATTTTTGTTCTTTCTTCTCATGTCTGTCTCCATTTCTCGGTGTAATGTGTTCTTTGGTCTTCCCCTTCTCCTTTGGCCTTCAGGATTCCATGTGAGGCCTTGCCTTGTGACGCAGTTGAGTGATTTCCTCAGTGTGTGTCCTATCCACTTTCAGCGCTTCTTCCTGATTTCTTCCTCCGCTGGAATCTGGTTTGTTGTCTCCCACAGTATGTTGTCACTGACAGTGTTTGGTCAACGGATCAGAAGTATCTTGTGTAGACAACTGTTAGTAAACACCTGTATCTTCTGGATAATGGCTTTCGTAGTTCTCCAGGTTTCCGCCCCATACCGTAGAACTGTGTTGACATTTGTATTGAAAATTCTGATCTTGGTGTTGGTTGACAATTGTTTTGAGTTCCAGATGTTGTTCAGTTGTAAATATGCTGCTCTTGCTCTGCCGATCCTCACTCTCATATCTGCATCTGATCCACCCTGTTCATCAATGATACTGTCCAGATATGTAAAGGTTTTCGCATCCTTCAAAGCTTCTCCGTCAAGTGCAATTTGATTGGTGGATGTTGTATTGTATCGGAGAGTCTTGCTTTTCCCTTCGTTTATATTGAGACCTACTGCTGCTGAGGCTGCTGCTACACTGGTCGTCTTCTCCTGCATTTGTTGTTGTGTGTGTGTGATAGAAGAGCCAGATCATCTGCGAAGTCTAAATCATCCAGCCGCATCCTAGCTGTCCACAGTGTATCGTGCTTCCCTCCAGATGTCTATGTCTTCATGATCCAGTCGATCACCAGGAGAAAGAGAGAGGGTGAGAGTAAGCAACCTTGCCTGACACCTGTCTTTGCCTCGAACCAGTCAGTGAATTGTCCTCCATGGACGATTTTGCAGTTTAATCTATCATAAGAATTCTGTATGATATTGACTATCATCTCAGGTACACCGTAGTGTCGAAGAAGCCTCCATAGTGTTGTCCTGTCCACGCTATCGAATGCCTTCTCGTAGTCGATGAAGTTGATGTAGAGTGATGAATTCCATTCAATTGATTGTTCGACATTGATCCGTAGAGCTGCGATTTGGTCTGTACACGATCTATCCTTACGGAATCCAGTCTGTTGATCTCGAAGTTGGGCGTCTACGGAGCTCTTCATCCTGTTCAACAATACCCTGTTGAAAACTTTTCCTGGTATTGAGAGAAGAGTGATGCTCCTGTAGTTATCGCACTTGCTGAGATAGCCTTTCTTTGTTATTTTGATCAGAAGTCCTTCTTTCCAGTCTGTTGGTACTCGTTCTTCATATCAAATCTTAGTGAAGAGAATGTGGAGTATCTTTGCAGTTGCTTCTACATCTGTTTTCAGTGCCTCTGCCGCAATGTTGTCTGGTCCCGCTGCTTTTCCTCTCTTGATTTGTCTGATGGTCATGTTGATCTGTTCAATTGTTGGTGGGCCAACATCAATTGGGATTTCCGTGGGTGCTGCTTCGATATTGGGTGTGTTCAGTGGAGCTGGTCGATTCAAGAGTTCTTTGAAGTGTTCTACCCATCTGTTTAGTTGTTCTTCAATGTTGATGATTACCTTGCCTTCCTTGCTTTTCACTGGTCGTTCTGGTTTACGGTAATTTCCAGCGAGTTTCTTTGTTGTATCATACATTTGTCTCAACAGTCCTTTTCTTGCAACCTATCCTTAACTTTCACTTTATATTTATTTGATGATTTTGATTATTACCCTGAAGAAGCCCAGACAAGTTAGCTGGACTAAACGTTGGAATTATTTAAATTTTAATCGCTGAGATTATTTCAAATATAATTTTTACATATAATGAATTTGGTTGACTGTTTTAAATGTAATGATCTGTATTTTTCATATACACATAACTTCTACTGAAATGTTGAGTTTAATTTCTAACTTCTTAAAAAGATGTATCCTATTCATTGTATTCTCTAAAAGAATTTAACATTAAATTCTATACATTAGTCTATGGATATAAATCTAAACTGATACAATATCTACTCTCTTCTTTTCTCATTGTCTGTAACTAACCAACCAATCAATCGGAATAACAAATTTCCTCGCTTCAGTTAACTTATAATGAAATATAAAATGTTCAATAATGCCTAATAATTATAACAATAATTTTGTTTTCAAAACATGTCCATAAATAGTCAATTGTATCAGACTATTATTATCTTCATCTTCAAGACTATATGGAGAAATAAAAAATGATTTAAAGATTCATCTATAACATAATATGATAGTAAATGACAATTATTCAATCCTCTTCTCATATTGCTTTTACTGTATACTTCTGTAATATTTCACTAGTTCTATACAAATGTTACGTAACAGTGTAAAAAAAGTGTATAGCTTTTACTACGGACGAAATACGTTTGAATGTTCTTTCAGATGAATGGATATTACACAATTGTGCTGAATTCAAGGTTAGAAGTGTTTCGATGAATGAATAAATCGATCAACTCTCTCTTAGGTAAGCAAAGATGGATAGTGGCTAGCAGTGGAATCCAGGACGCGCGTTTCGTCCTATTTGGGACTCGTGAGCTGGATGTACCTGCATCTCAGAGTCGGTGTTCACTCTGGGACTCGAACCCAGTACCTTTCGCTTCATCCATCTTTGCTTATAATGCTTGTGAATTAAGGCTATATCGAGGCTGGTTGATTAACTTGATTAGATCTGAACTTTTATATCTGTATGGAGTGTTATAAACAAAGATGGATAGAATTAAGGCTATATCGAGGCAATACGCGCAGTATGCACATATGTCAATAAGAGACTGACTAGTTGCAGTCCTAAACATCAATGGGAAGATTCAAACAAGTAATATTAAGTGAATTTCTCTTAAGTAATTGTCAAAATGTTATGATATAGTAAATCATTCATTCCAGTTATAGTTAGAATTGATGTTTTTTGTTTGATACTGAGAAATCTAATGTGAGAAATATGCTAATCTTTATCCAAGCGTAAACATAACTACTCAACTCATCCGTAAGCTTGAAAAAGAAAGAATACACGAAGAACAGTTTTCAACACTTATTTACAGTTGGAATCAGTGTGCTACTCTGAAGTTATTGAAATACACCTCGTTTTTTTTTCTTACATTCAGTAGTTAGCCATTTAAGTTATATTATAACATTGAGACACAATAGGTGTCTAAGTAATGAAAACATCGACTGTTTTTCATTTATAACAAAATCACATCTATAATATTTTAACTTTCGATAAAAATTTGGAAACCAACCAGTCGTCAATATTGATCACGAAACATTAAACTTTGGAATCAATCAATACTTTTATTTTTAAAGAAATACTGTAATATTATATAGTTGAAATCATGAGTCAATTGAAGCTAGACCACCATGAAAAACCTGGAAGTACTGGACGACCGTTTCATCCTATAGTGGGAGTCCTCAGCAGTGCTCATCCACGATCTCACCTCGCGAGATTCGAAACATGTAATACTGTAATAAATAAATTAATTATCGGCCTTCTTTATAGGTAATTGAAAATGTTTGTGTCCACTTATTCATTTTAAGCCATATTAGAGAAACTGAATTTTCATTAATTTTTATTAAGCTCTCAAATAAAATTTCGAGACAAAATATTTCGTCTTTTGTTGAAAACTTATAATAAGGATTCGTTCGACGGTAAATTAATCATCTATTAGGTTTTAACAGCTTGTCGCATGTAACATTCAACATTTCTGGATTATTTTGTGCTTGTTAACTGTCTGTCTTACTTGTTGTGGAAGATCATGATACTACGTAGGTAAGGTGTTTCAAAAGTGTTAAAACCAACAAGATACTGTTTGATATATACTGAACTGGTTGATATCATTCTTTTCATACATCTAATTCATTACACTTGATGACATTAGATATAACATATATATTTTCGCTAAAAACGCATATATTAAATATTTGTGTAAACTATTGTTTCTAAAGATAGATTACCTAATTAGGTAGATCTCCATCGACTGATACGGTTGGAACATATGCTACTTATTCCTAACCACCCCTAATCCGGACAAGCGAATTTCACTGATATCAGATTAAGTTAGAAGAAAGCCATGGCGGCCAAACCAAGACATGACATCAGTTCATAAATCCGTTGACTATTGGTACGAACCATGTTGTTGGTTACAAACTACGTTTCTGAGGCACACGAAATAACCTCAAATGATGGTTAGAAAATTTGCGCGATATGACGTGGGATCTTTCATGGTGGTGCAGATGAATTCACCCTTTATCTTTCTATAGATCTCTAAATCCAATTTTCTTTCTTATTTATCCTTTAACTACTTTTTCTTACCCTATTCTTTATCCTGAGACAGTTTTGTAATCATCGTTGCCATTAAAATATACTGATATCTTGCCTCATTAATCTTATCACGTGTTAGTGTAGCTCAGCAACTTGGACCAACGTACCTCTATAACAGACTCAATATTGATGATAACTGAATAAATGGAATACGTTTATATATCACATGAGACATAAAGTTTGATCCTGATTTACATTAGGAAATTGTTCTCTTCCCATTACTCAGGAACAAATGCACTAAATGCCATATATTTAAATGTGTATTATGTTAACTTATTTGACTCATACTCAAATGAGGCGCTATAAGGATGAATTGATAACAGAAAATATAAAATTTGGATTGAATTATTGTTTATTTGAGCATCAAAAGATAAGTTAGTGAACAATTTGAGTCGACTAGGGTTAATATGTTAGGTGTAAAGAAAACCACTCGTATACAATTTATTTTTATCGACAGAGGATGTCTAAACAGTCGTCAATTTTTCCATTATTATTTTAAAGAAATTTTTATTTGTATAATTAAATCCATACAGAATGAAAAAAAATTATTTAATTTTGATGGAGTTTTATTCTCTGAGCTGAATGGTTTAGTCGTGGAGCTTTCATCATTCCTCTGAACGACATCATCAGCTGATGATGTCGTCATCTACTTGAGTTACAAATCTTCTCCACCACCTCATTATTCAGTTTTCACAACTTTAATTATACTTTATATATCAATACAATTCATTATTACTTTTCTATGTTTTTCATAAAATATATTAACAACACTAACTGCATTCAAAGTATTTGTTGATTTCTGTAGGGATTGAAGTACCTGACATTATTCTTAGTAAATGTTCTTACTGATATGCTGTAATTCCTTTTAAGTTTGTTTACTAAATATAATAAACTAATATTAATTATTTAACTTCGCCTGTAGCTCCTCCGGGGGCTACTGTCAGTCACAAGCCCGGATGAAGGAGGAGGGTTGGGCATGGGGTAAGCGATCCCATCACGTAGAAAAACTAACTCGCTAAAAGAAACGCTAACCAGAAAACATTATTCAAACCATTTAAACTCTGCCCTCCTAGTTGAAGGAACAATTATGACGCCTCATGATGAGAGCTGAGTTCCTTCGGAAGTCATGAGGCCGACGCACCTTCTAACAACCAGAGCATCACTCCCTCTTAATATTATGTATATGATCAAATTATAAAAAATGTATGAACCATTATAATCTAATAACTTTATGAATAGTTTACTCGTAATCCTCCTGTTTCCAATCTTTCTTTTTTTGAATAACCGGGATGAAAACTTATTTATACATGGCATTCAAATTGCACCTTTACAAATCTATGGATTTAATCTTATTTTGGTTTTCAACTGATGATTATCATTTAGTTATGGGTACATTGTGATAATTATTTATTTGGAATAGATAATTTGTAGTTATTTCTAAGTATATAAATATTTCTCCCAAAAAAATTAACCCCCATATTTTCCGTATCCCACTGGTTGCGTAATGTCAGTTGAAATATTTTATGTAACAATAAGAGACCTTATATTTGACTTACAAGTCTTTTGAAAAGAAAAAAAAACAAAGTTAACATACTGCTGACTCATATTAATTAGAATTTATCTAACCGCTGTGCTGCTTGTCATTCATAAACAAGTTACATATTCGAAGTATATAAATGATAGACACGCAGGTTGTTAATAGAAATAGTCAATAATTTGATAGTTTTGAAGTTTAAGACATCATATCAGATATCATTTTCGTTAATACCCACCATTGTGAAACTGAATAATGAAAATACTCATTTGATATTCACAGGATATATCTTTAAAACAAGCCAAAATTATTACTATTCTTCTTAAGTCATTGGAGGAAGAATGCAATAAACATAAAAAACAGGGTACACGACATTTACTCCCTCAAATTAATGACCATTATTTAATTTGTTAAGTAAAATGAAATTACGAAGTTAATCGACATCCTTCATTTATAATAATTTACTTAAATTACAGAAAAAATCTGAATGTTCAAATCATTCGAAAGTTTTATGTGACTGATAAAATCTTACAACTAATCCACGTCTTCTTACATGCGCGAAGTTCTTCTTTATGTTCAGTAGAAGAGTTTTTATACAGATCTATCTAAATACACTTCAATGAAATACTTCACAGTGCAATGCTAATCAAACGGTGTTTCATACAACAAGACGTAAACTTTAAAAAAATGTAAAGAAACTACAAACAAGACAGCTGGTGCATGAATCAATTTCTGAGATATGTATAATGTTATAAGTCCACCTATTTATTAATCAAATGTAATTGGCTAACCAACGTCAAATGATAATTGTTAAATATAAAGCATTAAGTAATTGAAATTTACATTACCCAAGCAATGAAATATGGTATAGGCCTATTAAGTTTCAGGCAATTACATACCATGAAAACACAAGTAATTTGATCTTAATCGTAAATAAAGGCTTTTTCAGTATATCTTTAAGTATTCACATAAATATCAATTATGATAAAACAATAAAATAAATTTCATCATTCGTAAGTTTAATTTAACTCAGGACACATCCCTTTTTCTTGATGTAAGTGCATTAAACTTTGTTGAGAAGAAAATCATCATACCCCCTGGGAACTTGGATGGATGAAATATAGTTAAAATCCACCTTGCAAAAATATGCGATACAATATGCCCGTAATCAATAAATATATTGAAAGAAATCGCATAAATCGACAGTGAATACTCATAAACCAGATAAAAATTTATACACATATATATGAGGTGTCTAAATGATTGATATGAAAGAGGTTAAACTTCGTGATCCCCCGGGTAGATATTTGTCATTATAAACACAAGTACTCCTTCTGAGGCGAAATAAAGAAAGAACACGATATTGTATTCAGTCATTCTCTTTAAAATAACATTGAATTACCAAACATAATTATGGTTTTATTGTAAACAATAAATATACAATAACAAAGATATGATTAAATCTTGTGAAGAAAACTGAATTTCCATTTATTCTAGCTACATATCACATTTGCAATTCGTCTCCTCTAGTTTCATATGTATTTTTTATGTCATTATTGTTTTACTGTGTTTAACAGGAAATTAAAATATGCCTATACATATGTATCTCACTGTGGAAAATATGAAGTGAATGAAGGGAGAACATGATTGAGATGTTGAAAAATGCATTTAAAAGAATGAAAAGAATAAGCGAAAAAAAAATGAAGGAAAGTAATAAAGATTTATCAATAATGGGCATTAGGTCTTTTTACATATTTTAAATATCCGTGTACAGAATTGTATGAAAGTTGTACGAAATTGATGTGACATTGAACAATACAATATAAAATTGATACCATTATTAACAATTGTTAATAGATCCATAAAATCACCCAATGCATTATACACAGTATCTGTGAAACAATCACCAACAAGTCCACTTAAAAATAGTAATATTGCCTGTAATGTATAAAAAGTAGTGAAAGAAGCGAACATTATAATAATGAATCAGGTAATTTAATGTTATATATATACATACATATAGCTACAGTGCAAATAGACTGATAGAATTTAATCAACATCAAAGGGACTAGATAGTCATGTTTTGTTCAATCAATTTAAATCTTAAAGGAAACTCCAGAATAGCTTGATGATGAGGCTGAATGATAGGAAATCGATTCCTTCAGGAATCACCATTTCCCTTGACATTTCTGGTACATCTTGATAAAGCGTTCTGCATAACAATCAACTTAGGTCTATGGTTTACAGTTCACAACCAACCACCTCACATATGTATGAACGATCTTGTATATATCCTTTCAGAGTCTGACTTTTTCATAAATTTGATTGATTTTCCCAAGTTATATGACGTTATGAAATAAAATGTTTATATATTAATCCTGAATGCTTTAAAACAGGTGATGATAAATTATTTCGATATCGATGGACCCTCAAGGAGTTTTTGTTTTTCTCTAAACTATTGCATAACAATGATAAGTATCATATGATAAGTTATCAGATTAATTTTATAAAAACAAATTAGATCACATATAAATTTATCAAATATCAATCCAATGAAATAGGGGAGAAATAAGAACTACTGAAGTACTTTTGAATATATACTACTTCAAGATATCAACGGAAATCATTTGAAGTCTTATTAGAAATCAACGAACTGATGTTACTGTTAGATGAAAACTAACCAATCTACATAAACATTCAATTTTAATAAGTTTGCTTTATGTTGATCTTTTTAGTTAATTTTCTTTATATTCGCTACATTCTTTTAATTTACAATCTATACTTCTTTTAATGCTTGAAAATTATTTATATTTCTATCAGAAGGGGTGTTGTGGAGATTTAGTATTTTCATAGTTGAAAGCATGAGTCGATTGAAGCTAGACCACCAAGAAAAACCTGGAAGTACTGGACGGCCGTTTCGTTCTATTGTGGGACTCAGCAGTGCGCATCCATGATCTCGCCTCACGAGATTCGAACCCAGGACCTATCAGTCTCGCGCCAGTGCACTTAACCGATAGACCACTGAGCCGGCATCCGATGATGTTAATGTCTAACTTCAACCAATCCACGAGGTTGGGCAACCATTTACCAATTGTCCTCAGTGAGTTCCTATCTCACAGCAGACTTGGTTTGAACTCCACTGGTCACGGATTCTCACCAGAACTCCAGGAATTGTCTCGCGAGGCGAGATCGTGGATGTGCACTGCCGAGGCGTCCCACAATAGGACGAAACGGCCGTCCAGTGCTTCCAGATTTTCCTTGGTGGTCTAGCTTCAATTGACTCATGCTTTCAACTATTTATATTATTACTTAATAATCAGCGTCAATTTGAAATGTGACTTTATGTGTTTTGATTTTTAAAATATTGGCACTTCACTAGTTCAGTCATCTTTTATTTTCAAACACCTGGGTATTCTGTTTTTTGTAGCCAACTATAACAGTTTAAACCTTACATCTCAAACTTCCATTTAATGATTTTCTTCTATAACTAATCATTAGGTATTATTATGGTGTAAATAATTTGTAATTTTAAGGATTATCATATCATGAATGAGAACAAAATATATAAGTGAACAATATTGTTCTCAACTATATCCTAATTAGGCTTTACTATTATATACAGTAATATTTATATGCATAGACGAAATTATTAAACCAATTAAGGCAGTTTATGAGTCAGTGATGACATTGGAACAGATTACATAACTAATCACAATAAGTAAAAAAGTATAAATTGATAGTGTGATAACAGGTGTACTAGTTGTGGTAGAAGAAGATTAAAGTTTACAAATTTCCTATGAATACAAAGACTCGAAACCCTATGACTTCTGCTACGAACAAGAGGAGAGATCGAACCTCATAAGGAAAACTAGTAGAAATATGATAAATCATTTCAAATGACGTACTTATATCTACTACATGACATCTATCTATCATGTGTGATAGAACACAGCTGAGTATTGCTTTGACGACACCGTTTCCGAGCCACGTAGGGAGTTTTTCACCAACTCTTCGGATGAAATCATGTATCGTTCTGTGTTGAACAATATTTTACTATTGGTTTGCTTTATTTTTCTATACATTAAAGTTTCTACATTGTTAACTAACTGTTTGTAATTAAACATGTATTTTTTCAGTGACGTAATACTTTCTAATGTGGTAAACAAGATAAAACTGTGGTGAGACTATAATTTATGGACAACGTTTGATTGACACTAGACTGACCTTGAGATTGTCCACCTAATAACCTGGATCAAATGAGGGTTATAATACTATGTGAGGAATTTGAATTATGATCTACAGTTGATGATTTAGGTTAGAAATTAGATTTCAGGTTTTCATCACGAACTGACATTAGTTAAAATGCCAAAGTTCTATTTAGTCAAGTGGATAAGTGAATTTCGCGCCGAAATCCGAAACCTGTTTTCTTATACGTGATTGGTTCGTCTATGAATTATAGTCACGCCAAAATCATCATTAATTAGTGAACAATAATTTTTCTTATACTGTCATCAATTTTACTCTAATGATATTTTACCATTTAAAAAGAGAACAATAAAGAAGATCAAATTTATTTCCGGTAAAATAAAAAAGAAATTAATCAAATTGTTGTTTTCTTCATTAACATTAAATGATTTTTTTCTTCTTTACGAACAAGTTGAATTCAAATTCACTTAGTATTATTTTTTTGAATCTTCCCAATGATGCTTAGGACTGCAACTGGTCAGACTCTTATTGGCATATGTGCATATCTATCTTTGCTTATATTGCTTGTGAATTAAGGCGATACGCACATTATGCACATATACCAATTAGAGACTGACCAGTTGCAGTCCTAAGCATCATTGAGAAGATTCAAACAAACAATACTAAGTGAATTCAAACTTCACCCCATTGCACAAGCAAATGGCTATCAGGACTCAGTGGCTCAGTGAATAACGTGATGGCGTTTGAAGCGAAAGGTACTGGGTTCGAGTCCCAGAGTGAACATCAACTCTGAGATGCAGGCACATTCAGCTGACGAGTCCCAAATAGGACGAAACGCGCGTCCTGGATTCCACTGCTAACCACTATCCATCTTTACTTATAAGATGAATTAATTTTTTTTTTCAAATGTTATATCCCGTAGATAATTATGAATGGTAATTTTGAGAACTATTTATGGACCAACATGATACGTATATTTCCTATTGTATAACTGTTAAGGAACATAACTATTCATATTCATGTTTCCCTTATTATAAGCTTTGTTTTGACCTATGAACTACTACTATACGATTTATCATTCTTGAGTTATCCCTAGTCTATTAATTATGGTTCCCCACCTTCACAGCCACTTTTGGCTGAATCTTGTACAAATGTTATTTTCTATTTTATGTTAAGATGTGGTCAGTTTGTTTGGTATATAAACCCAGTATTTTTGAGAATAATGGTTCATATTGCAGAGGCTGTTATTGGTATTCTGGACTTAACTTGCTGGGCTAGGCAGAAAGCAGGACTGATAAGTACTCAAGACTGCTCGTACGGTTTTCGTGTATCATTGCTCTGATCGATAATTCCACTCTAATTGGCGGTCTTATAACGTTCATTTAATAGCAGGGCACTCAGGCAATCGATATAACAAAAAGAGTATTGTATTTCATATTGTAAGAATTCCCTTGAATATTTGGTAGGCTGAGGCTTATTTTTAATAAGATAATACATGTATAATAAATGTACGTTATGTACATACTACGTTGGTCTGCAATGCACTTTATAATTATTCTTATAACAGTTTCTACTGTATTAAGTATTTGTATACATACTGATCATTATATAGTGAATAATTTAATTATGACACCCTGATGGTATTCTTATAATCATTTGCCTAATTAAATGAAATTCGATATTTTGATAAATCTTAATGAATCATCAAGAATTTGATATAAATGACAAGGTAGCTGAAAGTTAGTTAATCCATAAAATCTATGATCAAATAGAAAACATCGTGATTTTAGATCATTGAACAACGTTGATGAATAAAAACCTAGTCAGAGTTGTTTACGAAATCGGGAGGACGAAAAGTGAATGTCCGGCGCTTTAACCGGGTTGGTGGACACGGAGGGTTCACCTAAGGGAGTTGGAAAACCCTGATTCCATTAGCCCATGAGCTCCAGTATCCTGTGGGAACAAATGGCGTATGAGCCAATTATTGGTCACCGGCTACCATGGGACTGCATCTCCTTACGATGCTCCACTGCCTTGTGTATCAGACCTTTAGATTAATTGCTGCGAGTATGGCTCCCTACATCAACCACCTGTTCCGGTTCGCGCACCTGAGCACTATCACAGCCCTCACACAAATCAAATAAGATTTGTGTAGCGCATATGTATCTAGTGCCCCTTTGTACCAATGTTTATGTGTTCAAATAAATAAATAAGTCAGAACTATGAATTAAAACAATAATTCTGGGAATAATACAGTGAGAATTCTCTTCTAAAGAAAATAATCATTTAATTCAAATTACGCAATTATAACGTCTCTACCCGGAATGTTTGTTAATAATTTACCATACTTTACCATTTATTCTTTAGTCTATCAATATACATCTTCTTGTGGAGTCCTGACAACTATAAAATGTATATTCAAGCATATTATGTTTATATCAATAATCTATTCGAATAGGAGTATGTAGCAAGTTGAATTAGTGAGTAGGATATTTTTATCTCTATAAATTTTTCAAGGTTATTCATAATGAACTAAGCATATGAAAATCTTATATTTGAATAAATTAGTCGCTAAGATAAGAGTTTATTTACATTAATCTCCGATGACCAATCAAAACAATTTGTTTAACTTAATAAAATTTTTTATTAAAAATTGAATAACTTTATTGATAATGCTGTATTGAGTATCACAGTGTACAGGTGAATTCTGAGAGGATAATTAAATCACACTAGATATTCATGTAACTTATACTATGAGTATCATTAATATTACTGGTAGTAGTAATAGTAGTACGTAGTAGTAAGCAGTAGTAGTAGTAGTAGGAGGAGGAGGAGGGGAAGGAGAAGGAGGAGAAGGAGGAGGAGGAGTAGTAGTATTAGTATAATCGAACTATGGAAGTAGGTAAATCGAATGAATCATTGACATATTTTTTGGTAATTAAATATTTTATTACAATAATTTATTGCAAAAATAAACTTAATGACTTTTTGTATGCAAAATAATCAGTATCTACATTTTGTTGTTTCTTCGAATTGAATTATTGTCACAAAATAATAAAATATCTTTATGAAATAATCAAGATTGGATGAAATTAGACATTAAGACTGTTGGATCCCAGCTCAGTAGTCTAGAGGTTAAGCACTCACGTGAGAGATCGAAAGTCCTAAGTTCGAATCCCGCTGACGGGATCGTGGATGAGCACTGCTGAGGAGTCCCATACTATGACGAAACGGTCATCCAGTACTTTCAGATTAGCTTTAATTGACTCATGAACTCAACTATTGAATTATAGTTGTTGATAGCATAAGTTTGACATTTCAGTGTTAATGCTTAATTTTATTTTATTGATGTGGAGTTAAATCAATCTTCATTTTATTTTGAAAGAAAATTATGATTTCCTATTTGAAATTATCAATGTAGAACTAATGATCAGTATCACGCGATATTCTTCACTAATCTTTTCAATTATTATAGATTTTAGATTGAAGATTTCTATATTTTTGATTCAATTAGATTAAACTGGATATTGTACCTGTACCTAATCTCTCTCTTTTTTTTGTGGTGAATGAACATGACATAATTGTGATTGACCTATGAATGAATACATTAGCTCATTGAATAATGTACAGTAATATGGATGATTAAATAACACACTACTGTTGTACAAACTCTTCAGTAATTGAAATTTCATTTTATCTTTTTACAAGAAGTACATGTTCATGTTCTGATTAAAAGAGTATAGTGATTAAACTAATTCTATATAAACCATTCTTGACATTTTCATTGTATGATGGCTGAATGAGCAAACATGTCAGAATGTTTACTTTTGAAGTTCACTGATCGAATTCGGATCATTATTGAAGCAAGAAAGCGAAATTTTTCGTACGATATGAAGAAAGCTGAATTCTAGGTTCACTACTGTACTGGGTCATAGGTCAGTAATGCTGATAAATTTTAAAATAGAAAGGAATGATTGTCTACTGTCCCCTAGAACTCACTTATCTTGAATCTGAATTCGGTTTGTGACTAAAACCGAGAAGTAATTACATTTATCACTATGGTTTAGCTCAGTTTATAAGAATAGTATTGTTGAGTTTAATTACATTTTTTCCAAACATCATGTTTATTCAAAATATTTCGTTCTTCTAACATGTTATATTACTTGCTCCATCAAGAGCTTCCCTTCCTTTTTGGATATAAACCAAATCTAAATTATTTACATCTAACTAGGACAGAACAAGTTTTGAAGGAAGACAAATTATGAAATTTAGAACAAAATTTGGAAAAAAAATAATATTCCATTACAATTGTCGTTGCAAATTTATCAACTTCATTAAAGGTTATGGGAGAAGTAATACTAGTTTTGATCACAGACATATCAAATATATGAGCTCTGATGAAAGACTGATAAGCATACGAAACTGTGCCAACTCCTACTAATATCAACAAGTAGGGTTTAAATCAAACTTTGTCATTCAAACAATAGAATGAAACCTAAACCACAAAATTTATGTAAATAAATGTTTCCCAAACAATGATTGGAAATTTAAAATACATGGATTCTGGGGGTAGCTAGTGTTTTGTTTTGAATGAGATATCTAAATATGTTTAGTGTGATAGACCTGATTTAGAATAAACTTTTGGATAAATCCTCACCAGTGAAATTGAACCAACGTTTTATATACTTCCCAACTGAACAAGTAATTGACTCCTGTCTGTAAAATTTCCGCTAATATACTACTATTTCAATCCTTCAGATACAACGGCATACAAATAACTGAACATATTAAGGTCAAACAAATCCTGTGGGAACACTAAAATGAGCTTAGTTTTAAACACAGTCAAATTTGTTTTTTTTTATAAGAGACGTCATTATGATGTAACTACGCCTACCACTAAAGACATTACTTAGTTATCTAAGGAATCATTTTAATAGTTGAATTCATGAGTCCATTTAAGCAAGACAGCCATGGAAAACCTGGAAGAACTGGACGACTCTTTCCTCCTAGTACGGGAATCTTCAGCAGGGCTATCAATCATCCCTCACGCAAGATCTAAAGGTAATGCGTTTGTGCACGAAACCAAATGTCCTGGGTTCGAAATCCGCCTGCGGTATCGTGGATGCGCACTACTGAAGAGTTCCGTACTAGGAAGAAATGGTCGTCCAGTTCTTTCAGGTTTTCCATGGTAGTCTAAATTAAATCAACTCATGAATTAAACTATTAAATTCCTACAATCTCTACAAAAACTCTCAATCTGATAAGGAAGCATTTGTTCACACAATCAATAATAGAACTGATCACTTAATACAAATAAATCGATTTAAAAAGTAAATAAAATATCAATACAAAATTAAATAATGCTTAAAAACAGTCGCTCAAAACAATTGTCTGTGAACCAACACCAAGATCAGAATTTTCAATACAAATGTCAAAACAGTTCTACTGTATGGGGCGGAAACCTGGAGAACTACGAAAGCCATTATCCAGAAGATACAGGTGTTTACTAACAGTTGTCTACACAAGATACTTCTGATCCGTTGACCAAACACTGTCAGTGACAACATACTGTGGGAGACAACAAACCAGATTCCAGTGGAGGAAGAAATCAGGAAGAAGCGCTGGAAGTGGATTGGGCACACTTTGACGAAATCACCCAACTGCATCAAAAGACAAGCCCTCTCATGGAATCCTGAAGGCCAAAGAACACATTACTCCGAGAAATGAAGACAGACATGAGAAGAATGAACAAAAACTGGATGGAACTAGAAAGGAAGGTCCAGGACAGAGTGGGTTGTAGAATGCTGGTCAGCAGCCTATGCTTCATTGGGAGTAACAGACGTAAGTAAGTAATATATATATTTATACAGCTTACCTGAGGAAGTAACGTAATCATAAATATGATAACAATAGCTAATAAAAATTTTGTCATTCTATTTTCTGCTTTTTCACGTTCATTTTCAAAAGTAGTACGTTTTTTTAATAGAGTATCATTTTTATATATTGAACTAGTGGTGTATGGCAATGTGTTAGACATATGAACTGATTGAAATTTAACATTTACTTTTGTATTATGATTAATGAATTGATGTTTATTATTATGATCTAATTCATTATTATCAATGATCACAGAATTTGAACTAGTAGGATTTTGTGGATTGGATGTTTCAACAATAGGATCAACACAAATGATTGATTTAGTTTTCATTTTTCTCATACGTGAATTTTGTCTACGTATTGTAAATATAATCAAGAAACTGAGTACACATAAACATAATAATGGAAGAAGTTTCAAAAAAATTGCTGTATTCCAATAAAGATAATTTAACATAACTTCATTATCCACATAAGTAACCATGTAACTAATCACTTTATCTTGATTATTATTTTGTACAATATGATGATTCATAATACATGGAATAGATAATATACTACTGATTACAAGTACTATAGTAATAGCAAGTTTAGCTCTTTTCATACTGCATAAAATTTGACATTGTACTATAAATTTAACATAGAGAACACGAAATACAGCTATAACAACAACAATATAACTTGAAGTTAAATGAAGAAAATTTTGTAGACTAATATGAAATAAAAGATAAACAGCCCAATTATAAGTTGAATTACGTGTATGACGACCAATTAAAAAATAACTTGTAAATGGTATATAGAAAATCATTAATAAACCATCACTAATTGCTAATGATGTTAATAGAAAATTTGTTGGTGATATCATATCACGTTGATTAAGTACAATGACAATACAAATATTAGATAATATACATATAGGACATAGAAATAATGTAATATATCCATGCATATCACCATAAACACGTCCAAATAATTCTAATGATTCAATAGGTTTACATTTTGTATTGATTATTGACATAATATTAGTAGTTGTTACTAATGATCTTGTTGTCATAGATTGATTCATTTCATTTATTGGTGATGTTGATAGATTGTTTGTGGTTATTGTTGATGCTATGGTTGTTATCATTGTTGTTAATTGAGTCATATTATTGAGCATGATTCAACCTGTTCAATATATATCCTAAATTATATAATCCATGAAATTAAAATAACCTGAACACAATGTAAAGAGATAAAGGAAATATAATTTAGCGCTAACACGTAATCGCTAGAATTAACACATTAATTGAACACTAATTTACATTGCCACTCATTAGGGGAACAGTTTAACAAGAAATTTGGCACCAATTATATCCAAGCCATTAAATACAAAGATTATCTTTTAAATAATTTTAGAGGCTGAAATTTAAATAATTCTAACAGTTCATCTGACAGTGTGGTAAGAGCTATTTATGACAATACAAAATTATCATAGGTAATTAAGGTTTAATATAAGTCTGTTCAAATTCTTGTCCAATCTTGTTCAGATATCGATTTATTATGCAATGAGAATATGAGTTATTTGACGTGGAAAGTCCTCAGAATGAGGTATGGGTATATATGTTTTCTGTTGTTTTGGTTACGATAGGGAAAAAATTCATTTCTTTGTTTATATTAAGGCCAAAAGCACTTAGTAAAACAAATTAACAATTGTACTATAGACGTTAGATACAAGGGACATGATTAATATTTAAGGAACTAAATATCTTAAAGAAGGAGTAAGTGCTAGAGTTCTGTAAATATTGGAAAATCGGAACAATCTGAATAGAAGAGATGGACTATAGTTAGCTACACCATGGCAACTGTTGTTTAACAAATAAAAGCACAAGCCTGAGAATGATATAGTAACTTATATCATTCGAATTCATCTCTGACTACTGTAAATGTGATAACGTAAGTCATTATCCATCTGTTCTTAATCCACAAATCCCTAGACAGGTTTGATTTGTTTATATATACTTTCAATTGCACAATAAAAAGATGTTTACATTTTCCCTGGCCATGGCCAAAAGCATCATATTTCATTGAAAATTTGAAAAAAACAGCATACAAATACAACACGTAAATACATGTTTACTATACATTGAATTCGTATTTGAACAGGATTACATAACTCGTTAAATAAACCTATTTTAAACTGATTTTTGATAATTCTGATTTTATTTCCCTAATCACTCGTATTTCATATAATTCATATAACCTGTGAATTGCATTATTAAATTTTGTTTAAAATGACAAAATGATTTGCAGTGTAGGAACTAAAAGTTCAAACCAGTAATCTTAAGTCAAGTAATAACTATAATATTAGTAAGCAGAGATGGATGTTGGTCAGCGATGGAATCCAGGACGCGCGTTTCGTACTATTTTGAACTCGTCAGCTGGCTGTAACTGAGAAAGTGTTTGAAGCTAACGACACTGGATTCGAGTCTCAGAGTGAACATTAACTCTGAGATGCAGGTACATTCAGTTGACCAGTGCCAAATAAGATGAAGCGCGCATCTTCGACTCCACTACCAGTCACAATCTATCTCTGCTTTAGATACTTGCGACTTAAGGCAATATCGAGGCAATCCGTAAGGATACACATACACCAATAAGAGGCTGATCAATCGCAGTCCTAAACATCAATGGGACAATTCAAACAACTAATACAGAAAGGAATTATAATATTTGTTTGGTATATTTATTCACATTAAATAGAAAATCATCAAAAAATTAGTGAATTTATTTTTTTATTTTTTGAAAAAGATTGAAAAATGATCATTGACATGCATAAGTACAATATTCAGTTTATATTATAATTTCCCACTGATATATTATTTTCTTCATAGGAATAATTAAACTATGGAGAATTTTGATAGAAGTTTGTTCTTTGACCTGGATGGTTTGGTCTTGGAGCTTTCAACATTCTTCTAAACGACATCAAATCGATAAAAGTTCCACGACCAAATCATCCGGCTCAGAAAACAAAACTGCATTAAAATCATCTACTTGATTGGCTTTTCTCAAAATTAATAGAATGATGGTGAAACAGAATTATTCAAGATAACATTGAATTATCATATATCTAAGCGAAAGTAACCTGATTTTCATTTATGAATAAGCTGTACCATTTATTTGTAATATGCATATATACAAACTGGAAAAATAAACAATGCGATAACCAATTCATTATAAGATAAGCTGACACATTTTGAACCTAATAGTTGAATTCATGAGTAGATTTTAGCTAGACCACCATTGAAAACCTGGAAGTACTGAATGGCAGTTTCGTTCTAGTATGGGACTCATCAGCAGTCCACACACACGACTAGAACTCGAGCGCAAATACTTGACCTCTAGACTACCGGGCCGGCATCCAGTGGTGTTATCGTTTAACTTCAACTAATCCACAAATCTGAGCAACCGTCCACCATTGTCTTCAGTGAGTTACTATCTCAAAACAGACACGGTTGAACTCCACCGATCACGGCTGTAGTATAATAATTCATTGAATGAATTCTTTTGTAAAACTGGTTGAAATTATTGAATAAATAATATTCATTCAAATTTATAACTCAGATACAATATTATTATTAATTGTATAATTTGAAATAGGTTCATTAGTTTTAAAAATAAACGATGTTGCTATGGCCTTTTATTTCAGAATTTGTCAAACTATGATATTGATTATAATGGTGGAGGAGATTTGTAACTCAGGTGGATGATGATTTAGAGTTCTGTTCTCCAGCTTAGAGAACAAAACTGATTATAATGTTTTACGGAAAACAAATTAAATTAAAAAAAATTACATCACATACTTTAGTTCTTAATTAAAATAAAATACTCTAACTCTTTGATGTTGAATTGGATTCATAAGCAAATTTGATTTAAACATTATATATCTATTATTGTTGACAATAAAAATTAAAGTACATTTACCAAGGCTAATTTACGTAATCTATATCTATCGGTATATCTATATTGTTTGTTTTGGAAAACATCTAACTGTTTTACGTCATCTAAATGTATATCTAATGAATTTTAGTCATAGAAGAAAATATTAATTTGTTTACTAAAATTTATTTGATCAACAAACAAATCGTAATACAAAAAAAAACAAAACAAAAAGAGACAGATTTGATCAATTTGACATCAATATCAGAAGGGGGTTTTGTGGAGATTTTAGTATTTTAATAGACTTGAAATCATGAGTCAATTGAAGCTAGACCAGTGGAGTTCAACCAGATCTGTTGGAAGATATCAACTCACTGAAGACATTGGTGAATGGTTGCTCAATGTCGTGGATTGGTTGAAGTTATACATTAACACCAATGGATGCCGGCTCAGTGCTCTAGCGGTTAGGCGTACGCGCGCGAGACCTAAAGGTCTTATGTTCGAACCTCGTGATGCGGGATCGTGGATGCGCACTGCTGAGGAGTCCCACATTAGGACGAAACTGTCGTTTAGTTCTATCAGGTTTTCCATGGTGGTCTAGCTTCAAATGACTCATGATTTCAGCTATATAAAATTTGACATCAGGTCAATATTTTGAGAAAAGTTTCCGTTTATTCATTAATTACTTTCAGTACGAATGTTCAAACAGAGAATACTCTTTCTTTTTTTTAATAATAATAATAATTTACGTTACTACTATAATTTTTGTTCTGTATGACCTCATGAGGTTATCATAAAGAAAATCTAAGGTTCATAATTTTATTTACCTAATTAATTATTGTAATCTGTTGATTGATCATTTGTTAATTTAGTTAAATATGCTTTAACATGATCTACTACTAGTAGTAGTATGTATATATGAAACATTTGAAATTATTACTTATTATCAAATAATGAGTAATATTATAGTATCTGATGTATGAAAGGTAAATTAGACTAAAAAATTTATACTACTTAGTAAATCAATAGATATCGGTAAAGAAGGTAGTGATATTTTGATTCACAACCACAATTCACTATTTAATTTTTCAATAGTTGAGATCATGAATCAATTAAAGATAGACCACCATGGAAGACCAACCTGGAAGCACTGGACGGCCGTTTCGTCCTATTATGGGACTCGTTTTAAGATGAATGTTACTCACATGAATAATTTATATAATTTTTTTTCATAAAACAGTGTAATTCATGGTATTGTTATAGTCAATAAATGTATAGACAAGGATATGTTTAAAGCTAGTCATATAGTCAGTAACAAGCATAAAACTGGTAAAGTTTTAGACAATTTTTTAACTACAACTAGTCTCTAAATTTTTATAGTTGGAATCATGAGTCAATTGAAGCTAGACCACCATAGAAACCTGGAAGCACTGGACGGCCGTTTCTTCCTAGTTTGGGACTCCTCAGCAGTGCGCATCCACGATACCGCCTCGTGAGATTCGAACACAGGACCTATGAGTCTCGCGCGCGAGTGCTTAACCACTACACCTCTGAAAAGTCATCCAATGGTGTTAATGTCTAACTTCAACTAATCCACAAAATTGAACAATCATTCACCAATGTCTTCAGTGAGTTATTATCTGACGACAGACCCGGTTGTTTACATTAATTATAGTTATATTAATTACAGTTAGTTATCGTAAAAAAAGTCAATCCAATGTAAAAAAATTTTCAATGGTTGTAGAAATCTGCTTTCTTGATTTATAAGCTACTTTAGAACAATAATTGAGGTGGATTAATACGAATTCATTACATTTTATGATTACTTTTTAGCTGCTTACAACCAATATGTATTAATGTTTAACATTAAAGTATGATATAACATTACATAATTAACGTTGATGACTGAAGGAATAAGAGTAACAAAGATTATCAATAATAAGTATACATATTGTAGTTCTGACTTTATTATAATAAATAATGATATTTCTAAGACACAGGTATGTTTTGTACGTTATGTAGTTGAAAATAATTTCTGAAAATGTGCGCGCCGTTTCAACTTGCGCTATGTGCATATATATATATTCTTTGTTTTAAATCTTCCCATTGATGTTTAGGACTGCGATCGATCAGTCTCTTATTGATATATGTGCATACTATACGTATTGCCTAGATATAGCCTTAATTCACAAGCATTATAAGCAAAGATGGATAGTGGCTATCAGTGAAATCCAGGACGCGCGCTTCGTCTTATTTGGGGCTCGTCCATCCAACTAATATTTAGAAATAGTATTTCATCTAACTACGATTGTATAATTTTCAATCCTTATTCAAAAAAACAATTTAGTGAGCAATTTATTTATCCTTTATTATGATAGTTTTATTTTAATTAAAGGACATTTAATCTTATGTTTATTTGTTCTACTATATATAAATATATTGTAGATAACTATTAACCAGCCTAAAGAAATTAGCTTGATTCGGTTAGCTTATATCAAAATCAACTAATGGATATAAAAACTATTTGGCAAAAAGAAAATATTTTTTCCTATTTTCAATTAAATTCATACTAAGAAATGGATGCTGAATTCAATATTCATATGCATTTATCAACCCCTCTATCTATCCATCCATCTATCCATCCATCATTCTGTCACAAATCAATTGTTATCTCAAGATAATTGACAGAATGTTTAAATACAAACTAACAATGATGCTTTCAATATATTAAATAATCTTCATAACGTTTTTATCCTTTTATATATTTTCTTTTCAATGAAAAACGTTCTCTAATCTTGTAAATAGATTAAGATTCATCTTGGGTATAGGGAAGAAGGTGGATGTCCTCCTGAAAATGAATATATATATATATATATAATCTCCAGTTTTGTGTAGTATTACTAGTTTGAAGTGAATGTAATAAACTAATTTTTTTTAACCCATACTAAATATCAATGATAGTTAGATAGAAAACATAATACCAACATAATAAATGAAAACTCGAAATCTGAAAGAAAATATTTTTATAGTTGAAATTATCAGTCAATTGAAGCTAGACTACCATGGAAAACCTGGAGGCACTGGAAGGCCGTCTCGTCCTATTGTGGGACTCCTCAGCAGTGGTGAATGGATGCTTGATTTCGTGGATTGGGTGAAGTTACACATTAACACCAATGGATGCCGACTCAGTGGTCTAGAGGTGAAGCGCTTGCGTGCGAAACTGATAGGTCCTGTTTTCGAATCTCACGAGGCCGGATCGTGGGTGTGTACTTCTAAGGAGTCCCACAATAGGACGAAACGGCCATTCAGTGCTTCCAGGTTCCTATGGTGGTCTAGCTTCAATTGACTCATGATTTCAACCATATAAAATTACTAAAGTGTCCACAAAATCCCCTTCAGAAAATATTTTCTCAATTTTTTCTATTATTCAGTATGCATTTACTCAATGGATTTCAATTATAAATTTATCCAGAGACAAATGACAGAACCTCTATCGATTATATGAACAGATTTTTACTGAATGACTGACATAGTATGCTGTAAATTTATCAATATTATTTTGTTTTATACAACTGAAAATGTTCTTGTATTCTTGAATTAACGTCACAAATGAATAATGTCAATGGTATTTGTTTAAATTTTGAAACAACTAACGAGTTACAAAGGTTATTTTGCCCGTCATAGCATTCAAAGTGTTGATTTAATTCATTCACTACTCAACGAATGAATTTAACCGTATCAAGACAAATAGTATATTATATTGGTAGGATGGTTCTATTGAAACTGTGTTTCAGAAAAATGAGATTTTGTACAAGTTCTCATTATTAAATGAAATCATTTGACAGACGAATGGATCATGGCTTACCATCAATCTGATCTTTTTTATGACTTCTTAACCATGAGCACACATAAAGAACTAGTTACCTTAGTTTTACATATTATAATTATTATTGCATTTACATTGGGTACAAAAATAAAACTCTACAACATTTCACTTTAATAGATCTTCATTTGGTATTATTGGTGTGATGATACCGCACTAACTGTTATGCTTAATTCAGACACCATTATTTCTTTTTACTAGGTCTTCAGTAAGTTACTCATAAGTACTATGTATATATGTATGTTCTTAGATTTGCTGAGATTTTGTAGAGTTTAGGGACAAGTTATATTTTAGGGTAATTAATTAAAACTAAGTAATACTGCCTACTTTATTAAAAGAATACTGTTTTCATCTATTTCAATTATGAATAAAATGAATGTCATAATTTATGGTAAATTATTCATATATTTTTTTGAAACTATTATTTAATTAAGTTCACTTGGTATTGTTTGTAGTAAATCTTCCCATTGGTGTTTAAGACTGCAATTGATCCGTCTCTTATTGGCGTATGTGTATCCTGTCCGGATCCCTTCGATATTGCCTTAATTTACAAGCATTATAAGCAAAGATGGACAGTGGCTAACAGTGCAATCCAAGACGTGCGTTTCATCCTATTTGGGACTCGTCAGCTGGTACAGGTATATCCAACTGACGAGTGCCAAATAGAATGAAACGCACGTCCTGGATCCCACTGTTAGCCACTATCCATCTTTGCTTATAATTTAGTTGTTTATAAAATGTTGACTTATTACTGTTTAAATAGTTCTGTTTCTTATAACAAAGTATCGAGTAAAATTTACGACTACGAATTCCATGGTATTTTTATTATTCGACCTTTCAGTAAGTCTATCAAAACAACTGAAATATGTGAAGGAAAACAAACAAAAATAAACAGCATTTTTCCCTAAAGCTTTTAGCCAATTTTGAACTTTAGTACTACAAGCTTAATATATTCTATTCTTTATTATTAAAGATATGTTGATGATCATATGGATGCTCAATATATCGAATAACTTACTTTCTAACTTTATTTTTCTTAAGAAATTATTATTAATGTAAACGTATGAGGGATCTATCATCTTCGCTGTTCTCAGAACAGATTGAAATAGCTTACAAACAGTAACTAGATTGATAAAACTATGTTAGAAATAACAGTGATTATGTTTTATATAGTGAATCTGTATAAGATAGAAATATGAACACGTTGTTAATGTGTAATAATCACGAAACTGAACTATTGAAAATGAGGTTTATTGTGGCTAGTGATTCGCTGGAACAATCGATGTTTTACTATTAGCAACAGTACAGTTTATATATTTATGAATCAACTGTTACAAAATAGTCCGGTTAAGTAATTATTTGATGGCCAAAACAAATATCTAATGTGCTTTAAAATGTTCAGACACATCTACATGCACCAGATATCTGATAACGGTAATTCAATATTACTGAAAACGTTGAGAGTTTCGATTATAATAATATACTCCAATTGATATGATTCAAAATAATGCAACGATTAAAGGAAATAACCATTTAATTGCATAAAATGTCACATAGAAGCTTGAATTATCCAATATTCATTGAGATAGTTTTAGCTAAGTATTAAAATTTCTTAAAAAATGAGTGGAGTGATGGAGTCTTTTTCTCTAAGCTGGATGGTTTGCTCAAAGAACAAAACTCCATCAAAATCATCCATCTGAGCCATAAATCTTCTCCACTATCTCACAAGTGAGATTACTTTAAATGTAATGCATTAAAGCATTATAAGTATATACAAAGTAAAAATCATATTTACATTTATGTTTATAAAGCTTAGATACACTTACCAGTTTACAAATAATAATAAGAAAATGAAGACATTTATAATTTCTATTTACAATTATGAATTATGAATTGAGAAATATACTTTACTCATTGAATTGTTTATTTTATGCTGTACATAGTAAAAACACTGAATAGATATAATGAACAGAATAACAACTTTGAATCAGTATTCAATTGTGAATCAGGCTTGTATACATATAAGTAGTATAAGTAAATGTCTACCATTTCAATGATAATTAATGAGCTAATTATTTATATAGTGATTTGTAAGAATGTTAACTTATTTATTCTAAATAAATTGGGATTAACCAATAGTAAACAAATACCAAATAACAAATTCATTTAGATGATTTGATTGGTTTAATTTTGTATTACAAATATATAAACTAGCAAAGCAAAACAAAAAAACACAATAGTAATCCCAATTATACATTCATGTCATTGTAAATAAATATTTATTTTAATGAACTATTGTAGTGAGCAAGAACACTAGTTGGGACAATCGAATGTATTTTAGCACAACATTACAGAATATCTCACTAAAATCTGACAACTATACAGTAAACAGTTAATTTGCAAACTATCAATCAATTGTCTCAATCTTGACTATTTCTTTTGCAAATATCAGTCCATTGTCATTGATTATTATTGTTCATGCATTTTCATACTAATTGCGTCCTGTTTCTATTCTTTCCTTATCGATCTTCTACTGAAATACATTTAATGCCCGACCATCGTAATATGCTACTTATGTGGATATAAGTAGCCCACACCACACTATGAAAATTTATTTATATTGATTAATTGATTTTATATTATATCAAAGAACTAATGACTTGAAAACTATTAAAAATAATTAAACAATAAATAAGTATTTTATATCAAGTTAGAAACAAACAGTAACATTGTACTTTTACAATGTTACATAAAAGTGCTTATGGATTCATTTTGTTGTTTTTTTATAATTAATTTGTTTGACTACTTCATAAACAATTTCTATGGGCTTTTAAAATTTAATCAATGCAACCTGTTGAATTTAATTCAATGGTTATAAACAGGATTGAACTGAAGCTTATGTACATACTTACGCCTGTCACCCCTCGTGGAGGAACATAGGCCGCTCTGAACTGAAGTTCGAAATGTTAAAATACGAGTTTATAAATCATGACTATTTATTTTTTTTCTCTTTTCGATTCTGTACACGATCGTGAGAGCCCATTACTAAACACAGATGGATTAGTTAATTAAGGTATTGAATATGAGTAATTTTTTCATTTGTTTGTTTACAATCAAAATAATAATAATAATAAAATGAAAATTTATTTTGATATGTTTCAATGATTTTCGATTGTTATTGTAAACAATTTTAGTTAATTGAATATCCCTAAGTATAAATATTCAAGAATAATTTCCGATTTCTTCTATTCTAAATGAGAGATTCATTGCAATTGGTGTATTTAGTATTTATAAAAGAGGTAATAGCCTTATACAACTAAAAAATTATCTTATATAATCAGTGGTTATGATTAACAATGATTCATTCATACATAAGTTATGCAGTACATTATTTTCTTAAATGTCACTTTTGATTAGGTTTAAAATAAATATTATCCTCCAATAAGGGCTTGTGTCAAAGTGGGTGAGCTTCGAAACAGCGGTAGTCAAATGCATAGTTTCTTAGTACAAAAAATCAATGTTAATATATCAACTGGAGAGAAATAAAAAATAATCAAGAGAAGCAACAAAAGAAGGATTTACTAACGTAATATTCGTTGTTCATTTTATGAAATTTATTCACACTGTGAGTGAGTGCGTGCCCTATTTATTATATGAACGTGTTAATTCCTGTCAATGAGAGAAGAGTGAATTATCGATCGAAGCAATGATACACAAAGGCCGTATGAGCAGTTTTGAGTACTTATCAATCCTGCTTTCTGCCTAGCCCAGCCAGTCAAGTCCAGAATACCAATATCAGCCCCTGCAATGTGAATCATTATTCTCAAACATACATGGTTTATATACCAAACAAACTGACCACACCGTACCATAAAATAGAAAATAACATATGTACAATATTTAGCCAAATGTGGTTGTGAATAGGGGGAACAGTAATCAATAGACTGGGGATAACTCAAGAATGGTAAATCGTATTATAATAGTCTATAGGTCAAAATAAAGCTCATAATAAGAGGAACATGAATATGAATAGTTTAGTTACTCAGTAATTATACAATAGGAAATATACATATCACATTGGTCCATAAATAGTTCTCAAAATTACCATTCATAATTCTCCACGGGATATAACACACACAGAAATGCGAACATTTCATAACTCATTTTGGGAAATCAGAGTACTGGTGCTTCCTCATCTTTTTGATCTCTCTTTTCAGGTATCTCAAAACAAATTCATTTTTCCCCTGTTCAGTACACAAAATGGGGACTCGATTATATTATCAAATGAAATTATAACATCTGAAGCCAGTACTAAAGCTAACGTTTCCAACCATCAGATCTGAGAGCAAAGTTCCTATTTGTTTTTGAAGGTTTTTTGAGTTATGTAGTATTTGTCATACACATTGGCTCAAATGGAACGAGTAGTCTTTTCTTACTGTATTTGGATACACCTATCGAAATGTTGAATTTTCGTAATCAGTCATGACACCTTATGAACTTTAAGTCAGGAGCGGTACATTAATTTCATTGGGGTCACTTGTGTGTTCTTTGGAATGTAAACCAAGTAAATATTCAAGGCAACTTCCTCAAGCATTGCTTGGGTAGATCTAACTACACAAAGATGGCGAGGTCTTGAATTAATCAATGGCATACCATTGAGGATACTGGTCGAACAATTCCAAATTCTTAATCATAACAAAGATCGGAATTATGTTTTCTCCTAATTCACTATCATATAAACAAAAATCTTTTTTCTCGACACTCTTGTTATTTTTCACATATTCTAATTCCAGTTCCATGTATATAAAAAAAATTAAAACCTGGAATACAGTTTCCTCTCAATATGTATTATTGTATTATTTTGAACTTCAATCGAATAATCTAGCTCAAAACAAACAAGTACTAATTTATAGTAAATACAATCACACTTTCACTGAGGTTAATTAACCATAGTTTAGTTTAACATTTCAACGTTTTCTACAATTTGAAACAGTTCTGTTCACATTGATATTTTGAATAACATTAAAGTATACTGGAACTCATCTTATTTCCTCAATAACAACTGATTCTGTTAAACGAACGACTTTTTTCATTTGAGCTGTTAATGGCTTCTAATTTTGACTATTCGTTTTTTTCCAGTTGACAATGAAAAATTATTTTCTATATTGATACATTTCGTTACTTTAGAAATCTAACAGTTAATTACAAATTCTCACTTAGTTATCAAATCGAACATTCAATCTAACTGATAAGTTCTCTTTTGTCATTGATATAATTTCGTATAAACATAATATTCACGTGGTAAACAAAAAGAAAAACATAAAATACAACTTATAGGGTATTATGTGTAAACTTTTAGTATTTCGCAAAATCTCAGTGAATGATAATGGTGTCAGATAATTTTCATATGCAATCAGATAAGAACAATGTTATGTTAGTAAGTTGAACGGATAGAATGTTACGGCAAGATGAAATAGGTGCAAGAATGAGGTATTAGCCATGACATAAATAGAGATAAGATGATAATTTACTGTCTGGATAGTCAATGACCGAATAATGATAACCGGTTTGATGATTTAATATATATATAATATATATATATATCTGCAACTAATACCACCTACAGAATAAGCAAGTATATAAGATACCTGAACATCAAAATTCTAAAAATTGTTATTTTAATGTATTCTAGGTGTTGTCCAATCTTAGCCATCAGGTTTATGAGATTAAATCAACTTTATAATTTTATTATCAATCATAAAACCTTACAACATACCCCCATTTTCGATAGCTTATTATAACTAATAAGAACTAATGTCAATCAAAGTAGAATTACTTCTAACACTTACATTAGTAAAGAGAAACACTTTCGATAAAAATCCCTTTGATTCATTTCACTTTTGAATAAACTATCTATTAAGCGACTTTAAGTTTTATCATGCTTTTAATTGATCAATATTAAAGAATTAACCTACATTAAAACAATGTGTTGTTATTTAATCTCCTTAATAATATCGAATGATAAAAAGTTTACTTCAAAGAAAAAACAAACATTTGTCAAATCAATGTATCTACATAATTGTTAAGATAACTAGTAAGGTTTCGAGGGAAAGATATAACTTACTGTGCAATAAAATATTGAAGATATCCTATTTTTAAGAACTTTATTTGACATTTGGTTGAGATCAAATATTTTCACAAATTCGTTATATGCATGTAATTTCTAATCAAGAAAATGACAGATAACTTGTCATTATGATGGCTATTGTATTCTAGACTATGGAAGAGAATCTTCAAGGAATCCTCAATATGTGTCTAACTTTGATTTGTGTTGAATAGTAAAGTATGTAGGCATTCACGGTTGTATTTAGTTGTTGTGTGTTCAGAATTTCCCAAAGCCATAATCCTACTCGATACGATAGTTATTCATTATAGTTTACGGTCATTTGAACAATTCGGTGAGACAAATAGTATGAAAATTTCAGATTATAATAAAACCAAGTCATCAAATTGTTTTGGTACCAGATGAATGCAGTTATAAGTGGCATGGAAAGGTCATCATGGATGATATACACAGAAATATATTGATATTTTCATTATTGATATTTTTTTTCAGTATTTATTTCTCACAATTTAAAGTGAAGTTACTTCAATTAATATGGATGACAATAAGGTCTGACAATCTTGACTTAAGTTATTTGGAATCTAAAATAATAGGTGGCTGTTGGCAGGTTATTATAATTGAAGACGATCCTGATCACAACCTACTAGAAGTTTTTAAAAAAAATATTTGACATTCTTCTTAGGATTTCAGCCTATATTATCTATCGTTGCACTGAGTTAATCAGCTTTTTCAGAAATATGTGTCAGAAATAAAATTAACTCCAAAACCACTTAATTGGTTATTTCTACTTGAATATATTACTCATAACGGTCAGATATAAACAGTCCTTCGAATATATCAGACTTAATCTTTGTATGTGATAGAAGACATTTACAAGTGAAGTTTATTTACTCCCTGAATTGTTTAACGTATATGGTTTGAAAACTGAGATAGTTCTTATACTTAACATTATAAAAATAGATAAAATATGAAGTATCAGAGAAACCTAGGGTAAAGCACGATTGATGTTTTATACTTTGTTAATTTGAAATATTAAGCGTTTTTCTCTAAAACATTTAAAGTTATGTTCACACACTATGACAAATTATGTAATGGTTTTTTTTAAAAAGATCCACCTTTAGAAAACAAATATGGAATGGCCAACTAACCAACTTCTATAGCTGGGTTCCGTTAAGTAGAAAGAGAAACCCGATTCATTCTTTATGTTGTCGTATATATCGGATATGTAGTACGGAATGCATTACCGAAGAACTCGCGTTCCTCAAGAAAACCTTGATGAAAAATGGCTACCCAGATCAGTTCATAGAGAAGAATATGAACAGAGGTAGCTTCGACAGGAAACCTAGTTGTTCCGTCCCAAAGAAAAACGTTTTTAGAAGTCTGGAATTTAGAGTTGATCTATACTTGAACACCTAATCGACTGTAATCATTCTACGGATCCACAGTCTGATTTTAAGGTTGTTTATATGATTCATTCAAATCTACCTAGATTTCTTCGTACCCAACTCCTAAAAAATAGCCGAAGCTCTTACTGTCCATGAGCTTGAACCAGAACTATGCGTACAAAAGAAATACGTCTTATCGTTATCGTTACCATAGCCTTAATATTATTATCGTTCTATTATTATTACTCCATTTCCCCTTTATTTATGTCTTATATTCATGAATACTCACCATATCACCGTATTTAATTTTACACCTCGATGACTTTTAATGACCTTTAATTATTGTAACCAAAACATTTTATTCATTTTAATCATCTTATTATATTCACTAAATCTATTGTTACTGCTCGCATTACGTAATCTACTATTATAATCTTTCTATTACGTCATCTTGGTTATTAGTATTCACATTTCCTCACGGAATAAGCACTTTACCAAAACATTTTCATATATATATATATATATATATATATATATATATATATATATATATATACGATTGTACAGTTTGATAATAAATTCGTTGAAAAGAGATCCCTTCACTGAACTTCGTGTTTTTAATTTTAATGTTTAAATGGGAATTATATGACAAATTATGTATTAAAAAAATATAAAATTCAATGACAATCAGTGTACTTTCGACATACTGATTCCCACGACATTGTGGATACAGTCAAAACTAGTGTAAAGTGTGAATTTTATTTTTAGTTGACCTATGAAACACATTAATATCTATAAATCTCTTTTTTGTAAAGTTTAACATTCAGTTAAATCCCTTTAGATGTAGTAAAATTTATTGTATTTAAAAGTAGTTTTCATAAGATGCCATCGCAAGTAACCAATAAGTATGGGAAAAATTACATTGGCTACAGGAAATACTAACTTAGTATAAATAGTCTTCTTCGATATTTATTATAAATAAATGACAAAAATATGTATCAATCCTGAAGGAGCCATGAGATTTTGATTTCGCAAATTGTTTATGTTCATTTAAACATGTAACTGAAAATGATGTAGGTTGTCACTTGAGTTGAGCCTAAAAATAACAGATCTAGAAAGGGAAGTCAAACTTTCTGGGGTTTTTTTTTGTTTTACATTCTATCTGAATAAATATAAATTGTATGCGAAAAATTGCTTGCAAAATACCAAGCTATATGGTTAATTTAAAATATCTTAAATTTTTATTAATACTGTAATCAGAAAGGCTTATGTTAGTGTCAGTCCAATATAGAAAGAGTTTTACCACTATACTGTTAACCAAGAAACCTGAATAAGGAGAAACTATCATAGAATCGTTGTAGTTCATGCATTTTCACATATAATACATATTTTTCTATTATAAACCAGTCACGTTCATAAATGTTGCTGTTATATCCCGAAGCGATTTATGAATGGTAACTTTGAGAACTATTTATGGACTAATATGATATGTATATTTCCTATTCTATAATTTCTAAGTAACTAAACTATTCATATTCATGTTCCTCTTATTATGAGCTTTATTTTGACCTATAGACTATTATAATACGATTTACCATTCTTGAGTTTTCCTCAGTCCATTAATTACTGTTCCTCCTATTCACAACCACATTTGGCTAAATCTTGTACACATGTTTATTTCTATTTTATGTTAAGATGTAGTCAGTTTATTTGGTATATAAACCCAGTATTTTTGAGAATAATGATTCATATTGCAGAGGCTGTTATTGGTGTTCTGGACTTAACTGGTTGGGTTAGGCAGATAGCGGGATTGATAAGTACTCAAGACTGTCCGTACGGTTTTCGTATATCATTGCTCTGATCGATGATTCACTCCTCTCTCATTGGCAAGGATAATCACGTCATATACAAACAGGGCACGCACTCACTCAATCGAAATAACAGTTGCGAAAGAACTCAATATTTTAATCTTATTTGATATATGTAAGTATACTTATTAGTCTCGTAGGAAGTCTAATATAGTAAGGTGTTTAATCAATTAGTTCTCCAGTTAGCAAACAAAGGATTTATTTAAGTAAAATGCACAGGATACAACAATCAGATGATTCAGAATATGTTTTCTTTAATCAATTGATTAGTTGAAACGGCCAGGTTTCAACTAATTCAAAGTTATACATTGACTTTGTTGCAAAATCAAGAGAAATTGCAGAATAGATTCAACAATCTTAAATAAAATATAACAAGCGAGAATACTGAAATTTTGAGATTGTCTCCTGAAAATAAATGTCCTGTTATGAATTAGTTCAGGGTATGTTTTATTTTAATGACAGGATAATATTCGGCTGACTAATTGTGATATCAGAAATTCGATAGTTGTTTTTGTGAATATCCTATTTTTATATTCAAAAGCAACACCTATAAGGGTGTTTGTAAGTAGTTAGGTATGTGAAGTTCTATGCTGTTATATATATATATATATACATATTTTTCAAAAATTCAGCAATTCAACAAAATAAACCATTTAACTATACTGTTGTTTGATGAATCTTCTATTGAAGGTAATGTGAGTATTATTTAATGTCATTCACATATGATGATCAGAATTATTTGTCAGGAACAAAGTCACCTCGGAAACCATACAACTCATTAAAATATTTTATTTCCTAAAAAAAGAATGAAAAGTTAGTATAAATGATTTTAATCATATATCGTTTGTCATGAGATATTAATTTACACCTTTGATCACCATAGAACTGTTTCCTATCATTGTGTAATCAAGTAGTACAGTGGTCATGAAAACGATTTACATATATTTGAGTCTATCGGTATTTGTTTATTTTTAATAAGTCATGTGAAATTAACAACAATAGATTATTGTTATTATAAATTAGACGTTACCAGAAATATTCTGTAAAAAAGATGGGAAGTAACTGTCTAAAACAGAATTAGAGTAACCAATTCAATTCCCGATTTTGGCATTTGTTTATGAATGTGATAATGATACTTTAGTGATAACACTCAAATTCATAATGATTTTTTTTAACATACATATTTATCTTTCAGTATTATAGTGAGTATAGACTTGAAATCGCCTTTAAGGCGTTTATAATAGGTCATATGTTTTGCATACACATGTTATCAGTAGAAGAGATTACTAAAGTATTGGACATTCACAATACAAATATAATTTATATAAACGAACACACCATAACATGTCACCGAAATAATAAAGTTACCGCAAGTTTAATATCTTAATATTCACTTAGAAATGTAGATTTCACTTTAAACCTTCACAGGTGGAGGCGTTGACTTTTTGAAAATGGACTTAAAACTAAAAAAACGTTTTTGATTACCATTATCAATATTCGAATGTATTATATCAGAAAAACTGAGCATTGAATGGAAACATCAGGAATTCAGCTCTCTACTTATTGGGATATAAAAAAAGTATAATCCTTTTATTACTGTGAAAAAAACGTTCATTAAACCCAATTTTACCAAAAACAGTTGCATTTAACGCTGTGAATACAAAAGCTGAAGATTAAAGTATTGTAAGAATGTTGGATACTAATTGAAAACCTAATATATATGGGTTCGGTATTACGTAAACATACTTTACTATGTAGATAAAGAGGACATGGATTATGTTGATCTATGCTCGGATGTTATGTACTAGCTTCCAGTTTATTGTATGGAATTTTTTATTACTGATGAATGGATACGTTTTGTGTAATAAACGTTCTTGTTCATGTGATATTTTGTCGTGAAACATCCAGATTATATACAATGTAATAGACTAAATAAAATATTGTAAATATATACCTTATTCAAAAAGACACTGTACCAGTATTCCAGAGTTGATGTTCACTCTAGGACTCGAATCAAGTGAACATCAACTCTGGGATGCAGGTACATCCAGCTGACGAGTCCCAAATAGGATGAAAAGTGCGTCTCGTATTCGATTGCTGGCCATAATCCATCTCTGATTTTAGTACTTGTGATTTAAGGCAATATTGAGGCAATCCGTATGGGATTCAAATATACTAATAAGCGACTAACCAATTGCAGTCCTAATCGTCAATGAGAAAATTCAAACAACCAACACAAAAATGAATTAAAATATTTATTTGTTAAAATTTTCATTGTCCTTTATTAAGTTCTAAAGCTACTTTTCTTTCCTAGAAACAGAATTAAGATATTTAAATACAAAAATGTGGATATTTATACACTATAAAATGATGAACATTCTGTGGTGGTCGATATTCGATATTATCCTTAAACCTCGTATATTGTTCGTCACGATAACCGTTACTCGATAACCCCCAACGGTGTATAAATCAGAAGGCGAATACGAAGTGTCGATTGCGTTTATTATCGAAGCACACACAGAGATCCCAAATTACAGGCACATGAAGCAAGCATGAAAGAGTAGTGCCGTAAAGCAAACGAGTGCGCGTACGCGAGATCGATTGATCAAGTGATCGAGTAAAAGAGTGCAGAAAACAGGATTGAGATATATATAGTGAAATGAATGAATCATCAAATCAATTAAGCGATTAATAGTAAGGTTAGCAAAATGAATATATGCGTAGGCAGCAAGCACTGTTCAAGAGTACATAATAAAGGTACAATAGTATAGATAGATTGTTATTGTACGAATGACTGTCCGTTAAATAAGTTAACAAAAAGGCTTAACAAAATCAGATGTGGACAAACTCAATTGTATGTGAGCTGCTATTATTCTCAGTATTTTGAATTCTCTGTCGACATTCACTTATGTTTGTTTGGTATATTTAAAATTAAACAAAAAACCAACTGTCATTTTCCATCATTTTGGTGTTTGAAATATGTATTAAATCAATTTCGTTTATTCCCCATTATCCATTAGATCTACAACATTTCCATATTGTCATATCACACTTTACTTACTTAATGGACATCAACATCGTTTCTCAATTAAGTTTGATTGGTGTTACTATTCTGTGATTTTTTTTGTCTACAGTTGATGTCAGGGATGTAGAATGTCTAGTAACTAGACCATCACTTAGAGCTTGATTTACAGTTAGACTGTAATGAAAACGTTTTTAAAAATTATCGCTACATATTTGAAAATTAGTTAATGGTTGTGAAAATACACAATCTTAACAATGGATGGATAAATAAAAGTAACACAACTGTACAACTAGGGAAATAAAATGTCATATTTTAAGGCATATTCGATTACTTTGTTTAACTGAAAAGATCAAAATTTGGATTATAATCAATGTTTGTATTATTTGAATCTGATTAAATTGTAGTCATGTTAATCAGTATCAGTCACTAAAGTCATCAGTTTATAGTATTATTTTTCTGATATTATTATTACTTCATGCTATGTAGAATGTAGGTGACAATTAATAACTAGTATGTTAAATTTGTCACCATCAGAACGTGTTGAATAGTATTTTTTGAACATTGGTGTTTGTGATGGATAAACATTTACTGTAAACCTTTAAATATCATGCGACTTTTGTCCATCTATACAGATCTAAGTAAAGAACTTAACAACACCACAAGTAATAGTTTTCTGATGAATTTTGTCTTTTCAACGATTTCTTGAAGTATTTTCATGGAAACCGATGATCCAGACAAAATAGCTGTAATGTTTAATAATAACAGCAAAGTCGAAAAGTACAAAAATCCTATGTCACATACATTCTTTATCTAACATATACTTATATCTTGTAAACTGGAACTATATCAAAACATGTCAAAGCTTTCTAAAAGATAATCTACACAACTGAAATTGCTCAGCGAATTAACACAGTTGAAAAATTTAATGTATTCTGCATTGATTAGTTGTAAATTTTCATCTAGTTTAAACGGAACCCTGAAATCAGATTATTCAGAGAAATGAGTCTCATTAAACACATTATGAGTTATAAATAAATTATTATGAAACACAAGTTCATGTCTTGTTAATGTAATGATGATCTAGGTTGTCAGTGAAAGCTTGAGATAGCAAAAACCCGAATAACGTTGTTCAGTACACTTATGTGGCCTTTAATATGACTCCAATTCGATCGTTTACTACTTGTTATTGAAGTATACATATTTTCGATCCTCGTGTATAATGATTAACTTAAATCGCGTTAGTGGATAACGGAATTAAATAAGTTGAATAAGAGAATAAATTTCGAATACGCATGTTTCATACAATCGTTGATTGGAAAGCAATGCAAAACATAAATGACGTACAATGGACAACGAGAGTCAACCAACTCAATTTAATCAACCGTGAATCCATATTTATAGTCCAACAAATATAACTTACAGATATTTGATGAATAGAATGAGAAGTGCAAATGCATATGCTCACATAAGAGCAGTCAAATTTGATAAGTGAATGAATAACAAGGTGGAAATGTAAGTTAAGACTACTGAATAAATTGGCTTATCCAGAAGCTAGAATAAGTTATGTGGGTTCAACATAGCAACTGACACTACATACTTACTCAGTAATGAATAGGCCTATATTCTGTTAACTACATCTCTTAAAAAGTTCTATATTCATTAATTTCAAACATCGACAGATGATATAAATTACAAAAATATACCAGATCTATGAACTTTATTTTAAAACAAAATTAAGTTTATTTGATTATGAATATCATTTTTAAAGAGTAAAGAACAAAGAACAAAATTTCATCTAAACATTTCTTTGTGTTGCAAATTATAAACAGACCGTGTTGACAAGCACCAACGTATACAAGGTTTTCTTCTTATCTATAAAACACTATACGATATTTTAATAAGCATTGATAACATTCATTTCATTTTCTCATGATATATATTCTATTTTTTATTATAATAAAAATAATATATTTATAATATCTGAATGAGTAGTAAAAATTAGATATTCTGACATTTCGTTTATTATTCTCTGAAGAAACTGAGTCACGAAACATCAGAAAATCTAATTTTTTCTACTCACTGGGATATTACAAATATTAAAATTAAAACACGAAGTTCAGCGAAGGGATCTCTTTTCAATCTACTTAATGCTTAATTTATTCGAAATTATCAAATCAAACCCTGGTAATCATATTTACTTAGTATTGTTTGTTTGAATATTCCCATTGATGTTTTTAGGACTGCAACTGGTCAGTCTCTAATTAGCATATGGGCATACTGTGCGTATTGCCTCGATATAGCCTAAATTCACGAGCATGGTAAGCAAAGATGGATAGTGGCTAGCAGTGAAATCCAGTGTGATGCGCGTTTCGTCCTATTTGGGAATCGTCAGCTGGATGACC
>NC_031495.1:54529475-54532825 GCF_000237925.1 Schistosoma mansoni
GGGAACAGTAGCAAATAACTTACAACTGAAATTTCAATATGTTTAGAAATGAGTCCATATAAACAGAAATAAATTAAAGCTGTAACCAAATTAATAACATTGAAATATCAAAATGGGGATTTGTAGAGACTCTAGTAGATTTAATAGTTGAATTCATGAGCCGATCAAGAGTTCTAGAGGTTGAACGTTCTCGTGTGATACCGAATGTCTTCGGTTCCAGTCCGTCATGAGAGATCGTGCATGTGCACAACTGAGGAGTTCCATAGTAAAACAAAATGGCAATCCAGTGCTTTCAGTGGTATTTCAGTTTAAATCGACTCATGAATTCAACGATTAAAATGTTCAAATAGTCTAAGAGTTTCAAAAAATTTAAGTCATTCATTCTAGACTTGATTTCTAAAATATTGGTAATGGATTTACATTTCATTTTCTATTAGGCAATAATGTTAACCTTTTTCTGAAGAATTTAATTATTTTACATGGAATTTGTCTATTCTCATTGTGTTTTTTCGTCATTTTGTCACAGTTCTTGAATATATGGACAAAACGGATTTCCCTATTAGAACCATTGACTAAACTCATTCCATTAATTCTGATAACTCATTTAGTTAAACTTATTATTACACAAAAAGAGTAACACACAGATAAGTGATCAATTAAGACGTGGTAATTAAACTATCCCCATTATTATCTGAAAGAGAGCAAAAATAAAGTTGTTTATTTTAAGGCAGAACAACATTAATTCATTCTATTTCGTTAGATAAATATAACGAATTTATGTTAATTATTTTCACTTAATTAAGTTTTAGTAGTGTACGTGTCGTTGATTTCGATGTTGTTGCTGTTGTTGTTATTGTCGTCGTTGTTATTATTGTTGTTGTTGTCATCGTAGTGGTTGTTGTCGTCGTCGTCGTTGTTGTTGCTGCTGTTGTTGTGGTGGTTGTTGTTGCTGTTGTTGTGGTGATGGTTGTTGTTGTTGTAAGCTCGTATTTATTAACATGATAGTTTTGCAACATATGTTCTGATCATTGAATTAAAGTTACACAACAGAAATCCTGAATATTTTAACTTAAACATTGATTATTTGAACAATTCAGATATAGATGGCTAAATTTTGGCAATTTCTGTCAATCTATTCATAAGGACTATGACAAATATTCATATAAAATACAGATGTGTCAATTTAGAAAATAAAACATTGCATTAAATAATTGTACCCTTGTAGTATCGGTTGTTATGTTAAACCGACTTAATTTATTCTAGGTTCTGGACATGCCAATTTATTCATTAGACTTAACTTACATTTCCACCTTGTTATTCATTCACTTATCAAATTTGACTGCTCTTGTAGTGCCGCGATTCGTTAATTGTTTACTTCGATAACCGTTATGATTCTAATCTTAACGGTGCGTAAAAAAACTACACATAAACTAAAATCAATTGTTACCAAAGTTGCAAGAACCTAACCACGACAATCGATGAATAGAATAGTATTAGTTCATGTAAATACACGAGAACATTACAAGAGAGAGCGAGTGAACAGGCGAATAAGCGAAGGAAACGAACGTGGAGCAAGCGAGCGAGCGAGCGAGAGAGTAGCAAGCGATTACATAGGCAATTTATAGTCAAATTTAATAAGGGCACAGCAAAGCAAAACAAAGGCTGATAATAATATTTGCGTGCGTACATATATGGGTAGGAGTATGAGTCATCGAATGATATTTAAGCAGTCAACATTTCGGCTAGAGTGTCATGTGCTCTAGTGTTATTGCAGTGCAAAGAATATGCAAATTGTTACTATCCAAATGACAATGTCTGTTAAGTAAGTTATAAAAAAGGGCTTAACCAAAATTGGCTATAATCGAAATTGATTGTAGGATGGTTGCTATACTCTTATGTGAGCATATACATGTGTACTTCTTATTCTATTCATCAAATATCTGTAAGTTATATTTGTTGGACTATAAATATAGATTCACGGTTGATTAAATTGAGTTGGTTGACTCGCGTTGTCGATTGTGTTTAAACAGAATGTTTAATTATGACGTAGGGAATTCATTTTCAAATCAAGTTTGGTTATCTACAAAACTTGCCAGCAGAAGAGCGGAATAAAGAGAAAAGAAAGGAAAGCAGAGCTATCGGAATAACCACAAGATTGGAAGAATGATGAAGTATTTAAAAGACAACTTATGGAATATGTGAAAATGATGTATTCAGTATAAGATTCTTATATTTTAAAATAACTCAGTAATTTTGCATAGAATATATATATATTGATTTACAGCACCTGAGCTATCATTCACTACACTACAGCTACTACTACTGCGGAGTACGCTCCTTATGTCGACAGACACAAGTACTATATAACACCGATCAGAAGTGTAAAGCCTGAAAGTAGAAGGTTAGGAAGATCGAATCGGAGAGAACAGGAATAGAAAGTAATTGTTATGGCAATGAAGGAACGATGAAATTTGAGACGATTGATGGAGGATTTGCAAATGAAGTAATAAACGTATGGTTTTCACCCTGTAGTTTTATATTAAAATACATTAGTCGTCCCAACCTGTGTTGTTGTTCATTACACTTCTACTTCTACATATTATACAAAGCAAAAAGTATTTATTTTAATATATATCACAATGATTAATTCTAATTAATTCTAATATTATATGAGGATGTTTGTTCGCCTGCCAATTATTTAGGTCATCCGAAAGATTTTTCATTGTTAACTGATTAATCTGAATGTTATAAATGGTGTTATCTAGTTTAATTTGAATGAAAGTGACTGACCGACTGACTGATTGTATTTCGTATTAATTCATATATTCAATTGAAAATACCCAAATATATAATCTGATATTCGATTGGTTTTGTTTACTTGTATCTCCCCATTGTTATTTAGGACTGCAATTGATCAGTCTCTTGTTGATATATGTGCATCTTGTGCGGACGGCCTCGATATTATTTCTACAAAAGTTCAATGTTTGTATACAAATGTATGATTGCAATAATCCATAAATATAATTCGTATACTATTTAGTGAAAGAATTTGTAGTTTATTACAAATCACTTAGTGTTTCATATAGGAAGAATTTTAGTAATGGTGAAATCGCTTATACTATTAACAAAGAGTAATATCATTATACATTGAACTACATACATCAAGTTCGGCTTTTGTGTGTTAGTTTATCAGTATGCGGCAATGTAACACGTTTATAATTTCACCTTATAATATTGATAAACTACTGACATTATGTTAAATATACTACTGAACAGGAAAGTTGAAAATTGAACAACTATGAACATTAATACGTATATTCCAACCTCCTAAATACAAATATATTTTAATA
>NC_031495.1:54533025-54724506 GCF_000237925.1 Schistosoma mansoni
CCGTTATTTACGTCAATCACTTGTTTTTTATAATCATCATTTGTTGTTATATTTTACCTATCCGGAATGTCAGTTAATGTGAATAATGCAAGAAAACATATTTATTTTACTTCCATTAGAGATATATTAAGAACTGTCGGTTGTGGATTACTTAGAGTCAATCATATTTAGATGGTACAATTTTATTTTTCTAAAAAGAAATACTTAGCTACCATTTAAATTTATTTAGAGTTTTGATACATTAATTCACCCCATATTCTTAAAAGATATTCAAGTCACGAAATTTAATGGGAAAAATGAATACATCAAATAGTGATCTAATGCAAATTGACGAACAATCCTACATATCTAACTTAAAGATCAGAGAACGATTCATATTGTTGTGTAAATTAAGCATATTATATAAAACTACCAACTAACAAGTTACTCTCTGCTATTAACTTATATGTTAGATTCAGATAAAACATTTTCAGAATGTAAAGAGTTTTAGTTTATTTAATTATTGTAAGTAGTTAGTTAGCATGTTGGATGGAGAATTCTGGTGTGCAGCCTATGCTCCTACACGAGGGGTAACAGGCGTAAGTAAGGTAGTTAGTTAGCATCTCAGAAAATCAAAACCAATACTTGAGCGTATTATATTATCATCTTTCCTTTTCTACAAATTAATGACTATTTGATACATTTAATGATTACGGTTTGATTCTATATTATACAACAAACAATATCTGTAATATGAACATGGATAAGAACTAACTCAATTAAGGTGAATTATAAATTCTACACATAAGTTACAATAACAGTAATGTAATAATCATTACCCATGTTCAAATGATTGTTGTTTCGGAAAGCAGTTAAAAACGATAATGGTGAATATGATTTTTGTAACCTGATAACACACCGATTGGCATCAATATTATTTAAAATGAATGATAACATTATCTCATATCTATTGATTCACAAGTTATTCGAAAAACAGTTAAACAACTAATGCTTTTACAAGTGCAACTATGATGGATTTTGTTTTGTAAAACTAATATAACGAGTTATTTGGTTTCTTAAGTAATCGGATTACTCAATGGTATTTGTAAATAGAGATAATTAATTGATGAACGCAAATAAAACTGTTTCAGTAGTTACAATAATGTAGACTCGATCATTTATCTGTTTCATTGAAATAGTGGTTGAGATATTCATGAATTTCATAGTTTATATCAAGAACTAAGTTAAGTTAGAAAGTCAATGAATACTAAGGAGCACTGGACATCTGTTTTGTCCTAGCTTGAGAGTTCAAAATATTGCGAACTGGCGACCTCAGCAGAGGTCAAATCTAAAACGTTTGACCTCGGTAACGAAGACTTAACCTTTAGACCAATGAGTCGGTATCCAATGGTGGCAATATCTATCAGTTCCCTACGATCATGTTCACACTTTTTCATCCTTAACAGTGAACAAAAACACACACAGAAATTCACATATATGTCGCTTATGAATCATCTTGATCGAAATGACATAACATTGATTTATTCAGACCTGTTTTTTGATTGATCTCACCGAATATTCGTGTTGTTCCGTTGTACTATTTAAACTTGGATTAATGGTAATGCGGTTATTTATTCTCTGAAGAAATGGCTTACATTGAGTCACGAAACGTCAGAAAATCTACTTTTTCTACTCATTGGGATATTACAAACATATTATTCATTTATAACAATCTACCCAATGCTCAATTTATTCAAAATTATCGAATCAAAACTTGGTAATGATAACTATAACATGATATTAGTTATGAGTTACAGTACCTCTATGTAGGAAATATTGTTAAGAAAAAATGATAATCATTTGTATTTTTGTTTATTTCCAAGTTGTAATTTATCACTACAACGTATGTTTCATGCAGGAAGTTCACAGCTACACTTTGTTTCCAATCGAAGTAGAATACTCATATTCACTATAATTAAAATGACTTTTAAAAATATGAACATTTAATCATGATTTATGTTACTTTGATTTATGTACCTCATTTGTATCTAAAATCACATTATGGTTTTTTAAGAATATTGGTGCTTAAGCTTATGATAAATGAGAACAAACTATACCGAAACTTCAAATATATGGTTAATATTTTAAAAAAAAACGAAAAAAACAATAAATACAAATAAATTCATAGTTGAATTCATGAGTCAATTGAAGCTAGACCACCATAGTAAATCTGAAAGCACTGAACGGCCGTTTCGTACTATTGTTGGACTCCTGAACAGTGCACATTTACAATTCCGCTTCGCGAGATCCGAACCCAGGACCTATCAGCAGTGACCAGTGGAGTTCAAGCAGGTCTGTTGTGAGATTGTAAGTCACTGAAGACAATAGTGGATGTGTTGCTCAATTTCGTGGATTAGTTGAAGTCAAACATTAACACCGATGGATGCCGGCTCAGTGGTCTAAAGGTTTGGCGCACGCACGTGAAACAAATAGGTCCTGGGTTCGAATCTCGCGAGGCACGATCATGGATGCGAACTGCTGAGGAGTCCCACAATAGGAAGAAATGACTGTCCAGTGCTTGCAGATTTTCCATGGTGGTCTAGCTTCAATTGACTCATGAATTCATTTATAAAATTACTAAAGTTTCCCACAAAACCCCTTCTGAACAAAAATTTATAAAACAAAAAAAACTTTAAAAAATTTGTTATTATTCTAAATTTTAACTACAGTAAATAGACAAATTCACTGAATAAATTAATATATATTTATATGTAGAGTGAAGTAGCAAAAGAAACCAAAAAATGAACTGCTGAACCATAAATTGATGATCGCAAATATTTGCAAAAACAACTATCTTTAATATAATTCTCTTTCAAATTATATAAATCTCTACATTATATATGTATGATGATTTTAATTTTTTTTCTTTTTTTTTTAAAAAAAATAAAAAAACTGTCAATTTTATGTACTTTTATATTAAATTTGACAATGTCAATTGATTGAGTGATAATATTTTCAATAATAAAAATCTATTTTTCATTATTTAGTTACTTAGTGATAATTAAAATAAATAAATAAGTTTTTTTCTTTTTTTTACAAAATTATAAAAAAAAAAGTGTCGTTTAGGCAACTTGAATTGTAATTTGTTATTATTATTATTTATTTAATTGAATAATTAATGAAATGGAAAGGTATTTCATTTTGTTTATCAAAAAAAGAAGAGAAATATGACAGGAAAATTGAAAAAAGGGATTTAACATTATTTATTTTAATTTTTTGTTTTGTTTTAAAATTGAATTTGTAAATTTACTCATTAATGATTATTAATTATTGGTGAACTATTTTTGGTTACATAAATGTTAAAGTAATCCATTTATGATCTACAAATATTAGGAGATACTGAACAGTTGGTATAGTACAATTTTCTTAAAAATAGAATTCATACCTGTTTTTGTAAAAGCTCAAAGGATAGAGCGTAGGGAGTTTGAAGCAAGAGGTCTCGATGTGAACATAGATACTGGGATGGAGAAGCAACCAGTTAATGAGTGTCAAGTTAGACGAAACACACTTGTTAGATTTCATTGCTAGATTTTATCCAAATTCAATAAAACTGTGAGTCAGAAGGGATTTTGTGGAGAGTTCAGTATTTTCATAGTTGAAATCATGAGTCAATTGAAGCTAGACCACCATGGAAAATTTGCAAACACTGGACGGCCGTTTCGTCCTATTATGGGACTCCTCAGCAGTGCGCACCCACGATCCCGCACTCGCGAGATTCGAACCCAGGACCTACCAGTCTAATAATATATATTAACGTGTTTTCGGTTCTAATAATAAAATACCCAAGATATTTGCGATAATTTTTCGGGTATGCCAATATACCACTGAATAATGAAAGTACTCACAAAGATGTAGTACAATTGATCTCAATCTGTAGTAATGCAATTACTGTCTAGAGGGACAAGTAAACTAGGGGAAAATCATCATTACTACAATAATTCAGGATTGATTATGCTTTACTTAAAAAATATCAGATATTGCCAATTACTTGAACTATACAAACATTTCAATCATAAAGTTTTCTTAATCTCTCTAGATGAACGTTTTTCTTGACACCACTCAGCAACAAATTCTAATGACTAATTATTACTGTTAGGTGTTTTATAACCTAATTCCTGATTATATAACTATTGATCGTTCAACTGATTAATTTCGAAATTTCATGATGTTTGATCAATTTGGTTGGTGGGATTAATAAAAGTATTTTTTCAATAATTATATAGTAAAATACATGACTATGTTGCGACACAAATACTGATACAAATTAGGGTATTTCTATGGAGCGATGATCATAGTTCTAAATGAATTCCGAACGAACAGAAAGAAGAAAAGCCAGGATGTGCAATCCTGTCTGATGCCAGTTTTCATGTGGTTGTACCTTTTCATTTTCACCACTATTTGAATGATCCTCTCAGTCACCGACATTGTCTCGAGACTTCAAGTAATTATATCAATTGTGACTCCGGTTATCGAAAGGGGCACTATCTTGGCAGTTTCCGAAGACTCTTGACTTTCAGTTTGAGGTGCCGCAATTCTTCCAAATAAAGAGCCTTCAACGTTCAGTGCACAACTTTAAAGGTTTAAATGATTCTTCCTGGTTGATGTTTTTTAGCGAGGGTTTTTACGGAATGGGTTTACTAATCCTACTCCAAACCCTCGTCTTTTTCTCATGTAAAGGACCGGTAGTAACTCTGCAGGGGCTCCAGGTGGAGAATGACTGCCACTATCCAATCTTATTAAACTCAACCATTGTTCCGAAAATAAAATTTTCGCATATTTCAATTACATTTACATTGGTTTTGTATGCAGCTATTTATTGATAACCACGAGTTATGAAATAATAACGTGCTGTCTAACTCTCCTTCGTGTTAAAAATAATATTTGATGAACATTATATATAAAGTAAGTAGCTATCGTCATCAGTTCGGCTACGCTTCTTAAATTATACATAAAAAACTACATGAAAATGATGAGTTTATTTCACCATGACTAGTAAATAAGTACACATAAAAAAAATCTCCAAAAACACCTTTATGATAATCATTTGTCTGTCTACAAATAGATGGAAACTAATATTCAACTTTCAACAAAAGAACTAAAACATATGTCTGGACAGTGAAAGTAGTATCATATGACAATACTCAGTTATTATATATGTTACAGCAATTCTATGTAATATCATTGACTGTTTATATATATTTTTACGACTTGCTATGCCACTATTATAAACTTATTTGTTTCTTAGCTTTATGTATAAGGTAGTTGTGACTCAATATTACTTGTATACTTCGAACGTACCAAGAGTCTATAAACACTTATATTCTTATTTTACAATGATTTGCATTGAATTTACGTCTCAGTGTGTAAGAGATGCTTTTTATCATAGGATAGAGCCTTGGTTCATCTAACCGAAGTTGTGTCATTCAACTACACCTTCAACATACAGTCAAAATAATTTTGGTTGATAATCTAATCCATCAACGATCATTCGACTATATAATTCCAGGATTCTTTTCCTGATTTTCAAGGCAAGAAGTGCATACTTTTATTTATGGAGTAATAAAATCCATGTGCATCACATAACTCCCAATTAATCTATAAAGTCTACCATAAAAAGGTGTTCTCTCTTAATTTCAGCGAATTTGCTTTTCTGAAACCTTATTCATACTGAACATCTTTATAGACAAATGTATTTGCTGATCTCGCGAAGGGTGTTGTTTACGAAATTGAGAGGAGGAAAATTAAATGTCTGGTGCTTCAATCAGGTTGGTGGGTACGGAGGATCCATTTAAGGAAGTTTGAAAACTCGGACTACATATTAGTGGTGCACATTGACTCAAGGATCATGAAAAAACAAACGGCGTAACAAACTCTTATTGACTACCGGCTACGATGGAACTACATCTAACGTTGATCCACTGCCTTGTGGGTTAGACTTCTAGGTCAGAGGCTAGGAGAGTGGCTCTCTGAGAAAACCATCTGTTTAGGTTTTGGCGCTCGGGCAGTATCCCATCCCTGACACAAATCGAATAGAGAAGTATATATATATATATGGTTCCTCCTTGTACCAATGTTTATGTGTTTAAATAAATAAATGTAGTTCTAATTGTTGCCTTCTTGATCTCATAACCGACTGTATATTACACAAAAAGAATTATGTTGAAAATTTTCTTTTGAATGAAATGTACTGTAGTCCGAACATTAGGTGCCTAATCAATATGGAGTTTTCTTACATTACCTGTTCCATCTAATTGTCAGGATGGTCAGTTGAGTTTGTTTTGGTAAACGAATATCATCTTCGTGGTTTTTCTCAAAAATCAACATCATTTATATTTTTCAGAAAACCATAATATCAACAATAAAATGGAAAATATAGATACCTTATTATCCAGATTTAAAGAGACTAAGAATTTTGACTAATCGGTCAGCAGTTCAGTAGTCTAGCCTTCAAACCATAGTTCAATACAATTATCCTTGAAATAAAACGTAGGGATACTCATTATATTTCGGTTTTTAAGATCGTAAAAACTATTGCTCTTGTCAAATAATCTTTTGGATATACATTTAATTATGGAAAAACTGTTTTCATAATCACTGATTTGGTTTTCAACTGCCAACTGTAATAGATGAGAGATTCATAACTCCAGCATAGATAGATTACTAACTTTTATCTTTAAAAGTATCATGGTATGTTAGTACAAAATCAGTGCTAAACATAACCAACCCGATACATGTAGCCAATAAAAGCTAAGAAGACAACTATAGACATTCATTCAAGTTATTAACTTAATTGTAAAACCAACCATACAGATTTTCCCATCAGTCAAAGAAAGTAGACGATCTTCTTTAACAAGAATATAGTTTTATTATTTCGAAATAAACATTATCGCATATAGTTTCATTTATTAGCATTATATTTACATATGTACATTTAAAGATTAAATGCATCACAATCACTAACGAATTAATCACTATGATAGACAATTTCATTATCAACTGGTGGCTTTAAAGAAAGTTGTTCACGTGTTAGAAATACATCGAAACAACCAATGAGAATATTCTATAAAGTAAAAAAAGTAGTCTGTAGACAAAATTACACATTAGAAATACTTTAAACAGATTATTCAATAACTCATAGGGTTTATAATTCATAAAGAAATACATAAAAGAACCAAAAACAAGGTATGTACTGTCATACACAAAAAGAAACCTCTCTACTTAAAACTTGATTTCAAAAGTAATATTATAGCAAATGATGTTACTACATATTGACTAAGTAGATTTATTGAAGCAAATTTTAAACCTGTGAAATTGCATGTCACTTCCTCAATGAAACTGATACTGAAAAAGCGAGTCAAAGCTAAGATACTAACGAAAGACTCATGTATACGTCTTGTTATGCCCCGATAACAATAGTGAATGGTAACTTTGAGATCCATTTATGCACCAATATTATGCATATAATTTTTATCGTATATTTACTAAATAATTAAACTACACATATTCATGTTCCTTTCATTGTGAGCTTGATTTTGACCCTTGGACTATTATTGTACGATTTACCATTCGTGAGTTATACCCAGTCTATTAATTACTGCTCCCCATATTCACAGCCACATGTGGCTAACTATTGTACAAATGTTATTTTCTATTTTATGGTACGATGTAGACAGGCTGTTTGGTATATAAACTCAGTATGTTTGAGATAAATGATTCATACCGCAGGGGCTGTTATTGGTGTTCTGGACTTAACTGGCTGGGCTAGGCAGAAAGCAGGACCGGTACGTACTCTAGACTGCTCGTACGGTTTTCCAATCGATAAGTCGCTGCTCTCTGATTGGCGGTCTTATCACGTCATACATTAACAGGGCATCCACTTGGCCACAAGATATAACACGTCTTTAGCAATGTAAGTACTAAAGTAAGGCTAGTTACATCGGCCGTAATTAAAGACCCTTATTCCTGGGCGTTGGTGAACACATGCCGACATGGTTAGTAAAATGTTAACAAATCTATTAATGGTGTCATTCTTTCCCATATAATTGACTATGAATATGATATGAAAATTAAAGATACTTCACAGTTACACATCAATTTCAAAGTAATTCATCAAGAAGTCCAACATAACACTTATTTTGTGTAGGTGAAGAAATTGGTATCAGTTCTAGAAAAACCTGACTTATGTGTACAAAAATGATCTATTTGATGTCGGTTTACTTTGGTTAACAAATGAAGTCATCGTATTCTTAAACCACTTTTAACAGAATGCATAAACATAACGACTTTTTCTTTTGATTTATACTCCCTAACATGTCTTCTTTTTTTCGTTCTTAACTACACATTCATTGGTTTCATTTTAAATGATATACTTGCTGATAGTATGAATGATTATTGTTACTGTCATTAGAATAATTACGAAACAACAAACACTTACATTAAATTAATTTTTAACATATGATTTTTGGTAGAATATTTTAATCTACTGATTACAATCTGCCATCTTAAGGCATATTATTTTACTTATACCCATACAAATTTTATTAGTTGAGATCATGAATCAATTGAAGCTAGACCACCATGGAAAATCTGCAAGCACTGAACGGCCGTTTCGTCCTATTGTGGGACTCCTCAGCAATGCGCATCCACGATCCCGCCTCGCGAGATTCGAACCCAGGACCTATCAGTTTCAGGCGCGAGTGCTTAGCCTCTAGGCCACTGAACCGGCCGGCATCCAACGGTGTTAATGTCTAACTTCAACCGATCCACTTATACATTTAACACATCCAATGATATATTTCTTAAATAGTATCTCTCTAATGTTTAAGACTAAATGAAAATGAAATCTACTATTTTAAGTTTATAACACACTAATTAATTCAACTGAAACACTTATACTATACAGACTTTAATAATTTTTATCTAATGAAACAAAGAAATAATTCTTGAATTATTAATGTGAAGAATAAAGGTGGAACAATAAATTATTGTTAATATTTATTCACTTTGTTATATATTCCTTGTTATCATTGTAATTTAACACCATTCATACTGTAGTGAACGAGAACATCCAGGGGGACAACCAAATGCAGTTCAACAAATAATTACAAAATATCTTAGTAAAATCTGAGAATGACACAGTAAATACTACATTTGCAAAATGTCAATCAATGGTCGCAGACTCTATTGTTCTTTCGTTTCCACACCAATCATTGTCTGTTCTTGTTCTCTTTCCTTCGATCTTCTTAACTTTCTGCCGCCAGACATTTCATTTTTGATTGATGATATATACTACTTATATCTGTCAACATCAGTAGAACACACTATAATACAACCAGATTCCCTAACAAACAAGAGCAAGAACAACAAGGTTTGTAGAATAAATTGAATTCGTTATTCTAGTTCATGGTTTATTATTAGCTGCATACAACCTACAACAATTATGATTATTCACAAATGTTTAGCATAATTTACTATGTGAAGTTTAGATAAATGTTCGAAATCATAATCATCAAAAGAATAAGGATATAAAGTATATAAATAAATACAGATAACATCGATATGTATCCACATTGTATCTTTATTCTTTCGATGATCGATGATAAACCATGAAATAGAATAAAAAATTCATTTTATTCCTCAAACCTTGAAGTTCTTGTTGTGTTTCAATTCTTTTAATATAGACATTAGATCAGTTTCCAAGCAACAGCTAAAATTAATTTCATCTACAGGTTTTTCACATTGAATAACTATAAATCATTCAATATGGAATAAATTACATGAATTTCAGAACTTTATTTACACTTCAGATCAATCATCAGTCAACTTTAACAGTTGACATATTCTCGTTTTCTAGCAAATTCAAGTATCGAGTAAATTAATGTTTCACTATAACTATGGTGTGTGCTACTTATGTCCACAGATATAAGTAGTATTTAACACCAATCATAAATAGAATACGTGGTAGCAGAAGATTGAGAGGATTGAAATGAAGAGAACTGAAAGAAAAACAGAAAGGAATTGGAATAAAAGTAGAATTGAAAGAATAATGAGCGATGTAACGGACAACTGATTGGAGATGTGAAAATGAAGTATTTAATGTATGGTTTTCATAATGTATGAAGACACTCAGTAATTTTCCTAAAAACAGTAAATTGATTATCCCCACCAAGTCTCGTTCGGTACACATATACTATTTTGTATAAATCTACCTAAAAACAATTTGTATAGAGATCGCCAAGATATTTGTTCTCTCTATCATCGATAGAAAAAGATCGAGTTGAACACACATTCCAAAACACACATTGAAAGAGAGAAAATAAATGACAGTTTGCTTAATATAATTTATAAGAATACTCGTTTAATATTTGAACAAATAACTTGATAGGTAATTTAAAACACCTTTGAAATTCACTTTATTGTCTTAAGCATAAAATAACAAGATAAATAATGAAAATATTTACCGCATTTCTTTCGCATTCATAAGCATTTACATCGAAAGTAGCTAATCTTCCGCGTAATTTAGATACTACAGCTTCTATTCGACACGTTTCATCGACAAATACTATGATCAAATGAATGAATAAAATAAGGTAGAGATAATTAAAATAACCCATTGTGTCATTGAACAAAAATAACGACAATTAGGCGAAGAAAATTTTCTTTTCGACGAAATCATTTAATTAAGATGTATATTTATAGTTATTTATACTTATATGGAAAATATATGTCTATAGAAGGATAGAAAAGATTGCATCATAAATTGATTCGAGACTCTCATTATCAGATGAGGTTACACAATAATCAACGGGTAAGAAAAGAATATAAGGCTGGAAATAATTAACGGGTCTGAATTATGAAAGATAATTGTCTAATTGACAGGTATGAAGAAAAACGAAAAACATAAAGGTCATAATCATGAAAACTGAATAATAACCAAGGAAACTTGTTTAAGGATGACAATAATAACTGATTACAGTTTAAAATTACAAAACACTAGTTTAAAAAATCGAACATAATATTAGAAGAAACCTGAAACATACTACAAAAGGGAATTAGGGTGAAGGAAGGATGAGAGGTTAGACTTATCGTTTTTGCCCTCAAAGTTCGGGTTTCAGTTAGTGAATTGCCAGTGTCTTAGCAGAGCATAAGATTTTGATCTGACCTCCCATCGATCCAATTCCTTTGACTGTGTAGATTATTTTAAAAGAAGACTCATTTGGAGCAATGTGTCCACAATTGATTAAATGCTCCTGTATTGAACTAGTAATTGTTTTGCATTCTCCTTTTAAAAGCCATGCTGGGTAATCTTCTGAGATGCGTTTGGGAAGTGATCACTTTGTGCGGCCAATGTAACCTGCCCCACATGAGCAAGTAGATTTATAGATGCACATTGATGTGGCCCGAGGCGGAAGTTCATCTTTAATATATCTGTGAAAGATAGGCCAGCTTGAGAAAACAATTCGGAGCTTAGCTGAGTAGAACGTTTTATTCAACGATTTTGAAATCCGTTTATTCAAGATTTCAGCAGCCGTATCTCCTTTAAATTCGATGTTCATAAAAAGAATTTTCTTTTGTACAGTTGGCGCTTTTTCCGGATGATGTCTAGGTGTTAAGTTACTATCGACGAATCTAGGTGGATAACCATTCGTAATGAGAGTCTGTCTAAGTTTAAGTAGTTCATCATCTATTGTGTCAGTAGGAAATATTCTCCTGATCCTAAAGAGTGAATTAAGTTCCTCTTTCTACTCAGTGGGACATAGCTATGGTCGGTTTTCTGTATATATAGATCATTGTAAAAAAACAATCCGACTTTTTTTTCAATCAGACATCAGAAAATGAAATTCCTCGTTTGCTTCTGAAATATATGGATGATACTTTCATTATTTGTGAGGAAGATAGGGGCCTCAATGAAATTTTGAATAGTTTCAATTACTGTCACCCTCCAATTCAGTTCACGTTGAAAGCAGGTCTCTTCTAATACTATGTTTGATTTTTTAAACTAGTGTTTTGTAATTTTAAACTGTAATCAGTTATTATTGTCATCCTTAAACAAGTTTCCTTGGTTATTATTCAGTTTTCATGATTATGACCTTTATGTTTTTCGTTTTTCTTCATACCTGTCAATTAGACAATTATCTTTCATAATTCAGACCCGTTAATTATTTCCAGCCTTATATTCTTTTCTTACCCGTTGATTATTGTGTAACCTCATCTGATAATGAGAGTCTCGAATCAATTTATGATGCAATCTTTTCTATCCTTCTATAGACATATATTTTCCATATAAGTATAAATAACTATAAATATACATCTTAATTAAATGATTTCGTCGAAAAGAAAATTTTCCTCGTTTAATTCTCCTTGTTTTTATTCAAAGTAGAGATATCACTACTGGAAAGATACAATTGAGTAGCTTAAAAACTTAGTAGTATTAAGTAAACACAAGGTATCTAGATTATTTGCCAAAAAATCTAGTTAATATATTCACCATTTACTAAATTGATGACGTAAAGCTCGTAATATTGTAAATTAAAAGTATCAAGGAGAGAAGGTGTCTTCAATCACTAATTAACTGGTGTATCAATATATATCGAGAAAATCAGTTAGTGGAAAACCTCCGAGAATGGTGTAACGCTTCAGATCGGTCCGACCTCATTACTTAGTTGAACACGCTGTCATTCACAACACGTTACAAACATTTTGTGATGACTGATTATTTACTAAGACGAAAATCGATCAAACATGAAGGTAGATTAGCTGAAACTCAAATAACACTTTTTTCTGTTTGAAGCAACCATGCAAAAGATGTATACTACTGTCATCCACTCACAGAATTGGGGCCTTCATGTGTTTACAACTGAGAAGCCTGAAAACAGAATGTAATCTTTGTTTTATAACCTAAGATTGTCAATGGCTTGCAAGTTTTCTGTGAGGAAATCTAACTTTAAGTAAAGACTTTAAATTATTACTGTGTCACAAAAACTACATCAGTTGGCTGAACTACATTGATCTGTCAAGATTCACTTAGAATTATTGTGAACAAAACAGTCGTTCTCTCCACCACTAGGTAGTTAAAAAGATAAACTTCTTAGTTGAAGATTGATTAAAAAATATAATTGGTAGAAAAATAATTAAAAAATACTCAACACTACAGCAAGACAAATACAATCTAGGTCCTTCTCTTACATATTTAAACATGAAAGTATTAAACGGTAGATCCTAGTTCATTCAACATGGTTATCTTACACTTCCCAACTATCTTACACCACATCTCCTAACTTCGATTCACTGCCTTGTGGATCAGACTTCTAGGTCAGAGGCCATGGGAGTGGCTATCTCAGAAAACCATCTGTTTCAGCTTTGGCGCTCGGACAGTAACTGGTCCCTCACACAAATCGAATAACGAAGCGTAGCGCATATATATTCGGTACCTCCTTGTACTAATGTTTATGTTTTTAAGTGAACAATAAATAGAAAAGAAAAGATGTCCAATTAGTAATCATGTGCAAAAATTAAGAAAATTGAAACATTTAGTTAATATTTTCTAGGGTATTAATACTAAATGGATTTATGGTTTTATTAGTACAATAAAAGATACTTTGGAGCTGAGTAACGTGTTTTCAAACCATACACACAGCATTAGTTCTATCAAGATTTTAAGTACATATAGTTGATGAGTGTCGATTAGCATGAAACTTAGGCTAAAGGTCTCCTGCCGATTAAATGCATCAATATATTTCGCTTCAAACTATTTGTACAATAAAGATAAAAAGAAATTATACACTGATTAAAAATAACAACTTGCGTGGTTCTGGGAATTTACAGCTTATTGCATGTACAACACATCCGGTCCCAGGGAAATGTACACCAAGCAAACAAGAAATTAGACTAACGATGAAAGATAGAAGAAAATGGAAACAATTCTAAAGTAATTTTCAAGAAAACTCTATACATAAGAAACACAATAAATTAGTGAAGTGTAGCCATTACAACAGTCTGGAATGATGTATTTCAAATAGTTTAGACAAGTTGAAGAGCTAGAATTATTAGTTTGATTTAATGATGACTTGTATGGTACTTTAATTGATATCCCCAGTAAAACCGAGTGATTTTTTAATATAACAATGAATAATTCATGTTAAACGGATAATGAATACAATCATCAACCCTAAATATCTTATGTATCATTAAGCAACAGTAATATCCAAAGGTATGACTCATTAACAATATAAATCTTATGTTTTGTAACCATATTACAATAGGATTTATTTAAACTTTGTAGCGAGACATGTCAAATAGTAGAGTAGAGAAACTTTAATCTCACCATATAACCGCTTAACGTAGTTATAAATAGTTATATCGCTTGTTATCAGTCACCAAAAATGAAAACAAATTGCACCAAAACACTAAGATAGTTGAATAACTTGATAGGCAACGATCACTTATGAAGCAAAATATGAAATTAATCAATACGTGATGACCGATTGATGCGCGAAACACCGATAAGTCTTGTACCCTGAACGCTTTAGATACAGTATTCCTAAATACTTTCTAGTTTTAGGGTATGTTTTAATCTTTTACCACAAATAGGAAATAAAACTCGAGCAATGGAATGAAACGCCACTTCCAAGGTTAGATTATGTACAGAGAAAACTATTTATAGAACCAAAGGAGACCTTGAATTCCTATAAGCCTTCGCAGGATATGGTAAAATCAGCAAGAAATTTGGTAATTATCTAACCACAACAAAGAAAGAACAATCCACTATCTGTATATCGTTCTTGAAAGTCATCAAAGAACCTTGGTTAGTGGCACTTCTTCTGGAATTACTGATAACAAACACACATTCTGATTATTTGTTTAATTATAATGGTTATTTCTCTAAAATAAATATTTAATTTAAAAGTTTACAATTATGGTAATTTAGAGATTTGCATCATATCAAACTGGATAAAACTAAAATTACTATGAAAATTAGGTTCTAACTTTAAAAAAATAAATAACTAGTTTATATACATGGGAATGAGTTTTAAGAATAAAGTGAAACGTCAGTATCCATCTATAGAATCACGAGTTCAAGTCCCAATTTAACAACATTAGTTCCACGAGCCAGATAAGGCACAGATGGACAATCAGTGTGGTTCATTATTTGGTGTCTCAATTTCTTCTAATTGATGAATTATCATTACTAATCTTTATTTTTCATCTATACTTATTGAAAATATTTAACATATATTTGGAAGAATTAAAATATTAATTCAATTAATTACCAAACAGTTTCATTCTATAATAAAACTTTTAATTACAAATTGTCTTTAAACAATAAATTCCCACAGGAATTTAGTTAAGTGAGATAGAAATAATTAACACTATACTTTAGACATTTATAAGTAAGAAGTGGTTGTATCGATGAAAAAAAAACTAAATAATCAGAAGGGGGTTTTGTGGAGATTTTAGTAATTTCAATAATTGAAATCATGAATCAATTGCAGCTAGACAACGATGGAAAACCTGGAAGCACTGAATGGCCGTTTCGTCCTATTGTGGGACTCTTCAGCAGCGCGCATCAACTATAAAATAACTAAATAATTGAAAAAGTTACCATAATAAAAACTATTAGTAGATCAGAATGAAAAAAAGGAATTAATAAACACGATGATAATAACAACAACTCAAATAAATGTAGATAAATAAACAAATTAAAGTGATGTAGAAAAGTTTTTAATCATTCTCATAAGTAAAGAGAGAATTGTTGTTTTTACAAATTTACAATTATCTTTACCATTGATTAATACTAAATATAGAATAGTCAAAAACAAGATTATTTTAAAGATTTTGAAAATTATCAAAAATATCATTTTAACTACATCGCCTAAGATATTTTCACAGCTAGAAACAAGATGATTTTATTCAACATCTACTAGAATAATGGAAATACATCTTCATGACTGAATTTTGTATTTTCTGAGATATCTAACTATCTAATGCAGAATTGTAGAAGAGCGCTGCTGATGAAAAAGCTGTTCAATATTCTTTAGATTTTCCATTCCAATAAATCGATTTTTTGCCCCCAAATGCCCTGGTATGGTCGAGAGTGGGGAGAGTCCGCTCTCCCTCTCCAAATGCTCTCACATGGCCACACGTTTATAGCCTCTGCCGGGCAAGTCCTACTCACTGCCTTCTCGTGCCACGGGTGTTGTTTACGAAATTGAGAGGACGAAAAGCGAATGTCCGGCGCCTTAATCGGGTTGGTGGACGTGGAGTGTCCACCTAGGAGAGTTGGAAAACCCTGATTCCAAACCAATGGTGCACATGGACTCCAGTATCCTGAAGGAACAAATGGCGTATGAACCAATCGTTGGTCACCGGCTACCATGGGACTGTATCTCCTCACGATGCCCCACTGCCTTGTGGATCAGATCTTTAGGTCAAAGGCTCCGGGTGTGGCCCCCTAAAAAAACCACCTGATTCGGTTTGGGCACCCAAGCAGTGTCACAGCAGTCACACAAATCAAATGAGATTTGTGTGGTGCATATGTATCTGTTGCCCCTTTGTACCAATATTTATGTGTTCAAATAAATGAATAATAATAATAAATCGATGGTGTTTTTATTAAACATATTACTAATTGTATAATGAAGATATCATGAATATATCAACAGTTAAACACAGTTTACAAACACAAGAAATTCAGTGAAACAATGTTCTACCAAATAATTTTCATCTACCAGAAAAAATCTGTCAAAATGAGAGCAAGAACTAGAATGATATTTAAAACTCTACATGTTAGTATTATATCTACGATGTAGTAGTTTTAAAAATATAATAATGAATTGATATTAGGCCATTAACACTAAATACTAGGAAATACACAGTCTAATAACTTCATTTGAAAGTAATTATTATCAAAGTATAATTTCAATTCCTCAAATTGAATGACTGGAAAATAAATACCAAATTTAATTCACTCACAAAGCCTTAAAATACTCGGCCAAATAGGATCATAAGAAAAGATACAATTGATTAAGGATATTATGAGGTTATTATCAATCTCAGAAGAAAAAGAAAACTCATTTTGTCACTGAATAAAAACAACGAGAATTCAGGGAAGAAAATTTTATTTTTCGACGAAATCATTTACTTAAGCTGTACATTCGTATTTATAATTATATGGAAAATATATGTCTATAGAAGGATAGAAAAAGTAAAGCTGAATTCTCTTTATTTTTATTCACAAAAAAAACTCGTAGATGAAATAGTAAGTGTTAGATAAACAAGAAGAGATTAGGGTTATAATATTCAACTAATAAGTTATTTAATTCAATTCGATTTTTATGAAGTTTTTAAATGTTTACATACTTCATCACAAAGAATGAATGAATTAAGCATCAAAAAGGTGAGAAAAAAAACATTTAGAAAGCAACAAATCTGGAACTGATTTTCTATTTGTTCTTGGTACTTTTATTTTGTACACAAATATGGCTACTTTAGTGAGTAAATTCAGTACACTCAGGTTTGTTGGCTAGAATGTTAAATAACAAAATTAACTCCAAGAGTACGATTGATTACATTTCAATCAATCTATGACATAACGCGTGTATATTATTGTTTAAGGAAATGTACTTTACACTTTGCCGTCTTATAGTATTTCAACTTTATTATATTGAAAATGTTAACATCAATAGTGTGAACTATCTGAGAAAGTTCGATAGTCAGTGATTTCATGGACTGATGTTATGTTTTGGTCTGGACGCCCGCAGCTTTCTCCGAATCTACTTTTACACAAGGTAACATTATGTGCTAAGATAGATTATTGAATTTGAGTAACAATTTGATTGAGGATAATATATAAATCCAATCATGCCAGAGAAACTGATTTTCAGTCATACCACTTACCATTCACACCGACAGGTTGAAATTATCCCATAGATTCTAAACTGGAATTTTACGGTTACCAACAGCGCTTAATGATTTCATGGAAAGATGAAAAATCTTGCTTAGCTCGCCCCTAGATTCTTTTTAAATTACTCATTACCGATTCAATACAATTCATTGGTTAAAGTAAGAGACTATCGATGCTGTACTGGATTTTGAAAAGAAAACCAGTATATAAAATTGAATTTACGCTTAAACAATTATTCAAAAATATTTAAAATTATAGATAAGTGAAACAGAATTTTAATGAATAAAATCAAATCATTATTTACCCTTGAACAAAGATTCCATGTACAACACATTTTTGATAACGTGTTTGTTTAGCATAATTCGAATCTAAATGAATTGGATTAATATCACCAGTAAGTTTTGCAAAATCCTTCACATCTTTAGTTGTAATTTTTCTAATAAGAGATATTCGATCACCAATTGAAATAAACCGATTAGATTGTAACATAATCATATGATTTATTGGTTTTGTGATTGAAGACGATAAAAAAATCATCTAAAGTAAGAAGAGATCCTCTTTAATGAACATTTATGTGACAGTAGAATATATTGTAAAAGCATGTAATATGTAGATAGAAATTTCTATAGTTAAAACTTACCTGATATTAAAATCATTATAGATCAGTAAAAATACCTCGGTTTGAAAATCCAAGGATAACTGATTTAAACATGACTAATAGACAGTCTTTGTTATCACACTTGACAACATTTCTAACGAAAATTGTGAAGAAACATACTACGTCTACATTACTTAAGAGGTTACGTTCAAACGTATATAGTTGAAATATTCAGTGAAATACAGTTATAATCATGGTGAGTTAGTAAAAACAGTTTTGATATTTTAGTTTAACAGAAGTGTGGGTAAGCTCTGAATCAACATTAAAATACCTCATTATGTCGTAGGGTAGCCAGATAAACTAGTTACTTTGTTGACAATTCACTTTATAATGCAGTGATAACATGGATTAAGTACTGAATATATGCAAAATTTTGATCGCTCAGAAATATCTTTATCAAAAAGCTTACGTTTTGAGATATAATTTACATTACCTTTCGTTATTATAGATAGTTCAACAAAAGTGGATTGAAAAAAAACTTATTTAGACGAAACTTTGGATTGTATAAGGAAATAACAATATACATATGTTTATACTGAAAATCCAACCCTGACTTAACCGATAAATTCAAAAACGTTGCTTTTTCAACATTATTTCGATAGCTGGTGAAGAACAGAACTGCCAATCAAAAAACAAGATACTGATCTAACTAAATTAAAAGAACACAAATCTACATTCGCTGCATTAACGTGAAGCTTTTATAATCAGTTTTTCCTTTCATTTAGTCATGATTTTGCTTTATAATTACAAAACTACAATTTCGTTGACTGGTTTTGAACAATTATCATCAACAGTTTTCAGATATTTGGCTGCGTTGACATTATTCATGGTGTGCTGAAGAATATGTAGATCATATATATAACTACTGATATTAATATGAGTAGTTCATTTTTTATATCGAAATGTTTGCACTTTATAGTGCGTAGTATACCGTTCAGACAAAAGGCAGACTATTATAAAATGAAATATAATAATAAACTTCAATGAAGAAATTATGTGTATAATAACTAAATACACGAAGGCAGCGTTTTCACCCTAATTTTGTACATCAAAAACCAGAGCTAATCAATCTATTCAACGTCAAAATAAGGTACTCAGCAATTTTATTAAACCTACAAGCGAGATATAATTCGCGAAAAAATACTATGTTATAAATCTATCATTAGAAAATATGAAGATATTATTCACGTTGTAGTTGGTTGGGGAACTGTTCATAATATGATACAAATAGTTATAAAATAAATGCATATAAAATTCTATTGTATGCTTCTTTCAAATATTGTATCATTTGAATGATGAGGTGATATCTTCAACTTGAAAAAGTAGGGAAGTTTGGGAAGAAAAGGTGAACTTGGCTTTTGAATCTTTAGGTAATATAAAATCAAGTGTAGAGTATCAAATTATCTTTTAATAAGTATTAATGTAAAAGGGTAGTTCATTGAACAATTTGGATATTCAAAGTCAGGTTAGTCAGAATTTCTAAGAGATCTATACGACAGATGTAAGTGATCAAAAAGTTCCAGTAAGTGGCCTCTTAAAATCTCCCTATATTTATTCAACAATAAACATAACGGATATAGAAGTTGGTACATTTCAGTTGATATTTATACTTGGCTGATAAAAGATATTCATCAGGATGAAATCATACATTGATATAATAGGACACTTTAAAGCCAACTTTATAGACTTATTATTTAGGTGATTGGGTAATATTAATGGCTTTCATATATAAATTATCTTACAAAATATCTTGTATTTTGTTAATCCATTACGCAACTATGTGAGAAATTAGTCAAATACCTGGAAATAGAATATTACTAAAAAATTCCATATTATTATGACTTATTGCAGTGTAAAATGAAATCCTTTCAGTTATGGCTTCGCATATAAAAATCTGTATTTTGGGAGATAATTCCAAACATCTGGCGAAAAAAAACAGAGAACTACAACGTTTTTCTCTAACTTTATCGATTACACGCTGAAATAAAAGGACGAACACTCTACCACTGACGTAAACAAACGAAAAAGAATGATAAGTGAAATATAAACAATAAATATACTACAAAACCAAAGTGAAAATATGTTCTTTCAATTGTTTCAATAAAAGATATGTAGCGTGCAGTGGTAGTAAAGTGGATTATTTCTTAGTATAAAACAATATCATTCTCATCATTCGGATTATTTTGTCCCGCCCTAATCCTACTTCAAAGTGAATTAGATGAACTTCGTTTTCGTGTTTTTACATATCAAAAACACAAATACTGATGCACGCACATTGAATACAGGTAAAACGTTGGTGATGAATATGGAAAACAAAAAAAATTACGCTGCTAGAACAGGGTATATCACTGTGAGGACAAATAATTTTAAAAATATATGTAATAGTACTTTGTTAGAAAAATTTTATTCATTATTCTACAGATAATAAAAATCTGTTTGTAGATTATAATCATAATGACAGATGATTTGTCTATTATTTTATCCTTTGACATTTAATGCCGAAATGTTTCATTGACAAAGATTGTTGACAGCCCACATCACGAACTGCTCCTAATTAGACAAGCACTGAATAATTGTTTTATCCTAGTATGGAACACCTCAGCAGTGGACATCCATGATCCTACCGCGAAACATGGTGCAAACTATGAAACTTAACGATTTCCACGAACCTCTTACACTAAAAATTATGGCATCTGCCAAGTGCCAACAATTGTGCACAAGTAAAGAATATCTAGACGACACAAATATTCAGCCAATATGTTTGAGGACTTTGTTGTAAATGAAGACTGGGTTTCTTATTAAATGTTAACTCTTTCTTATCTCAAGTTTTAAAGGGATTTTTTAAATAATACTCAATTGTTCATTTATTGGGTTACGTTTAAGTTCATTTTCGGTTTGTAGACTCTGTTCAATATAACATGTAGGCTGAACAATGTTTTACCTTAGCATTAAAAGGTCTAAAATTTTTTATGCGGGTTGAGTTTTAACACTGTGTGATCTCTTTCCCCATATACACTTTGTCATATCTGTCGTCTGGAAGCACATTTAGATCATTTCTACATGAAGTAGGCGCCAAAATTGTTCTCAAGAATGAAAGATCTACAATTGAACCGTCCAGCTCAGAGAACACAACATCAAAAACAAAGATACTCGGATCAGTAACCAATACACCATATTTTTTTAACTGCTAGTTAAATTTTGAAAGTTATCTGTGTGCCAAAACATTTACAGAGATCGACTCATTGGTAGTGGTAATATTTATAGATATTTCCATGCACAACCCTCTGGTTAAAAATAAAATATATCGTAGCTAATTCAAGGGCGTGTGTTTACTGACAGATCTTGTGCATCAATTTATTGATTTAAAAAAACTTAATCTGATTGATAAAAATCAATACTTTCATACATAATTTATCAACTAAAATATAGATGACTATCCTTGAAACTAACAATAAATCTTACCACTGACTGACAAACAACCTAAGATAATATTTAACAACATGTGGTAATATAGTTATAAGAATTTAGTATAAAAAAAACACGTTTATATTTGTTTTCATTGAGGGACAGTAAAATGAATCCATATTAAAAATGCATACCACTGTAATACTGAAAAAGATATTTAAGTGGATCAAACTGAAGCACTGTAATCTCGAATGCACCAGTTTCCGATCGCAAAACTTACATACTAAAATACTTTTATACGCTTAGTTTATAACCTCGTCAAATTATAAAGTCAGGATATGGAGTGAGGTTATCCGCAGCATCTTCAATGTTCAATAAGCGCATTATATCTGGCAGCTTTGACCATGTTTTCATTCACTTAATATTGTAGTGTAATTTCATGGAAGATCTCACTTCAGGTATCTGGAGTTACTTATAACTATTTTCTACGGACATGTCAGTGTAGCAGCCCGAATAAAAACAAAAATAGTAGCAAGCGTTAGGGACTGAAGTGAAATCTTTAATGAAAATTATACTCTACCATCCAGCGCCCACTTACCAAAAATGGGAAGATCACCAAACGTACTAAGTACAATGAACTTACTGATAAGTGGAATGCTGGGAATAATCTCACGACAATTACTTTAATGAGATAATATTAGATGTACGAAAGTTACCCAGGAAGAAAAGTGGATTATTTGTCTACACAACTGTCAAATGAATCATAAATAACATGAAATGAAGTTGAAACATTATAAAACGAAATGATCATCCCTTTACATCAATAACTTTTCTAAATGAGAAATGAATAGATGCTGATTACTAAAAATCACATGATATAGAAACTTTAGTCAATATTTCAAATGGTATTGTTCATTGCATTATTTAGATTGCGTAAAACTTTTCGTGAACAATATGTATATACTTATGTTGCTTACTTTACGTGTCTTATTCAAAATGTGAATCAATATAGGATTATTGTCGAAGGAATTCCGTCTATAAAGTATTTTGCTTAAAATTAAGATAAAAACTTCATATATAAGTTAGTCAGTTACTACAAGACTAAATACTTTCACAAGTTTGATTGTTTACATCGGATACAATTCAACAATTATGGATAATGATTTTATTCAACGAACTGGAAAGCAGGCTATGTGTAGTTACTTTATAATAATATATTTCAACAATGAATGATAATGACCTATCACAAAAGAAATTAGGTATGATGAGAACAATCGGTAAATTGACGATTTAACAAAAAGATTCATGAGTTTAAAGTGAAACTCCAGGAAAAATATCATAAAAATATGAAATGATTTTGATATGTATCATTATATTGCAATTAGAAAATAGGATGAATTAACCAATAAAGTCCTAAAGATAAACAAACAAGCCTACATCCACACATATACACACAAACAAACACTATGATATATCTAACTAATGAACAAAATAAACAAAATATTACAGTAGTTCAGTATTTTTCAATGGTTAAATATATATTGTTTTATTGACAATCATAATAATAATATTATTATTATTCTTTGAAAAATATACAAAATATAACAGAACCGAAAAGGAAACCTTGAAACCGTTTTTATCGGACTGTTTGTAAAACCACAATACAAAAACAAAGAGAGATAAAAAGAAAATATTAGGTTAAAATCAAAATAAACATAAATGTATACAAAAAGATATAAGCTGTTATTGAATTAAAATTATTTTTACGTCATAGGTACAGATATTGATAGGGAAAACAAATTACCATAGAAATAATAGAAATGAATAATGACAATAATAAGAATAAACCATTGTATATAACCCAAAAGAATAAAATAGATGACTATGCATTGTACAACTTTAATAGTAAGTGAAGCTCATTTAAACTGATACCAACATACACAAAAAATGTTTGATGACAACAGTATTCTTCATTAATAACAAAAATATCTCTGTTATATCTCAATGAGTAGAGGAATTGTATTTCTGACGTTTCCGGGTTTAATGTAAGCCGTTTTTTTTAATGTTTCCTTTGTACTATTTAAATTTATGTAAATTTGATTCGGTTATTTATTCACTCTGAGGAAGTGGCTTACATTAAGTTACGAAACGTCAGAAATACATTTTTTATACTTATTGAGATATAACAAAAATATATATATTTATTATTAACCTTGTACCCAAAGCTCAATTTACTTGGAATTATCAAGACCAACATTGGCATTGATACCCACAACATTATTCATTACTGTTAATATGGTACATCAAAAAAATGTCAGTAAAGTATTGTAATTATCGATATGCTCAGTAGTTGACAATGTGTACATCCGTATATGTTTGCATAATAAAGCAACATAATTAAAATAACAGTAATGGAAAATACAATTTACAACAAAAGAAAAGAAAAGTAAACTTCATTATGTACAATTGTAAACCCTAAGATTGAGTTTGTAACATTCCATTGAAATCGATATGGGAGAAAACGAATGAACTGGAAAATTATTAAACAAGTATTTATTAAAGAAAGTTGTTCTGTTTTAATAAAAAACAACAACAGATCACGACAAGTATCATTTTTGAAAAAAATAAAAGTGAATATTGAAATTCAGAGGTTATTATGTACGGTTTAAGATCGTGGATATTGTACGTCGAACCAAACATTGGAGTCAAATCAGTATATGTATATAATTCGAGAATTGGACGTATTCCGAACAGCTTTAAATAAAGAAAGATAAATAAAACATTTCACATACAATTTACAAGCAATTTACTACATGAAACAATAAATGAGATTGAACTAATCAAACCAGACAAAATCAAATCAATAGTTTCATTATAAATTTCTAAGAATATGATCACTTCCCAAACAAACTCGTTATGTAAGCAATAACATTCTGATTTAAAAGAATATTTAAAGTAATAATTTATATTGTCAACAGATTGAACACTAGATAAATTGGAGACCAGAGTCATTTTGTATAAAAGTCACCGATTGAAACTTTCATAACGTATGACTGATCTATTATTAAATGTGGATTGGCAATGTTATGATCTATGAAAATTGACAAAGTGAAGAGCACATCATGACTACAGAATAATTGTACTACAATATAACATCTTTTGGATATATAAAATGAAGATATTTAGTCTTAAATCTCAGAAACACTATATTTTATGCATTGCTAGTGATCTATAATGGAATTCAATAAAATCTTGGATCCAGATTATCTATCCATAGTAAATATAATTGAGTCAGAAACAAGGTGTGGTAACACAACACAAACAACTTAGTTTATGTTAAAGTAATGTCAACTTATCAATTGTATGGGAAATAGAATGATTCTATGATTCCGAAGGTTTGATGTTAGACATTTTTTATTGTACAATACACTATATTAGTAGTTACTCCAGGACTGGCCTGCCTCAACACCTGAACTAAGGATAGGGAGTGAAGTAGTCGAACGCGTCGACAACTTCACTTATCTTGGAAGTCTGATCAGCCTGAATGGCTTGGTGTCTGACGAAATCTCTGCACGAATTCAAAAAGCTCCTTTGGCTTTTGCCAACTTACGTCACCTATGGCGAAGACGAGATATCCGTCTATCAATTAAGGGACGAGTATACTGTGCAGTAGTTCGCTCTGTTCTACTTTACGGCTGCGAAACATGGCCATTAAGAGTAGAAGATACTCATAAGTTACTAGTATTTGACCATAGATGCCTTAGAAATATTGCTCGCATCTGCTGGGATCACCGGATAAGTAACAGTGAGGTTAGACACAGGGTATTAGGGAATGATGGTAAATCAGTTGATGAGGTCATGAATCTTCATCGACTGAGATGGTTAGGCCACGTGTTACATATGCCTGAACACCGATTACCACGACGCGCAATGCTGACTAGTGTTGGGGATGCTTGGAAAAGAGTTAGGGGCGGCCAAACCAAAACGTGGCATCAGTGCTTGAAGTCACTAACTTCTAGTCTGAGTCATGTTGGCAGATGCAGACTACCTGGTTGGGGTCCGCGTGACTATCGTAACCAATGGTTGGAGACTCTAGGTGACATGACTCAGAATCGATCACAATGGCGTAAGTGTATACACTCTTTATCTTCCCTTAAACCTCAAGATTAAAATTGCTTCATAACGTTCTTCCTTCCTATACTATATCCTTATATACAACCTATATGTTATATACTACCACCACTAAATTTACTATTTATATGAATCTGGTATTCATCTTGTTGTGCTAACAAGGTATGGCAACTTGGACCGATGCATAAATGTGCCTGGTCCTACGTTGTGACTGACTGACTGACTGACACTACATTAGTATAGAACACAATTCTTGAGCTCTTTTCAATACCTAATGAAGGGAAAAAGATACGGATTCACTTATAGGATAAATATCAAATTACCAACCTTCTCTACATAAAAGCCTTAGCTAATTTGATTCTAGATATTATCTATGACAAAACTGTTACCAACAGTTTTAAAGTAATTTATAGAACACAATGAAGTCACAAATGGATTATGTACATCTAGATAGATTGAGCAATAATTTTGTGAAAACAAGAGTTTACTTGCTATGTTTAATATACAAGAAAGTACAGCCATAAAATACATTGGTTTTTCCATACCTATTGGAATAAATATATTACTGGAAACCAAAAAGCAGGCTCTGACCATATAAATAAATACAAAACAACTCAACATTACAGTTATTCAACCTTAACTAAGAAGCTACTACTTTTACTATTGTTAGTATGAGCCAAAGAGTTGAATAATTTCACGAAGAATCTACCGTTATTTGTCCTTTATATCGTATATGAGCTGATAACATGTAACATTGTATAGATTTATAAATGATGACTGAAGTTTGAAAGACTTGAATTAGTGACCTTTAAGTGACGTCTGGGCTCTTTACCTATTATATTTCAATGTCAACCAGATCTTAGTTTATTATGATTATCCATCCGTTTCAGATAAATTTCTCGTGATTTATGATTCAACAAATAACGCCATTATATTAATTTCTTAAAAAATTTTTTATCATCTCTATCTTAATTGAGATAAAATAAGACACAATGAGAGAGCGATTAATCATCAAAGTGACTATCACAAACAGTATTGGTTGATAACAGTATAACCTAAAGAAAACATCAATCTCTAAGAAATTCATGTTTAGTCTCAAAAAATATATTCTATTTTATGATGTAATACAATGTCAGCAACTATTTCCGAGGACGAATAGAGTAGGAGAGAATGGACATTTAATTGCACATGTAAACTGGGATGAGCATTGATGTATCTACCCAGTAACATAAATGATGAAAGATACCTACATAAAAGAATTAATTTTAATGATATCATACAAAAATAAGCGAAACTATTCACTGTATTAACCAATTCACTAGTCTTGTTTAAACTAAAAATGATCCTGGTAGATCTCTGGAAAATCAGTTCATAATTAACAATGAATATATAAACAAAAAAAACTCAATGACCTTTTAACAATAACTTACCAGAAAAGAAAATCACAGTTATTAATTTTGTTTTTCAGGTAAAGATTAACGGAAAACATATTGAATAACAAAATCATATTACAATTATTACTGTCATGTCAAAAACCATTAGTATTGATTTTTGACAGGTTTACTGATGAAGGCATATCTTATTACGGTGGGGAATTCATTAGATTTCTTCGGTCTATGTTTTATTATATTCAATTACTGATTGCGTCATTATTTATATGATTATTTTGTTCTATTGTATTTAGTGAATTCGACTTGTCAAATACATTTACAGATGACTGAATTGGATTTGATTTGGTATCATAATTCAATGACTTATCATCCTTGGTAGATGGTATATTTACATTTTCAAATAAATTAGATGAACAAGAAGAGAGATTTCCGATAGACATAAATGAACCAGATATATGTTGAAGTAAAGGTTGTTGTTGTTCTACCACCATTATTGTTGTTTTCTCTTCTTCTTTGCTTCGTTTTTCCATTATTGCATAATTCTCATTCTTATTGATAAATTTATCGTCTTTATTAATTGATTCCTTATCCGATAGATATGCGGTGGATGTCTCATGAACAGGATTAGTAGAGATCGTTGTACAGTTAAAATTACCCAAAATCTCGACGTTACTATCAATATCAAGTTGTGTAGTTGTTGTCTTTAACAAACTATCTAACTGGAGATCAGCATTACTATTATTATTATCAGGATCACAATCATTATTATTATTACATTCATAACTTCGTATCACCGACGTATCTGATGTACCATTTGTTATGTCCAACGACATCTCACCATTCATTATACTACAATTAGTTAGTGAGTTATCATTACACTGCATCACTGAGCTGATATTCATGAATTCAGATTGTCCCAACGAATTCTCTTCGTTGACAACACCAGTTGGTGTGATTGTATCACAATTATTATTCGAGACATTATTATTAATATTATCAACTAGTTCTGTTTCTAAACGATTTCTTCTAAGATTTGAATCGATGCTTTCAATGAGAGACTTAATTAAATCTTTATCCTTCTGTAAACAGCACAAAGAATAAATAAACAAAATTAATACTGTACGGATATGTGAAGATTGCTGAAATTCATAGTTCATATAATTAAAATGACAGTTAGAAAAGCATTGAAAGCTAGGAAGCACTAGACAGTTGTTTCATTTTTAACAGCAATGTGGATACGCGACTCTACATGAAATCGAGTTAAGGAACCTCAGGTCGTATGGGGACTACTTAACCTTCATAAAGATTAGTACCGACTAATAGAAATGATGGTAATCATACACGATAGGAAGTGGAACTTGCCTTTCATTTTCCACAGTAAATATAGCAAACATTTAAATATTTATTTGTCAAGAATAATTTTTAATAATAGGTACAATGTAACGAATTTAAACAGTTACCTTAGTAAGTAGTTGTAGACTCATTCAGATAACATTAATTTTACATACTTTCTCAAAAGGCATAGGTTATACCAAGGTCTTAAGTTGACCAATGAGGAATTAATTTGGTACACCTTCAACTTTAACTTGCATAAAGTTTGTGACTAGAGAAATTCGTCTATGATACACATCAAAAAATCGCCACCAGTCTCATTCAATAATTGTCGCATAATTCAGTAAATCCTAAATCAATATTCAACTCGGTAGTAGTTCAGTTAGAGACCTTGATAAATCTCAGGTCCTATCATTGGTAAGGTTGTGGGTGCATAGTGCTCAGGAGTTTCATACTGGTATAAAACAGCTGTCTAGTGCCCCCTGATTTTCGATAGTATCCAAACTGATGTCAATCTGTAACAAATATAGTGTTAAAATATTTATATCTATTAGTAAACAAATGAAGAACATTCGTTTTGATTTGGCTGCCCCTAACTTTCTTCCACCCGTCTTCAATATTAGTCAGAATGTGCGTCATGGTCATCGGTGGTTTGGCATGCGTAATACGTAGCCCAACCATCTCAGTCGATGAAAATTCACATCTATGATCAAATTCTAATAACTTACAAGTATACATAAATCTACAGTCTCAGTATGAGGGACATCTCAGTAACTTTTAGAAAAATCACTTCATTGAAAGTGACATTATTTAAAGTACGTGAGATATTAAAAATGTAAAGTATTCTGAGTCGTTAAGCTCGAAGAGGATCTCCCACAATAATGGCATAAACATGTTATGTTATACGTTGATTAAAACTTCGTAAATTATACTCTGTAAAACGATCTACATACAATTCAATATACTAAACCAAGAAATTCAAATACACTGAATTCATTCCTAAAAAGAGACAAATATATCTATGTACTACATCGATACCACCTCAAGACAAAAGGATAAAGCAATGCAACACAATGCACGATAAAAAACATTTTAAACAAATATATGTGTGTAAAACAAGAAAGATTGGTTAGGTGAACAGTTCACTTTTCGACGAATTCATTTTCAAAGCTATGCAAGCGCTAATATATACTCATTTTTTCGAAATGGTAATATTTACAATAATAGTGATAATAAAATTTTGCTAAACATTGTAGCAGTGAGGTACAACAAATAGAGCTCAATAACTGAACACCTTGTGGACACACAGGTCATTCGATCAATACGGATTCTGCTTTCAAAGTCATCAATAAGGTAAGTAGAGAGCTATCAAAGCAGTTATATTCTATCTTCTTAGCATCGTCGAAGCACTAACTATACAACTGGAAAAACTACAACTTTGTGTACTAAAGAAACTTGTACAGCTTCTTCTTCTACCATGATCTTAACCTCTCGTAATTTTTTCTTCTTCCTTCTTTCCTTCTATCTTCCTCGTTATAGACTTTTTTGTTTCAACTGATTTGTTTCTGTTTCCACGATCCACCCGATTGCAGTTCATCTCAATTTCAACATTTTATCACTCTGAGCCTTCATGTTCGAATTATGATTCTTTATCTATCTGAATTCGCCGAAAAGAGGACTGTTGACTGAATCAATCTCTCTTATGTCTCAACGAGTATATTTCATTATATATATACCATTAATTTGAACCTACATCAGATAGATCCGGCTGAGAGTTCGCCCAACGATGTGCGTCTGAAACCAGACTTGTTAATGTTCTATTAATGAATAAAGTTTTTGATAAGGCCATTATAGAGGCTATATCTAAATTATTGTTGCGTATATCCAAATACTTTAGACACTTTGATTCACTGAGAAAGCTGGATAAAGCGAAGATTCCTAGTGTTTTTATTAAAGTAAAAAGGCAAAAATCGATTAGCAACATCATAGAGAGTAAGTTACATATCAAGTCTCAAGAAAACAATGTAGCAGTTTGTAGAAAAACCTCTCCAATAATATATTCGATTAAGGCTTGCATCCAACTGACTATAAAACTACTATTTGCACAAAATAATGACGCTGAATTTTAATTGTTAAATAAGTGATTGCATCCGAGAAACGCTTCCACCCATTAAAATAAACTACACTTGCAACTGACAACAATCAATTGTGCACCACAAAAAATTATTATTCGTAAGCACGATAATATCTGGTAATCAAGATGGGTATTACACTGTAATTTAATATGCTATCCAATGTTTCAGGACAGATTCCTTCGTGACAATCTGATATCAACTAAACAATTGACGAAATGTTTTAATTTATTCTGTCATAAATCATAAGTAAATTAATAGTTAATAACTTATTTAAACTATGTCATTTGGTAGTTTTATCTGATTAGTATCGTATGATCATTTTAATAAGCGACCTTTATATATAGAATATATGAAAATAATTAAGCTAAATGATGTTATATTCATGTTATATAGACTTTAATACAAAACTAATTACACGAGAAAATCATAAAATGGAAATGTATGATTATGTAAATATCAATCCACCTGGTCGTGCCCTCCTCCCAACAAAAAAAACAACCGCTTGTCATGGCTCGTTGTTTGTAGCTTTAGTATGGCTGATGATGATTAGTTCTCCCACTTTTCAAGGATGAAGTGCTCCAGAGGTATCAGGTTTGCTGTAATCTATGCAGATTTTAGGTACAAATTCATATTTTTACTAGTACCGTACAGATTTATACAGTAGAATGAAACACTGCCTCCCTTGTTTCCAGTGACTTCCAAGTTGTCACATCATATTTTTTTAAGAAAATTACTTTTAAAACACTGAAATTAAAATTTCTGCACAATATGTATGTGCCTTATAATTATCTTCATTGACAAACGCTTAGTCAACAGTCAACGTTGTACTGACTGTAAGATATATGAATAAAGATGTATTGGAAATTAGCAAACTATGTTAATTGAACGCTATAAATTTATCTATGGATTATTAGCAGATTCTTTTTGGAATCTTGACACTATGGTTCTCATTTCTTGTAGGCAGAATTTAAATACAAATATGAACCGTTTACGAAGTGAGAATTTACGCAGTTTAGTTCGAGCTGTATACTTTAATTGCCTGGATGTTGGTGATGCAGCACATACCCCAAAACTGGAAACCAATATTTGGGAAATGAGTATTTAAATAAATAAATCACTGATCTTAATAGTAAATATTACAGTACAATACCAGTGAAGGACAAGAGATTGAACCGAAACTAGGTTTTGTTCACGAAATGCAATCATTCAATCGATAAATAACAGTTTCAATAAGTAGATATCATTACCAAGTTTAGATTTGATAATTTTCAATAAATTGAACGTTGGGTAGATTGTTGTAAGTGAATAATATATTTGTAATATCTCTATGAGTAGAAAAATGAGATTTTCTGACGTTTCGTGACTCAATGTAAGCCATTTCTTCGGAGAATAAATAACCGAATTAACATTAATCCAAGTTTAAATAGCACAACGGAACAACACAAATATTATGTGCGATCAATCAAAAAGCAGGTCATTATTCGGACCTGTTTTTGAGAAATTAACAAAACAGGATACAGGATGGGTAAACAGTACGGTAAATAAATAGTTGAATCATTCAACGTTTAACCATTGGGTTGCAGGTTCAAAGACCCCTTCATATATTATGGTTTAAGAGAATGGGTAGTGTGTCTAGCCTTTATACAAATGCACAACTAAAGGCCAGGAACACAGTCCAGTACTAAATTATTAAGTGATATTACAAAACAGTGTTTAAAAAAATTATACTGGTGTATCAGTTTATAACATCATCTTCGGTTGATGATGAAAAGAATAGTAAAGGACTGATAACAAATAAAAATCAGTGTAATAAGATGTTAGATATTTTGCACAGAAATAATAAAATGAATGTAACCTCATCTTAAGGATAGTTTTAGGCTGTTGTGTTAAGGAATTTTTTAACCACCCGCGCTCAGTTAAGTAGATCAGAATAAAAGTCGACAAATTTAGCAATATGCTTGATATGCACACTTCGTTATTCCGAAGATAAATCTGTTTAAATTTTACTGATCAGTCTAATTAGTGCAAGTTCAAAATGATTCCATCAACATTTACCTCTTTTTACCAACAGTGCGACATCTAATTCAAACAATGTATTCTCAATGATCGTATTATATGGAAATTAAGCTGCTATCTTCAACTTCGCGTACATTCAACAACCATGTATTCAGCAGTAAAAAAGGGAACTTTGCTTATAATAAAGAAATTTATCAACTTATAGGCAAAAAGTAATATTGCTCATTGTTTCAGAATACAAGTCGTTTACTTTTAAACCACACCATCAGTGTTTATACAGTCAAGTAGATTAAGAGAATGGTCAATGTTTATTTTTATTGAAGTAGAATTGATTCATATAAAGCTAAAGTAGGTCATAGGTTAAAGTAGGTCACGATCAGCTAATGAGCAAAGACAGACATATCTGGCTACATTAAATACAGGTCTAGTGTATCACGTGGTCAAATATGGTGATTTATCCAGTGACCTATTGTCGAGTATCTAGGGTCAATATCAAGTGTAAGAGGAATTGGAAACCGTATTTTTCCGTTGTGACAAAAATGCCTGTATACGTCATCTCCTCATTCACCACGAAAAGATACATTGAAAATAGGGTATAATAAAGTAGGAAGCATCAAAGAGACACTTCATTTTGGTTTCAAGTTTTACAAAATAGTGAATACTCAATATCAATCTCATATACCGACCCACAGATTAGTTTCCATGATTATATTACTAACAGACATCAAACTGTGAAATCATGGTTCAGTAGTTTAACTTCTAGGCTATTAACATAGTGTTACACAGGTTCAATCTTCTTTTCCCCTAACTTCAATATAGACAACCACAGAGAAAAGCCAACTAGCATACAAAAGTAAAAACAAGAACTTCTTCAGTTACAGTTGGTGATGAAAAATAATAATAACTTCGCTATAAAAGTTGAAATTTTACATATAGCTATAATTCAATAATTTATTCATTTAATATTCAATGTTGATTAGCAAGTAAGTACGAACTACTGATTCAAGAGGTCAAGAAGTGTATATCTTCGCACATGATACACAATAATATCTAAAACAAAATCCAACTACACCGTTAATTAGTTACGTTTAAAATTTATTTAAATGGAAAAATATTACAATTAGAAGCGATAATACACACAACATTAACTTACCCGAAAAAGACATATTAATGGAGCGGAGATATAATTCTTTTAAACTATAATTTCTAATTAAACCTTCACATAATACTTCAACACCTTTATCGCCAATATTTACATTATTACTTAAATCTAAAATAATTAGACCGCCAACCAAAGAAATCAATGATTTTGGTGTTTGCATTAATACAATAGCCAATGATTGCATACCATCTATGCCTAAATTATTGTCTACAAGATAAAGATGTTCTAAGCTGCAAATTTTCATTGGTATTGGTGGTGTACAACAGGGATTAGAATTTGAATCGGATTTTTTTTCTGTTGATGGTGGTGATGACATAGCGGTTAGTTTAAGAACTTCTTGATCATCCAACGTAGAGAAACGTTCACGTAAACGATTTCGATAAGATTGAAGCAGTCCAGTACACAATATACCTAAACCATCATCCTATGAACATAAAAATAATAAAAATTAAGAAACTATTTTTAATCAAGAATGGAATTAACATGTGATTATTAGAAAAGTAATTGTCTACTATTGAGGAATATTTTTTCGACATATTAGAGATTATTTAATAGCATGTCACAGTAGAACTTCAACGTTGAATTATTCAATCTTCTATTTTAAAACATATGATTGAACATCGAATTTATAGGAATAAACACAATCTACCGACAAATGGACGAATAAATCTTTTATCTTTTTTTGTTTTTAATAGCAAAATAGTTAACTATACACAATAGAACCCTAGATCAGTGTGTACAAAAACACTCTTTACAATTGGTTTGGTTACTATGACTCCAGTTTTTTTTCTTCTATATTCTTGTATTTCTATGAACGATTCTGTTTTTGTTCTTCACATATATTTTTATCCTATATAATTTATTTCCTATGAACATTTAAAATTCATTCAATTAATATTATTACTTTACTATCTTTAATACATTGTTTGCCTTTCATATAAGATCTCTAATCCTATTTAACAATAATCTTACGAGATCTAAACATAAAGATCCCAGCACCTAATATGGTACACAGCAATAGTCTTAAGTCTTCATTAAGATACCTTTGGTCATTTTACAGCCTACTCCTAGATTAGCCAGTAAAATTTCCCAAGGTAAAACCAGGTATATGCAATATGTGTTTCAGAAACCTAATCTGATGAAAACATAAACCTTTATATCTAATTAAAGTTTCGCAATTAAAGCTGTGCACTAATAACTCAGTGGTTTTTTCTCATACACTAGTAGCCCATAAAAGACGTTTAAGGTTAAATATTAACATCTAATCTTATATTTTCAAAGGTTATAATTTACAGTCATAAAGTAATACGAAGAAGATTGTGAAATAATACCGCGCCGGAATTGTCCAGAAGTTTTTTTAAATTATCATCACAGGCTTTCGTAGGACTCTGTATTCCGTCGCTATATTTAGCGAGAAAAATTATGCCCTGTTAATCGTTAAGAATATTAGAGCCTACATATAGAAGATATACTCTTTAAATATAATACAGATACAACAGTGAGAACTGTTTATGAGTTATCCAGTAGCATACGAGCAATCTACAGATCAGTGATTCCAATCCAAACATTGTCCAAATTACTATCCGTTATTACTCATTATTGACGCAAGTAGACCATGAAATTGTGTTGGACAGATTTGGAGGCTAAGCTGAAAGGCTTAAGTGTGGATGTATTCGCAAATTTGAAATAAAAATTCAAGTATACATCACATGTTTTCGTATTATTCCTCTGAGTCAAATGGTTTAATATTTATGCTTTCGGTATTTATTTACATTTAAAAAATATAGACAAAAAACTCAAACAAAAGAAACTTTAATATGAACCTGTTTATGAGACCTATACTTTGCAATACAACGATTTTACAAACAAGACCAATAATATACAGTAAGATAAGTTCGAAGACACAAGTAAAGGTTAAAACCTCTATTCTAGTATCGTCTAATTCACATTCAACATCCACTAATATTTACTTTTAAATTTTCTGCATATCTTATTGTTCTTGTCAATTTTTCATTATTCTATCTTAAAATGTAGCGAATAAAAATTATTTACAATTGTGTCAATTGAAACAACAGATGCCGTAAATTATCAATCAACAAAAAACCCTGAACTAACCAATTAACATTCCCCCTTTTGAATGTATAAACAAAACAACAAAAGTATAGTCTTTAAGTGCACTAAAGGAACAACTTACACCAATATTATTATGAGACAAATTTAACTCCAATAAATAACCAATCCCTCCAACTGGAAGAAAATCACACAATGATGATGACAATGAGTTGGATTTTTTCAGTTGTGTAGATTTTGTATGTGAACTATTGTTTACAAGGGCATCTGATGAACTGCTTTCATTAGTATCATTATTACTATTACTGTTATTGTTGTTCTTATGACCTTCAAATTTGACAGTTTCAGACCCCGAAATATTTGGGATGAATAAGTGATGACGAATTAGTGGTAGTATTGCTTCAACATCTGAAGAAGTCAATTTGTTATTCATTAAACCCAGTCTTAATTCCCAAATAGAATGTTTAGTATTATTATTAGTGGTAGTGTTGGTATTATTAGTGGTATTGGTGGTACTTGTATTTGATGATAATAATAATGCTGAAGTAGTATAAGTGTGTCTACGATGTCTCCAACCACGAAATTTATGTCCTCTACTTGAATTATATGATCTGTCTCGTGTTGGTGGATATAAACTTGTTGAACTCAAAAGGATATACAACCATTGCATAAGTCCATATAAAGATTGACCAGTTAAATTACAATCAATAAAATTTAAACGTTCCAAGCATAAACCATAGAAATTTAGACCATGAAAATTTTCTAGACGTAATGGCGTATGACTCAATGTGAATCGACGTAGAGCAGATGACTATGAATAAAAATCAATATAAAACAAAGAAATGAACTTGGTACCCTCATAAATTTTTAACAATTATATATATGAGGGTAATTTAGAGTAAAAGTTAGAAAAACAATTAAAATACGGATCGAAAACAATATTACGAATTTCAATACACATAGTTCCCTTTATCATCTTGAAGAGTGTAAGAAAAAAGATTTGAGCAGAATAAGATGAATTCAATGCATTTCTTTGGGTTCTCATCAGCTACTTACAACCTATAATATTTACAAATCATAATTACAAAATGAGGTCAAATTACTTACATGACAGAGTTAAGTTAGAAGTTGATAGGATCACATATCAGTATAGTATAGCATGGACGTAAATAGATATCATAGACTAAGTAAAATATTGTAATTGTATACCTGTAAGAGAACATTCTACAACATTGATAGTAACGAAAGTCCAAAGGTCTAGAAACAAGTAGTTACGTAGTGAATGAGAATGTAAGTGACTGGAACTTATTTTGTAATTATTATTTTCAAATATTACATGTTATAAGCAACTAACGAGGATAAGACGAAATAAAATGAATTGATGTTATTCTGCTTAAATCTCTGTTTTTGCTCTCTGAAAGATGATACGAACTGTTAGATTGTTGGAGGTAGTAAAGATAAATTACAATACACACGATGTTCGGTCACCTGTGCTAGTGGCCATATTGGAATTCGGTCAACAGAATTTGATTAGAACTAAATCATTGGGACAAATATGAAATCGGTCATTACTACTCAGTGACTAACCAATTATAATATGAATCTGACCAATATCTCACCAACACAGATAATTCTGAATTGTAACTATTCACAAAATGCCGATTGAAGTAAGAAAAATAACACAATAATACTAAACAGTGTCAAGTTTAATATCGAGAGAAATATTGATTTTCCTCATTTGCAGTGAAATAATGTCAGGAGATGAAGTGATATGATTTACAGTAATTTCAATGAGTCCGTACGTTATTTGTTTCCTGAAGATTCTACAGCTGATGTACATCACTAGGTTGTAATCAACATTATTCTACTCTCGGTGATCTGACCGTATCTACCAACCCACTTTAAATGCTGAAAGTTTGCTTTCACCTACCCAATTTTATAAAAACACCTCTGTAGTGTAATCTTTCTGGAAGAATTTGTATAACCATGACTGCATGAGAACCAATTGAAAAGTAGAGTAAGTTCTTATCACAACAACTATATTAAACTATACAATGTGAATTAAAAAGTTTTTAATAAAAGAAATATCACTTAATTTATCATGCTATGCAAGAATAAAACACTTAAACGTAAAATTATAGTAAAATTCCATGAAAGCTAATTAGGTAACAATGAACAAGTTAACCATCATCAATTTTTAATCTATTAACAAATATAATCCAGTCCACTGAATACTCAGTTCATTTGGACATAAAACTGTAGTTAAGACACTCACAAGCTTTTACTCGGTTACCTTTTGGTTGTACTGTAAACAATAGATAATGTAGAAAAATAAAATCACATTTACTGAATTGAAGAGGAAACTTAATCTTTTCACATAGTTAATGAGACACGTACTTTTCGCATGAAATTAACACAACGACTCCAAGCTTGACTAGGAAGAGTTTTGTTTAGATTTAAACTTATACTCAGATCTGTACAACTTTCATAATGCAGCAACATATCAAACAGTGACGAAGCAGACTAGAATAAAAATAATGATTGAAAAGAAAGAAACGCGGTGGTCATTAATATAAACAAGTTAAAATAAAGAGAATTAAGCGAAGAAAATTCTCTTTTCGACGAAGTCATTTGCTTAGGCTGTACATCCGTATTTACGGTTGTTTAGTAGTAAATATATGTCTATAGAAGGATACGTCCAACCTCTCATCCTTCCTTGGTTCTAATTCCCTTCTGTAGTATGTTTTTAATTAGTGTTTTGTAATTATAAACCGTAATTAGTTATTATCATCCTTTAACAATTTTCCATGATTCTTCAGTTATTATTATGACCTTTATGTTCTTCATTTTTTCATCACATCTGTTCGAGAGGACAATTGTCTTTCATAATTCTGACCTGCAAATTATTTTCATCATTCTATTCTTTTCTAACCTCCTGATTATTAAGCAACCCCATTTGATATTTGGAGTCTCAAATCATTTTATGATGCAATCTTTTCTATCCTTCTATAGACATATATTTACCATACAACTATAGGTACGAATGCACAGCTTAAGTAAATGATTTCATAGAAAAGAAAATTTTCTTAGCTGAATTCTGTTTATTTCTATGCAATGATACATTGAGTTAATTAAATTAATTATTAATTAATGTAATTATTATCAGCCACTGACAGACGTGCACAACTTGTAGAACACGCACGTATATTTCCATACACAGGTTGAAACAAGTTACATAAACAAATAAAATAAAAATATATAAAACAAATAGTAATATTCTCTTTCATAACTTTAAATCAGTGTTTATCAATAATTTTGTCGAAGAATAATTAGATGATTTTCCAGTAGTCCAAAGTACGATGTGTTCATCCAAGCATAATTAAATCATTTCTAAGAACAATTATGTGGACGATAAATACACGGATTTTCCACACATAAATCACAAGCCCTTAGTTACATGATACGTTTTTTTTAAAGAATAAAACGTTTATTAACGGATAATTTGACAAGTAAAAAAATTAGATTTCAAATTGGCAAACTGTGATACATCGGAGAGACAGCGATTCGCTTTTAACAAGTCACGAGTTCAAACCCCACGTTACCTACTTCCACTTGGACATATCGGTTATGTTAATACATAAACAATGTGACTTAAAGCTGAGTAAATAAAACTGGGCTTAATAAATAGATTACATTATTTCTTTTTAACAAGTAAGCTATTCGGCTTGAAAAACGTTATCTGTATGTAATTAAATCTTACAAAAGTTAGCACAGCACATCATTTATCATTGAATAATCACTATGCATATTGCTGAAATGCATCCTAATAAGTGCTGTGATACTGAAGAATTTTCAAGACTGTTCACGCATCGTTCACAGACTCATAGTAACGACCAGGAACGGCTATAAGATTAATTCCCTAATCGTAATATTATATTTATTTACAACACACTTTATGTCTTCAATCTCACTACTCCACCATGATGATACATATCTGATTTTACTGCCATAAGTACATAGACTTTACGACAATCCTAATTTTTAAGTATTATGGGTTGTAAGTAGTCGATGACAACCTAACGAAATAAAATGAATTCATGTTATTCTGCTCAATTCTTTGTTCTTGTTCTCTTCGATTCTATGGTAGATTTGGAATTTAAAAAGTTAATTATGACTTGGCTTGGGGAGGAAATTGAGTTGAAAAAGTTGAGCTAAAAACCGAAAAATCTTGTCAACAAATATTCAACAAGGAAACAAGCTGCGAAATCAAATCAGCTTCACCATGAGTTAGCAGCTATCCTGGTATCGATCTAGTGAGTATTATATTGCCCCCAAATGTCCTGGTACGGCCGAGAGTGGGGAGAGTCCGCTCTCCCTCTCCAAATGCTCTCACATGGCCACGCGTATATAGCCTCTGCCAGGAAAGTCCTACTCACTGCCTTTTCGCACCACGGGTGTTGTTTACGAAATTAAGGGGACGAAAAACGAATGCCTGGTGCTTTAACCGGGTCGGTGGACACGGAAAGTCCACCTAAATGAGTTGGAAAACCCTGATTCCCAACCAATGGTGCACATGGGCTCCAGTACCCTGAGGGAACAAATGGAGTATGAATCAATCGTTGGTCACCGGCTACCATGGGACTGCATCTCCTTACGATGCCTTGTGGATCAGACCTTTAGGTCAAAGGCTCCGGGTGTGGCCTCCTAAGAAAACCACCTGCTTCAGTTTGGGCATCTGGGCAGTTTCACAGCCCTCACACAAATCGAATGAGATTTGTGCGGCGCATATATATCTGGTGCTTCCTTGTACCAATATTTATGTGTTTAAATAAATAAATAAAAATTAGAGTATTATATTGAAAATTTCGGAGTTTCCGAGGAGAGAAATTGTGGAATTCCAGGGCGACTCTGAAAAGTGCTGGAATTTTATGAGTAGTTTTGAAGTGTGTCACTAATGACAATATATCGCACTTGGAAAGAAGCTAAATTATGTTATTCAGTGTGGTGACGAAGCCAAGGCAGCCATAATACGCTGGGCCTTACTGAAGTCGGAAGTTGGCTGCTGTAAAGCCCTCGAAATACTAGCCGAAGAATTTGGTCTGAAACACATCTTAGCTCGGACGTTTATTGATAAGTTACTAAAGTTTCCCAATATTGGAGAGAAGTTTCCCGACACCTTGAAGAGGTTATCTCGACAGATTTCGCTTTGCGAGTTAACTAAAAACCAGATGAACTACATTTCAAATTTGAATTCGTTGAGCACCATAGAAGTCCCAATCACTGACTGTGAAAGCGCTAGTTTAACCTAATGCATATTCGTAGGGAACTGTTTTGTTGACCATTATTTCGATATTTTGGTGAAACGTATTGCAAACACAAAAACACATTCTTCTACATATTTCTTATTTTACATATTTTAATTGGCAAAAGACTAACATCTTACGTTCATATGTCACATCACCTTATTTCTCTACTAATCAGTAGATTGGTGATTTAAGTGGTACTGTGTTTATGAATTAGTGTGTATTCCAAATAAAGCAATACATAAATTTAGATATAAATAAAGAAATAAATATAGAAATTCTTAATAAAACTAGCTTTAGCATGAATCTGTTGATCATCGATAATCGACTATATATATATATATATATATGAATAGTAGTATTCAATAAAACACGTTATCCGTGTGGGTTATAAAATATCTGTTTCAAAGTAATCACTAAAGCAAAAAAGACATGAATATAACTAGCAAATGATATGAAGTCACCTGTTCGTCTAAAAATGTATTTTCTAGATCAATTACTCTAAAATGTGCACGCTGAAATATTGCCTCCATTGATTCAATATGAAATCGATTTAATCGAATACCTAGAATAGAAGTAAAACGAAACTACAAGTCGAATAAATATATAAATAGAATCTCTCGATTAATGGGAACAAATACCCTCTTTAAGATGTTCTTTAATACATTTTTTATACTTTCACCTCCAAGTTGTACTCTGAGATATCTTTCCGTTGTTTGGGAAGATACGGAGGAAAGTGTGTCAGTATAAAAGTATTATCAGAGCCTGATATGTGTGCTCTAAGAGGAGAGTTAGTTTTCGATTGGTTCTCTTGCGAAATGAATGATTACAATATAATCTGATGAGTCTAAATATTATCAAAAAGGGTGAACCTAGGCTAAATCTATATTTGTTCAAGTGATCGCACTTTACATCACCGAAGCGAGAGCAAATTAACAAAACTGAAAACAAAAATGTCAAAATTACGTGATCAGTGTAAGTGGCGAACTAAATGTACATGTATTAGTAAAGATGAACATTAGCTGGTAGTGGGATCCAGATGTGGTTTCGTCCTATTTGGTACTCATCAGATGGATGCACCCGCATTCCACTTAAACTAAATATACAGGTTATCCACTTAAAATGAACATATTACCAAAACAAGCTGATCAATTACAGTCAACATCAACAACCGAGAGATGTAAATCAATATGAATTAAATGTGAATGTACTTCGAAAAGATCAAATGAAACTGGAGTGTGAATTATGCTATGCTCTTAAGGAAGGATTAATAATAATAATTATGTTAGTAGAAAAATTGAAAATCAGAGGAGGGAATCGATGGCGAACAGGACAAACGCGGATTCCGTTCGAGTTGTGTGAATAGTGAGCGGTTCTTTTTCGTTACCACTCCGTAAACAAATTTTCCTCTAACGAAAATGGAAATATAATTGGATTAATATTGATGTTTACTTTAACCTAGGAGTTAGACAATAGATTTCAGTAGAAAACGAACTGAATCCGGTTGCAAAGACCTTTTCATCTTATAGTATGATTTTCTTATTTCTTACATTTTTTTATTCGTAAGGAAAACCTATGAAACATATGATATCTGTCGTTTTTAGGGATAATAACCTTTTCTGTTTTTTCGTTTGCATAAACGTAGCACTATTGCTTGCAGTTACTTTAACCCATCATCAAAAATTCACTCATCTAACGAAAATAAGTTAGATGGTCAAAGGTGACTAGTGGATATCATTTTTATAACTTTATTATTATAGTTCTTTTATTATATCTGACAATTATTTCTTTTTAGCAGTTTAAAGATCCCCGTTTTTAAATTATTTCTTTGTTGAAAGAAGAGCAGTTTTAAAAAATAAGATTTTATACTATCACACAACCACGTATGCAATATAACTTGTGTGTAATCCATATTATAGATGTCTGTGTTAATATAATGTATATGAAGTGTATCTACATTAGCACATAATTACATTCTGATTCATGAAAAAAAAATCTTAATGGTAAGCCTTACCTATTTCTTCATTAATGTTGAGTGTTTAAAAAACGAAAACATTTTGCAGCTACCTATCAATATATGTATAGATAAACATGTACGCTTTTTTGAGATCAATGTGATACATAGAGAGATACATATAGAAAAAATAATCCTGCAACTTATCAAACATAGGATTGATCTATGATTCAGGTATGGAAACAACTCAAAAGAAAAAGTTATGAAAATGTGATAATGGGATAGCCTGAGCAAAGGACCAGTGGATAACATTGATGACATTCACAAATCAATTAAGGATCAAATAATATGTAGTTTAGTAGTGGGAATATGGTTTCAAAAGACAACAGAAAGTGAAGAGCATGTATACATTATTGAAAGTGCTTATTGATTAATGGGGTACTGGAATGCAAGACAATAAGAAAAGGAATAAGAGTCAGTTAGAAAAAATAAAATATGTAAGTTAACAGATAGATTTTAAATCTCTAGTGCATAACGTGGAAGAATTATATGCTACGAAGAGAGAATTATGGTCCGTTAAATCATGTTTTGTTTGCGAAAGATTAAGTGCAGCAAAAGACAAAAATATGATATAAATCGTCAAGTATATTTTAGTGATTCTTTATCTTGGCGCCAATTAGATCGTACGAATAATTGCAATCGGAATATATATTCTCAGCTACCCTCGTATATAATCATCGATTTAAACCGCGTTCGTGAATAATGGAATAAGTCAAATACGAGAAAGGACTTTGAATACGTATATTTCATATAATCGTTGATTCAGATAGACGATCAGAGAAACGAAGCGAGAAGAAATAATGCGCCGTGGAGAAGGCGAGTGAACCAACTCGTTTCAATCAAGCGTGACTCGATATTTATAATCAAATAAATATAAGTTACAGACACATAATGAATAGGGTAAGTGATTAACACATACGATCATATAATAACAGTCAGGGTTAATAAGCGAATAATTGACAGGGTCAAAATGTGGCTTGAAAGAAATGAATAGATTGTTCTATCCAGAGGCTAGAATAACCTATGAGGGCTTGACATAGTACCAGCCACTATAATATAATCGTGTTTTGATACAATATAGAGAGTTTCAACAATTACACTAAATGACGTGAAGTAAAAATATCGAGAGGAAACTAGCAAAATAAATAACGTAAATGACGAAAAGATAAAAAATACTAGATGGAGGAAAGGAAGAGATGATAGATTTCATTTATCTTGGATGCATGCCATTTTTTGAAGAATAACAGAAAAGTATAAAAGACTCGCCACCGGTTTCTGTTATACTTATGTCAAACAACAGTTCGAGCCACTGAATAAAAATATATGCCAGCGTATAGTAACCTCATAAAATTATATTTCCATTCATCCTCTTGTAACCCAAACTAATTGTATTTTTCTATCTTCATTCTATTACACCGCATCAGAAAGCTATTCTACTAAACCTTGAATACTTCATTACTACACATTTGTCCGTTTTTCGTTTATTCATTCTCGCATCTCCTTACATGTATTTTTGCTTCTTATTCTTTTTCTGTACTAATATTAAACGTACCAAATTGAATTAGTTTACTTGTATGTGAAATTCAATATTATTACAATGGAGGAAACCTAAAGAGGGTTGAAGTACATGACGTCATAAATTATCGATCTAAGATATGTTTGAAAAACCATACACATCGAGATTGGGACGGGCTTAATTTTGATAGTAACCAGACAAACATATAAATTATTAACATATATCTTCAATTATTTTAGGTTTTCTATCATATTTATTTATTTATTTCTGTTGACTTTCCGTGACCACCTTTATTAGATGCATTCTTGTATTAGGCTTTACATGGTTCCAATTAATGAATCAATTATTTCGTTAGCCCGTTAGATATAAGAATTACATCAAATGATTCCCACCTTCAGTTTAATCTTGTGTACTTATGTACCTAATCAAGTCGGAGACTATATACATACACCACTAGAGATATAAAACTGGTCTCCAATATGATGGAAAGAACTGAAAGTGACCTTTATTTTCACAAACAAATGAGACACACCTAAACAGATAACATGAATTATGTGTGTACACAGTGATCTGAATAACGGTATACATATTACTTTCAAATAGAATAAATAAACAATAATAATATAAAAACGTACCTCTTAGGCTTAAACGACTGTAACGTTCATTACAAATCGATAAATCGATTCCCTATGGAACAATAAAACAATTACTGTAACAGGAATTATTTATATACATGAAAAGCTAATTCCTATGTGTTTGCATATGTTATCACACACACACACACTATATATATATATATATATATATATATATATATATGGTTCACCAGGGATCTTGGTACTTGTACGGTTGCGCCAAACTGTGCTGTTCAGGTCGTTGTGTAAAGGCCTGGATAGTATACGGTCCTCCTGAAAACCAATGTAAAGATACCCTCTTTCAAGGTATATTTATAATTGTGAACAAAACTCGCTGATCGCGCCAGTAGTCATACGCTTGACCCAGAGACAAAGCCACACATGACTAAGTACACACCTTAAAACGGTGAAGCTGTGAATGGCTCATTAAACCAGCTATGGTCCTTTAGATCGTAAACGTTATATAGATAACTGCAGTAATTCTAGAGCTAATACATGCCTTGAAACTCTGATCTACAAGGGTACTAGTGAATTTATTAGAACAGAACCAACTGGACGAGGCTCTGACTGTGCTCATTACATCCTGTGATAACTGAATGACTTAACTGATCGTATTCGGCCTTGTGTCGGTGACGGAACTTTCACATGTCTTGGTCAATATGCATTTCGTAATGTTGAAACTAAATATTTTAGAATCACGAACCACTAAGTAAAAAACCAGTTCGTAATTTTAGGACAAATTTATGAATACTCCTCGAAAAATGCATAAAGGATAGCGCTGAGCCATGAAGGACACCTAATGAGTGTACATATTTTCTAACTATAGCTTTCACATATACTCTGGAATCGCCACTATCACGTTTACATTTTTAGTAGTATATCTGTAGGACAAATTAAATCCTACAAAGTTTCGACCAGTATTGCGTGTCTTATCGAAGTGAATAAAAATTGAGTCACACTAATATAATAGAGTAATAATGTTTTTCAATCGGTAGGTCACATGCAACAGGGATAGTTCACAGACATATCAGACCAGATTAACGTGGTGGGAGCTTAAGCAACGATTTGACTGATTAGTTATGGACATAACTAAAATTACCCCCAAGCGGATACCACGTCCAGGCTTCGCTACTCTCGCGCTTAAATAGTCGGCCTCTTCCAATAAGCACAGGTTAGGTATATCTCAGCTGATCTCTTCGGTTGCTGTCTTCAGTCGAACTGTTCTGACTCGTCCATCTGGACCATAATTGACCTGTCTAACGACAGCTTTTGGACACAGATTTCTCGATGAGCCATTATTCTTTACTAACACTAAATCTCTCGGTTATAGATTTCTTCTCACATCCAACAAATTGGATCTCGCCTGAAGGGTTGGTAGGTACTCCCGTAATAATCTGTTCCAGAATAGGTTAGCGAGTTGTTACGCTTCCTTCCATCTACTGTTATATAAGCACATTTTACTGATCTGCACTTCGTCGAATGATACGCCTCTGTAAACTAACAATACATTATTTGGCGTAAGTACATCCAGACTACCAGTCATTAAATAGCTTTACGAGTGGTCTATTGTTCAGTATTCCTTCAGCCTTTATTCGAAACGTCTCCAAAGACTCGTTCGTCAATACCTTCTGAAACAGTAGTGATCGTAGAATTCTTTTTATTGACTTCATGATGCGTTCCCATACACCACCTCGACGACCAGCTCTCAGAGGGTTAAACTGCCTATCACAACCACTTTCACACGGGCATTTGCAATCTTATTTTGGTCTCAACTACACACAATTTGTCTGAGACTGTCGACGGCTCCTCTGAAGTTCGAATCGTCGTTAAACACATGTTTTCAGTGACCCATAATAGTAACCAACCTCGAGAGAGAGCATAAAAATAAGTCAGTATTCCAAGGTGAGAACCATTTGGATGTGAACTGCTTTAATAGACAGACAAGTGAAAAAACAGACGTATGGTTTTTCAACGAGTCGCCTCCCCTTAACGTGAAATGGCCCAAAATAGTATTTACCAAAAGAATTGAATGGTGTTACGTAAGCTTCCAGGTGATATTTGCGCAGTAGAGCCAAAAATTTGTGTGCATGGAATACTATTGAGTCTCTTGCATATAAAGCACCATTTCACGACTCTTCGGATAGCAGCATGAACCTTGATGATCCAGAACTTTTCGCGAACTGTTCAGGGTGTGAGTGATACCAGAATGTGCGTTCTGCAGATGATAGTGCATTACGATCAAGTCGGTAAAAAAATGATTACTAGGAAGTATGAGCAGATGCTTACTTTCGAACGGCAAGCACGATAATTGAAGTCGTCTCCCTACTCGAATGACGTCATCTATTACGAAGGGATTAAGATTCTTTATCTGGCTCCTAAGCGCAACGCTACTTCACATTTTCTTACCACCAGACATTAGATGGAGTGTCATCTCCTTATTCGAAACAGATCCACCTACTCTCCTCGGTCTTTCTTGCGATTCACATGTATTGCCGTGCTCGTCTTTATGCTGTATTTGCTTTAGTGTCTCCATCTCTATGGGGAATGAGATCATTTGAACCAACTTATTTATATTCTACTTCGCACTATCAATTTCTTTCAATCTCAATCTACCAAGAATTAACGGTCTTCTGTCTAATCTCATCCTCATATTGCGGACTGACCGTATACATAGAGCGAATATTCTCAGTATTTTGGACCAGGTCTTACAATTACTAAATCGATCCAAAAATTGGTCTAAATAACTCCCCTCTGGTGTCTTGCCTATTTCTTCTGTAAACAAATGGACTGAAGCATGGTTCTCCTTTTCGCGTTAATTTAGCTATCCACTTTCGTTCTGCCATAAAAAGTTCGGTACGTGAAACCACTCATTTAGTTTAGTGTTATCATCTAGCGACAATCCACGCGAAGCATAATCTACAAGATTCTGTTTACGTTTAACATATCTCCATTGGCTTGCTGTAGACAGTTCGTGAATCGTCGCTAATCTATTGCTTATGAATCTCTCAAGTCTTTTGGTTGTATTTCTTATACAATGAAGTACGGTTAATGAATCCGTCCAATAAGTGACAGAAGAGATCGGGATACGCAGTTTTTGTTCCACGTGTTTTCTGATCTTAGGACACAGTACATCAGCTGTTAATTCCATTCTAGGAATTGTTATAAGTTTCAGTGGGGTAACCCTGGACTTAGCTAATAGAAAGGAACAATGAACTTGACGGGAGGCATCTTCAAAACGAGCAGACAGCAGAACACCATATGCAAATTCTGAGGCATCGGCAAAGCAATGAATCTGAGTAGCCAGTGGTTTGTACGATTCTGGTACGAAATATCTACGAAGTAACAATTCACTTGGGCGCTTCATACCTCTGAGCCAAAAGTCCCATCTCATAACACACTCCCTAGGAAGCTCTGCGTCCCACGACACATTTTGCCGACAAGTATCTTGCAAAATTAATTTAGCTGGTAAAAAAACTGGAGCTATAAACCCAACTGGGTCGAACATAGAAGCTACATAACACAAGATGGTTCTCCTTGTAGGAGTCACATAGAATTAGCATACCCTGAGGATCGTATCGGTCCGAACATTCCACTGTAATCCCAGAGTGCTTTCATCTATTTTCATAGAAAAACAAATGTCTTCGTCTCTTAACATGCAGTCATTCCTCTGGAATAAACTTCATTAATTCAGCAATGCTGCTGACCAATTTCTACAGATTACAACTCACTAAACGTAACATTTCCATCAGCTGAGAACATACAAATTTAGCTTCTCCCAACATATCAACACTAGTTAATAAATCATCAACACATAACTGTTCCTTCGCTGTCTGAATAGTACATTTGGGAAAAATAGGCTCCTTATTTAGAAAATTTCTTTGTAGAGCAAATGTTGCGGAACTTGAGGTCAGGGTCTCACCAAACAAATGTACTTTCATCCTATAGCTTTCTGGTTCATTTCTTATGTCATCCTGGGGCCACTATAAAAATCTAAGGGCATCGCGATCCTGTGGCGGGACAATCATTTGATAAAACATGGCTTTAATATCTGCCATGGGACTTATTGGATGTCGCCGAAATCTGGTAAAGACATCTACCAGATTGTTAACTAAGTCTGGACCAGAATACAAGTTTTTAATCAGAGACGTCCCGGCGTATTGTGCTGCACAGTTGAATACGATTCTTTGCTTATTAGGTTTTTTCGGATGGAAGACAGGGTGGTGCGGTAAATACCAGACCCGATACCTAATTTAGTTCTCTGTAGTCTTTTCGATGTAGCCTCGTTCAACATACTGTGCCATCACATTAACGTATTCCTTATGCAACCTCTGGTCACGGATGAGCCGTTTTCTCAAGGAATTTAATCTACTCATCACTAGTTTTCTATTATTAGGTAGGCTTTGTTGGTGACGCCAGGGCAAAGCTATTTGGTAATGCCCGTTCACTAACTGTATAGATTTGGACATGGCGTCCAAGGCTTTACGATCTTCAACCGACATGGGCGCACAGTGATTTGGGTCTTCTCTTCAGCTGCTTACCAACTAGAATTGGTCTAATTTAGCTTCTAGTTCAAATAGTGTCAAAACTTTATATTATGATACTCATATTTCTCATGGTCTAATTATAGGGTCAAAACTAAGTCCACCATAAAGGAGTTTTTATAACATATGGTTCGTCAGATTTCCCCAATCTCTTCTCTTTTATCTCATATGCCTCGGACACATTGCACCCTATCAGTAATTTAACGTCTTCGTTGCCAACTCTTGGGAGGGTCACATCGCTCAAGTGAGATCGCGATATGAAATATGAGTATCATAAATTATCTATCGTCTAAAGATGAACTAGAAGCTAAATTAGACCAGTTATATAAGATGGACCTTGAAGAAGACCCAAATCACTGTGCGCCCATGTCGGTTGAAGATCGTAAAGCCTTGGATGCCATGTCCAAATCTATACAGTTAGTGAACGGGCATTACCAAATAGCTTTGCCCTGGCGTCACCAACAAAGCCTACCTAATAATAGAAAACTAGTGATGAGTAGATTAAATTCCTTGAGAAAACGGCTCATCCGTGACCAGAGGTTGCATAAGGAATACGTTAATGTGATGGCACAGTATGTTGAACGAGGCTACATCGAAAAGACTACAGAGAACTAAATTAGGTATCGGGTCTGGTATTTACCGCACCACCCTGTCTTCCATCCGAAAAAACCTAATAAGCAAAGAATCGTATTCAACTGTGCAGCACAATACGCCGGGACGTCTCTGATTAAAAACTTGTATTCTGGTCCAGACTTAGTTAACAATCTGGTAGATGTCTTTACCAGATTTCGGCGACATCCAATAAGTCCCATGGCAGATATTAAAGCCATGTTTTATCAAATGATTGTCCCGCCACAGGATCGCGATGCCCTTAGATTTTTATAGTGGCCGCAGGATGACATAAGAAATGAACCAGAAAGCTATAGGATGAAAGTACATTTGTTTGGTGAGACCCTGACCTCAAGTTCCGCAACATTTGCTCTACAAAGAAATTTTCTAAATAAGGAGCCTATTTTTCCCAAATGTACTATTCAGACAGCGAAGGAACAGTTATGTGTTGATGATTTATTAACTAGTGTTGATATGTTGGGAGAAGCTAAATTTGTATGTTCTCAGCTGATGGAAATGTTACGTTTAGTGAGTTGTAATCTGTAGAAATTGGTCAGCAGCATTGCTGAATTAATGAAGTTTATTCCAGAGGAATGACTGCATGTTAAGAGACGAAGACATTTGTTTTTCTATGAAAATAGATGAAAGCACTCTGGGATTACAGTGGAATGTTCGGACCGATACGATCCTCAGGGTATGCTAATTCTATGTGACTCCTACAAGGAGAACCATCTTGTGTTATGTAGCTTCTATGTTCGACCCAGTTGGGTTTATAGCTCCAGTTTTTTTACCAGCTAAATTAATTTTGCAAGATACTTGTCGGCAAAATGTGTCGTGGGACGCAGAGCTTCCTAGGGAGTGTGTTATGAGATGGGACTTTTGGCTCAGAGGTATGAAGCGCCCAAGTGAATTGTTACTTCGTAGATATTTCGTACCAGAATCGTACAAACCACTGGCTACTCAGATTCATTGCTTTGCCGATGCCTCAGAATTTGCATATGGTGTTCTGCTGTCTGCTCGTTTTGAAGATGCCTCCCGTCAAGTTCATTGTTCCTTTCTATTAGCTAAGTCCAGGGTTACCCCACTGAAACTTATAACAATTCCTAGAATGGAATTAACAGCTGATGTACTGTGTCCTAAGATCAGAAAACACGTGGAACAAAAACTGCGTATCCCGATCTCTTCTGTCACTTATTGGACGGATTCATTAACCGTACTTCATTGTATAAGAAATACAACCAAAAGACTTGAGAGATTCATAAGCAATAGATTAGCGACGATTCACGAACTGTCTACAGCAAGCCAATGGAGATATGTTAAACGTAAACAGAATCTTGTAGATTATGCTTCGCGTGGATTGTCGCTAGATGATAACACTAAACTAAATGAGTGGTTTCACGTACCGAACTTTTTATGGCAGAACGAAAGTGGATAGCTAAATTAACGCGAAAAGGAGAACCATGCTTCAGTCCATTTGTTTACAGAAGAAATAGGCAAGACACCAGAGGGGAGTTATTTAGACCAATTTTTGGATCGATTTAGTAATTGTAAGACCTGGTCCAAAATACTGAGAATATTCGCTCTATGTATACGGTCAGTCCGCAATATGAGGATGAGATTAGACAGAAGACCGTTAATTCTTGGTAGATTGAGATTGAAAGAAATTGATAGTGCGAAGTAGAATATAAATAAGTTGGTTCAAATGATCTCATTCCCCATAGAGATGGAGACACTAAAGCAAATACAGCATAAAGACGAGCACGGCAATACATGTGAATCGCAAGAAAGACCGAGGAGAGTAGGTGGATCTGTTTCGAATAAGGAGATGACACTCCATCTAATGTCTGCTGGTAAGAAAATGTGAAGTAGCGTTGCGCTTAGGAGCCAGATAAAGAATCTTAATCCCTTCGTAATAGATGACGTCATTCGAGTAGGGAGACGACTTCAATTATCGTGCTTGCCGTTCGAAAGTAAGCATCTGCTCATACTTCCTAGTAATCATTTTTTTACCGACTTGATCGTAATGCACTATCATCTGCAGAACGCACATTCTGGTATCACTCACACCCTGAACAGTTCGCGAAAAGTTCTGGATCATCAAGGTTCATGCTGCTATCCGAAGAGTCGTGAAATGGTGCTTTATATGCAAGAGACTCAATAGTATTCCATGCACACAAATTATGGCTCTACTACTTCTGGGTTAATTAGCTTTGATATGGTTTTTTAATTTGATCAATAGTCATTTTCATTGCTTAAACTTATCCACACTTATTATTATTATTATAGAAACCTTCAAGGGTTTCGGAATACTTATTTAGCATTCACCCCTATTTATTAATTCATAACCAATCCATATGATTACATATATTACATGATTTCTGATTTGTAATTACATTATCTCTCGTACTCCATGTTAATCACATTAATTTTTATCATTTATCGCACAATCTCAATTAACGTATAAACTTATTCAAGTTAGCGCTTGATATTAATCATCCCAATATTAATGATTTTATTTCATTTTATATTACAAACGATCGTAAATATACACGTTATAATTTTAAATAATATACTCTGCCTTAAATCAGTTTCTGTTAGTATAATGTTGAAACTAGTTAATGTCTTTAACGAGTTACATATAGCATAAAATTATGGGCAGAATAGCATTTACAAATGACTACAGAAAAAAACAAATCGATTTCACTCCAGTTTTATACCAAATGGCCCGCAAATGCTCTGGTATGATCGAGAATGGAGAGAGTCCGTTCTCCCTCTCTAAATCCGCTCACATGGCCTCGCATATACAGCAACTGCCATGGAAGTCCTAAGCACTGCCTTCTCGCCGAGGGTGTTGTTTACAAAATTGAGAGGACGAAAAGCGAATGTGCGGCGCTTTAACCGGGTTGGTGGATGTGGAGTGTCCACCTAGGGGAGTTGGAGAACCCTGATTCCAAATTAATGGTACACATGGGATCCTGAGGAAACAGAAGGCGTATGAACCTATTGTTGGTCACCGGTTCCCATGGGACTTTATCTCCCAACGTTACTCCGCGCCTGGTGGACTAGACCTCTAGGTCAAAAGTTCAGGCAGTGGTCTCCTAAGAAAATCACCTGTTTTGGTTTTGGCTCCCGAACAGTACCCCATCCCTCATACAAATCGAATGACAAAGTGTGGCGGATATACATTTGGTGCCTCCTTGTATCAATGTTTGTGTTTAAATAAATAAATAAATTATACTAAATAATCAAAGAGCTCACCTTTATTTGTTCCAACAAAAAATTAATGGGAGTTATTCTATGCTCAAAACAAGAAGAAAAGTACGCAGCCTGAAGTTCTTCACTTGAACAATTATCTGGAACTGAAGGAATAAAATGAAAATACTAGTTACGTTAAAATAATAATGTTTGCTACAAGAAATAAAAGGATATGATACAAACCAAGTCAAGTAAACAACGAAAATATAAAATCCAACAAACCGAATGATTGAGCAAACAATTTAAACCTTATCGAACTCAATTTAAACATTATATTTAGGCTATAGTAACTACTTGGCAGAAAGGTGTATACATGCATAAGTGTGCATCAACCCAGGCTGTCAAATATCCCACCGTTAATAAGCTTTTTTATCACCTCTTAAACAAAAACTACTCTGGTATTCATTTTGATAATTTCATCCCTTTATGCAGATATGGTGCAGAAACTGCGACCGATGCACAAATCCCTCAGGTTCTATGTTGCTTATAACCAACCAACTATTGAGACAAGGGGAAATTAACAGCGAAAGGACCAAGTAAACCAAATTAGTAATATTAGTGGTAGTTGTAACTGAAGATAGAGAACATAGTTCGAGAACTAATAAAATCGGCATGAAATAATGGCGTAACGATTTAGAAAAGGCCTGCACTACTTTAATAAATATTTTTTTTCAAATCAATATGAAAGACAAATTCAGATTTAAGCCAATTTAAATCACCCAAAGCATGTACGAGATGCTGAATGAAGTAGTCTACATTTGGAATGGAATGTATGATCACAGGATATTATGTCAGATCGCGAATCTTTTCGAAGTTGTATTTAATGTAACCACCTATGGAGATATTTATAAGGTGTAGTCTAAAGCTAGAGAAACAAACTGAATTTGTACATCTGAATGGTGGCAAATTAACAAATTAAAATAAAGCTACAAACAATCCCAACATCCAAAAAGAAAAAGAACTAAATAATTAACTTATGTGATCTAATTAGACTTTGGATCAACTAAATTGTGATTAGCTGCTGAGCTGTCTTTATCTCTTGGACATAATTGAAGGTAGATATAAATGTTTATGAATCTTATAAAAATGAATATTGTCTGCAAAGTAAAATACAGTTTTCTATCTTTTATGTCACTCATTTTTAACTTGATTAAATATATATGGGGCGTCCATACGGTTTTTCATTATCTTATCAATCCAAGTGTTTACTATGGTCGCCTCATAGGTCCGAGATACAAAAATAGCATGGAAGTTTTTGATCATTTCTGCATCAGAAACTATGTGTGCATTTGATAGGAAACGAGTAACATCCACATTAACCTTCACTCTTAATCTGGATGAAAATAGAAGTTTCATAAACAATACCAAAACTTTAGAATGTTACTTCTGTGTTCTACTGTTATCTATTTGTAACAAACCCCCACTGCTTTCTGAAATTATTCGGTACAAAGCATTTCCACACAAACAGAAAGTAAAAGCTAGTTCGCGAAAAAGAACCAAAAATATTTAATTACTTAATCGGAACGGTTCTAAATAGTCTGATATAAGTTTGTCATCTTCAGGAAAACGAACTCTGCGTATCGATTTGAAAGGTGCATCAGAATTTGATCTAGTTAACTTTGCTTCTGAATGGCCACAATGGATAGCTGACACAAAGTCGATATTGTTGGTCATTAGGTTTTAGTCCTTCTGAAAAATTAGTTATGAAAATAGAATACAATATATAAAAAGTGAATCAAGATGATCATAAAAATAAGTGGATTTTTTAGACATGTTAAATAGATTTTAGTAGAAAATCTTGAAAATTAGAGTAAAGGATGTAATATTATTTTAATTCAAAACGAGGCGAATTCTTTTCTTGAACTAGTTCCAGTATTAACAGAGGACTGACCTAAGGCGACTACAAATCATCTACAGATGCATGAGGTATATTAGTAGTGGAAAACACTAGACTTTTAACCAGTAGGTTACAAGTTTACACCCTGCCCTAAATACTTAAGACTGGACAACTGGATAGTGTCACTAGTTTTCACAAAAACAATCCAACTCAAGAGAGATTAAATAATCTTGAATTCGATGTTTTATTAAGAGACCGTATCAACACTAAATCCATAAAAAATTGAAGCATGTGCAAATTGTATGAAAATGCAAACATTTTCGTTGAACTGGGGAATTACTATATATAGGAAGCATCAAAACTGTTAGACAACTTATTGTGCGTTTGTAAAGGGTAGTGGTTCGTGAGGATAAGTGCGAACTCGTTGTCTTTGGTACTATGATGATACGACTGTCTAATTGTCTATCATGATTGAGAAATATATCCATCCATTGGTTGCTTTTAGGTCTGTGTGATCTATTTCTATTTATTTCGCAGTTTATGAGTTCTAAACGTTTATAAAGTACTTCAGGTGACGGAACTTTGAAGGCGACGACATTAAAACTAGCAATGAGTTCCACAGCAAAAGTGCATATCATTGACCAGATCCTCCATCATTTAATTATTTATTTATAAAAAACATTTTGGTACATTAGGGAACTGAACAAATTGTGCCACACATTAGGTAATAGTAAGCAAAGAAACTAAGGAGGTATGATGCAGAAAAGCAAGATTTATTTCAGTTAATGGAGTTCATCTTTTTATCTAGAAATTATAAAAGTAAAACGAGGTCACCACTAGCTCCTAATTTAGTCCATGTCTAATAAAGTCTCGAGACAGTGAGCCCAACGACCTTTAGGACCGCAAGTGGAAAGTCACTAGGGACCAACAGATGCTAATCGCATGCAGATATGTTTCATACTATGGCCCCAAGTCACAAAGCGACTACCATTCAGCCTTCTTTCCACCCAATCCCAGTGTCGGCAAATAGTGTTTGATGTGGAAGCAACTGGAATGGTATTTATAAACAAAACCAAGTCACCAAAATTGGTGTTTTAAGATGGTGGTATCAAAGGAACTATTATCACTGAGACAAACACATAATACAGGACCTCGGCATTTCGGACGTGGGGTTGCCGTGCAATTCTACAGATCCAGTGATCAGAAACAATCACCGAAATATATGTAAAAAGACCGTAGCTAAATGCCGTACTATTTACGACAGTTGGCATATGATAGCTGTGCTTGTCCAAAACAATTGTTTTCGTACTTTAAACGGAGAACAAAACGTAGTGATGGTATTCCCCCATTAGTTACACAAAAATTCAGATTTACTAGCTGAATCACATTTGGCAAAAGTTGAGGCTTTATCAAACTATTTTGGTAAAGTCTACGTTTATTGTTAAAAATACTTGTCCTAATCACATTGCTGAGATACCAGCCATAGGACCTGTACACATGGCTGGGGAAAATGTTCTTCCATTGATCACTAACCTCAAATCTTGTAAGATACCGGGCCCTGATGGGTTAAATCCACGACTGCTGTCATCTCTCGCAGACGTTTTTTCAAGACTACTCGCGATGCTCTTCAATATATCCCTTTCCCTCACGCAACTCCCTGGAGATTGGAATGATGTTATAGTCAGTCCTATATTTAAAGATGGTCATCAATAGATCGTATTCAACTATCGACCTGTCAGTCTTACCAACATAATCGTTACGTTACTTGAAAAGATAATTCGGGTTAAGTTACAAAGTTAAATAGATTTGTACAATCTGTTAACTTCCGAGCACCACTGGTTTCAAAACAAGCATTCATGCTCGACCAACTTACTTATTGAGACAGCAGCCTCAGATAACAATCTGTCTGTTGATGTGATATTCACAGACTTAAGCAAAGCGCTTGACAAGGCTTCACACTTGGTCTTATGCAGAAGCTCTCGAGCTTCGAAATGACGCGCTGAACAGGAATGAGTAGGAAACTTCTTATGTGACCACAGACAGATAGTGAGGGCTAGTGGGACGCTATCCGAATGGAAGCCGGTCAAAAGTGATGTACCCCAAGGCACCATCTTAGATCCCCTACTTTTTCTTCTCTACGTCAATGGATTACCACTATGGCCTAAGTCGTCGACATTATTTTTTGCGGATTTAGTTAGATGGGCTCGAGATTGGGGCTTAGAAGTTAATTCTAGGAAGAATGTGCTCATGCACATCGGACACGGTAATAGTTACCAGTATACTATTGACGGTACATCTCTTCCATGCGTGCAGGAACAAAGGCTTAGGGGTAGTAATAAGTCACGACTTGAAGAAAACTACGCATTGCAACACAGCAGCTGCCAAAGGGTTTCGTGCACTATGGTCACTTCGCCGAGCCTTCAAATGCTTTGATGAGATGTCTCGAATTTTATATCCCTCCTATTTAAGACCACACTTGGAGCATTTTATCCAAGCAGATGGCCAATGTCTGATTAAGGACACTAACTTACTTGAGCGTGTTCAGCGTGTGGGAACAAAATTAGTAAAGGGTCTTTCTAAACTCTCTTACGATGACCTCTTAAAACGCCTAAAGCTTTTCCTTTTGTCGCATCTTAAGACACGAGGTGACCTTATACTGGAATTTTGTGTCTGTAATGACGATTTGGATGTTATTGTGTTGGGGTCTTAGAGATGGTGTAACACAGTGACTTGAGACGTTATCAGATATGGCTCAGAATAGAAGCCAGTGGCGATCCTGCTGTAACCTTCTTTTGCTTTCTCTCGTCGAGTGGTCAGTGACTGGAACACCTTACCCGAACAGGTGATATCAACCCTACCAGTGAACATTCTCAAGGAGAAGCTTAACCTTCACTAGAAGGCAAACTGTCAGGATTAACACAGGTCCACTAACCTACTATCCCTATTACTGAAGACTGAACAACCTAAACTCAAGTCAGGCTTTTCAGGCGCAGAGCATAACTGCTCTCACTAACCAGTTGTATACCTGACCCAGTCAGACTGATAGATGGTTTTGAGTAATCTGTGAATTATGACGAAAGCCAACAGTTAGGAAGAAATTGAATTTAGACCTACCCCAACATAGTCGTTGTATGAAATACAGGTCTTTTCACAGAAAGATACGACGGTAACTCTATTCCGGAACCACGGAATAGTATGTTTCTAGAACCTTTTCGAACATGCCATTTGTTCAAACGACCCAGTACTTGCCACTGACTTTGGGAAAAAATAGCCGGTAATAGGTGGCCTGGGCCTAATGACGTGTGACATTCAAAAATCTAGAGGGTGTGCAGGAAACTATTTGGCGTTTTCATGGCTCTCGACAAAATACTCCAAAATAGAGAGTTTCTAAAACTTCACATATCTTGCAAAGCAAAGCATTTTTTATTCGCCTTTTTGAAAATACACAGACAACTTTTGTATGCAAATTCACTAAAATGATTGCAGCCATCACCATGCATTTACATTGATAATTATCAACTAGAATCTTCGTTCCAGAAGGGCTACAACTGACGTTAACGTGCACATACGACTTAATCTGCTAAGGTTATCCGGCTATAAAAAGTATTTTTATTTGATAAACTAACACTTAGATTACCGATTAGCTAGATTTAGAAACAAAGTTTATTTGAACATTATTTATTGTGAATAAAAAGAGCGATTATATGCTGAAACATTGAGTATTTATAATGCTCTTTTACTCAAATATACTAGACTTCCCAGACTAAAGTGAAATTATTTCGGGGACTTTACTGAAAAAACCACTCAGATGAAGTAGTAATATGTACCATCACATTATGAACATGACAAGAGTCTGTAAATAGGCTTATAAACAAAAAGACTCACCAAAATAACATATAAAAGGTCCACAGAACACGAGTTACCTAACCAAATAACCTAGTTAGAAGACAACCCATGACCTAGAGAACAAAAACCGCTCATCCTGAACATTGTCCAATAGCTTAGATGATTGTTTACTATTAGGAAGCTTTCACTTATTCTTCTGTCTTAAATGATAAGCATAGAATTTCTATCAATCTATATTAATTTGTGCGGTTTATAACACCTCAGAGCTACCACCTCTTCATGAATATATCAAAAGGTGCTGATAACACGTGTTGTATTAGCGAATTCCAGGAATTCACTACTCGGTGTGAGAAGCGGAACTCCAGACGTAAACGATTTGACCTCGATTTTTGAGCCTTCTTATAATGTTCTCTCAAGTTATCAGTCTCAGACGGAGGGAAAATATAAGACATATGAATACCAAGGTAATCGTTCGATACACGATAAGCCAATATGAAATCACTTCCGTAATCTGCGGCAAGATAACGTAAATAGGTTAAAGTATCTCAGTCTGTCTTCATGAGATAGAACAGAGAGATCTTTTACCGTTTTATTCTTTCGTTGCTGGACTCGTTCCAGCATATCCGCCTCATATTTGAAACATAGCCTCTCTGCTTGAATGCCATATTCCAAATCAGATCTCACAGAAGTCGGGTATAATACTTTAAACAGTTCTTCATCCAAGCATTAAAAAGACCTACGAATAGCCCACAATGCCCTAAAGACCTTGGCACCAGCATTCTTGCAGTTGTTTGTAGTTTTGAGGTCTCTCCTAATTACAACTCCTAAAACTGCTTCAGTACATTATTTTGGGTAACATGACATCACACATTGTGTAGTGATACGTATCATCATAGTTATTCGGTTGGATCACCAAACTCTTGTTAGAATCCACTCTTAGTAACCACCTGCTCATCAATGCAACAAATGAATTGAGATCACTGAAGGTGCACAGGTATTGTAGTTTGACAACACTTGACCAGTAACACCTATAATTGAATCGCACCCACCCAGTGAAATCAAGAGTCAGAAGCGAGGAGGTTTGAATGTATATTTGAAAGGTTATCCATATATCGAGAAGCGACTGACCTAAACTAGCTAACGATCTGAGGAGAAGTTGAACACGGAGTTCCAGCACGTGATCTGGTGTGGATATATGACCGAGCGCCTTCAGCTACGTGAGTCCATTAAAACTAAAGTGGTCAGCATCCAATGTCGAACACTTACGGAACTATTGATTTTAGGGATTTGTTTACCGCTACATCATCCAGATATATTATTATATCTGACATGCTGTGTATGGGTCTCCAAATCTTTATGTCATCGGCAGACAGTAGAACAGATGATCTGGCTTGAAATGTCGAAGTTATCTGAAGACTTCCTTTTTCAACAACTACAAGATCCATAGGCAAGCCGCCCTGATCAGGACTGATTGTTGGTCGTTCCTCATTTCCAGTAAAAAACACTACTAAAATATTCCGATAAAGCTTCGGCTTTTTGTCGTAATCACTTGCCAATATCGACGAATCTTCTTGTACCAGAAGAGGTGAGATTCGATCACTTCTCTGAGTTCGCCTATTGATATACGATGATGACCGTATAGCACATTTTTACAATTCATGACCAATTGATTTCATATGACTGTCGAGTCTTACTTATAAACACCTTACAAGCATTCCTAGTCATACACTAACTGGATCGGTGTGGGTCTAATCTAGTGATGAACACCTTCCAATGCTCTTTCCTATGTCTCGGAAGTTTATTCACTTGATTAGTCATACATGGTGGACAGTTAACCTGTCTACGTTCCACTGTGTATAATATAAACGAGGACGCGACTGAATTAAGCTCATGTTTAAACATATACCATACTTTTTCAACTGGCGAACTTGAGAAAAGGTCCAGACTAATGCTACCTAATAATAAATTATTTATTCAACATGATCAATTATGAGATAGTCGTTATTAAACAACAGCTTATATGTTCCAAGAAGTTCAGATTGGGTTCAAAAACTGAATAAACAAGGCTTGTACTACTGTGATGATCATATTATTGTCAAGCGAATTAAATAACCAATGAGATGGAATATATGGTCTGTTCAAAACAGTACTGTTTCAACGTCTCACTGCATCTTTATCTTACTGTTGATGAAGATATGTCTAATAAATTTCTCCAAGAGACAATATTTGAGGTGAAAAATTCATTCGATGTACTTTCAGTATGACAGTAATCTCCTACATCAATGTACATGTGACCTTATTGCTCCGATTCTCTACAGTCAGTTCTTCCATCATGTTTGTGTTATGGTATACTATTCCCTAAATAGTTTTAGTGGCATATTTGAATGTAGTGCAACTCTTTACAACTTCTTCTGACTAGGCTGAGCTAGATACGATTGCGCAAAGTGAGAAATTTCAAGACAATGTACAGAAAATTCTCAACCAGTTATACCGCAGACAAATGAAAAAATGTTCAACATACTAGAATTTAATTATACACTTTATGATAAATGAAACAGAGCTGATGCACTGTCTAGAATCCCGTTTTAATTAACCCCAAGGTTTTAAAACTCTATTGATTTGCTTGTCTGTTTGAACTTGAGTTGACTGATATTTCGGATTATCTGTAGACAGATTATCGTTCTTTATTTATCTGGAACAAATTTCCGTGTAGATAAACGATTAGGTTTGTACTTTTTAACTATTTATTAGTTGTATTATAGATTTAATTGTTCCAGTTCCTTGTAAGATTTTACTGGTTTAGAATGAACTCCGGAACTTTAAGGCTTTCTTAATATACTATACGTATATTGATGTTTAAATTGTACCTTGAGTACCGCAAGATAATTGTGTTTCACTGTCTTTTGGTGTGATTGTACTGAACAAGTATACACGTTGGTATTGTGGGGAAAAGGTTAGTACACGTGGTTGGAATTCCGATGGTTTTCCTACATTAATAAGGGTTCCCTTGGAGTTCTTACAACTTTATGGAATTTAAATGGGAACCGTCAACCTAGTACACAAATATCATTGTATAGAAAATTATATAGACCGCATTACAACAAGCCACAACTACCAGATTGTAGGCAATATCCAGTGACAACCTTCTTCAAAGTAAGGCACCATATTCGAAAATATTTATTCTGATGCTATCCACTTGTGATCTGGTGAAGATGAGTGAGTCAGAGCCTTAAATGTCGAAGACTTGCAGAAATATTTACTTTGGGGATTCATTTGTTGCTACAGCTCACTAGTTAAAAATGAAAAGTATATGGGATAAAAACGTTCACCGTCAACATCGCCGATTCGATGAAGCGATGATTAGTTTGCTTACTGGAACGGTCTTATTATCATATAATGCTGAAGTCTTGAAAAGAGGGCCAGATTAATGCTACCTAATAATAAATTATTTATTCAACATGATCAATTATGAGATAGTCGTTATTAAACAACAGCTTATATGTTCCAAGAAGTTCAGATTGGGTTCAAAAACTGAATAAACAAGGCTTGTACTACTGTGATGATCATATTATTGTCAAGCGAATTAAATAACCAATGAGATGGAATATATGGTCTGTTCAAAACAGTACTGTTTCAACGTCTCACTGCATCTTTATCTTACTGTTGATGAAGATATGTCTAATAAATTTCTCCAAGAGACAATATTTGAGGTGAAAAATTCATTCGATGTACTTTCAGTATGACAGTAATCTCCTACATCAATGTACATGTGACCTTATTGCTCCGATTCTCTACAGTCAGTTCTTCCATCATGTTTGTGTTATGGTATACTATTCCCTAAATAGTTTTAGTGGCATATTTGAATGTAGTGCAACTCTTTACAACTTCTTCTGACTAGGCTGAGCTAGATACGATTGCGCAAAGTGAGAAATTTCAAGACAATGTACAGAAAATTCTCAACCAGTTATACCGCAGACAAATGAAAAAATGTTCAACATACTAGAATTTAATTATACACTTTATGATAAATGAAACAGAGCTGATGCACTGTCTAGAATCCCGTTTTAATTAACCCCAAGGTTTTAAAACTCTATTGATTTGCTTGTCTGTTTGAACTTGAGTTGACTGATATTTCGGATTATCTGTAGACAGATTATCGTTCTTTATTTATCTGGAACAAATTTCCGTGTAGATAAACGATTAGGTTTGTACTTTTTAACTATTTATTAGTTGTATTATAGATTTAATTGTTCCAGTTCCTTGTAAGATTTTACTGGTTTAGAATGAACTCCGGAACTTTAAGGCTTTCTTAATATACTATACGTATATTGATGTTTAAATTGTACCTTGAGTACCGCAAGATAATTGTGTTTCACTGTCTTTTGGTGTGATTGTACTGAACAAGTATACACGTTGGTATTGTGGGGAAAAGGTTAGTACACGTGGTTGGAATTCCGATGGTTTTCCTACATTAATAAGGGTTCCCTTGGAGTTCTTACAACTTTATGGAATTTAAATGGGAACCGTCAACCTAGTACACAAATATCATTGTATAGAAAATTATATAGACCGCATTACAACAAGCCACAACTACCAGATTGTAGGCAATATCCAGTGACAACCTTCTTCAAAGTAAGGCACCATATTCGAAAATATTTATTCTGATGCTATCCACTTGTGATCTGGTGAAGATGAGTGAGTCAGAGCCTTAAATGTCGAAGACTTGCAGAAATATTTACTTTGGGGATTCATTTGTTGCTACAGCTCACTAGTTAAAAATGAAAAGTATATGGGATAAAAACGTTCACCGTCAACATCGCCGATTCGATGAAGCGATGATTAGTTTGCTTACTGGAACGGTCTTATTATCATATAATGCTGAAGTCTTGAAAAGAGGGCCAGATTAATGCTACCTAATAATAAATTATTTATTCAACATGATCAATTATGAGATAGTCGTTATTAAACAACAGCTTATATGTTCCAAGAAGTTCAGATTGGGTTCAAAAACTGAATAAACAAGGCTTGTACTACTGTGATGATCATATTATTGTCAAGCGAATTAAATAACCAATGAGATGGAATATATGGTCTGTTCAAAACAGTACTGTTTCAACGTCTCACTGCATCTTTATCTTACTGTTGATGAAGATATGTCTAATAAATTTCTCCAAGAGACAATATTTGAGGTGAAAAATTCATTCGATGTACTTTCAGTATGACAGTAATCTCCTACATCAATGTACATGTGACCTTATTGCTCCGATTCTCTACAGTCAGTTCTTCCATCATGTTTGTGTTATGGTATACTATTCCCTAAATAGTTTTAGTGGCATATTTGAATGTAGTGCAACTCTTTACAACTTCTTCTGACTAGGCTGAGCTAGATACGATTGCGCAAAGTGAGAAATTTCAAGGGATACTATTTCTAATGAATCGAGCTGCTACTCTTTGACACTTATTTGTCTTGTCGGCTTTTACCAGTGTAGAGCTTTCAAAATCAAACTTTTTTATTGTTTATAGACTGAGAGAGACAAGTTTCCGTGACAGTAACTACGTCCTGTTCAGTAGATTTTATCTCCACGCCTAGCTCCAATCGCCTAATAATCAAGCTTCGGGCACTTATGTGACATAACTGAGGACCATTTACGTGACTTCATGATGCGCCCAAAGCGGCTTCGTCATCATTCAATGTCGGGGCTTCATCACCCGAAATTTTACATTTCTAATCATCTAATCTTGGTTTTATTTCTCTTTCAGCTTCCTTCGCTTATACGGCGCACGATTAGCAAGTCTTAATGAATAAAATATCCTGACAAGTATAGTTTGGGGTACTGGCTTTCTCTGAACGACATTAGGTCGTCCTCTATTTTTAACTTGTATCCATCCACCAGCTTTCACTGGAGTAGCGGTTACAGTCGCGTTACACATTCTGGACGATTGTCAATTACATGTGTGGGCAGATTGCCGCTTTTTTTCTAGAAACAGTCCTAGCCTTACAAATGAGTTTTTTAATATTTCCTGTCTTCTGCCATTCGGAGGACGGAGAACAGTAGAAAGGTGCTTCGGAAACCTCCAGGCGATTTTGTTTTGGGTTCTCTTTTTCATCTACTTGAAAAAAGATCTAAGACAATATCTCATGTTACACTGAAATAAATTAACTTTTCCAAATTCATTTCATCTTCACAACGTTTGTGTGACTCATACATATGGACATTTGATTATCCTTTGCAATAAGTTGAGACTGTCAGAGCATCACTCCAAACTATTACTGCACAAACACTTATTCTACCGTCCAATCTTACTGCAATGATGATTTAGTTTCTCATTTATTTTTTAAAATCTTTTCTTCTTTTCTTTTTATTATTCATTTGGGGACATATACACAATCGTTTATTCTTATTCTTTACGCACAAACACGATTATTAAACTGTTTACGTATTTCGCGTTCCATTAATTTCTATTCCCTTACTTTCTCCCTTTCCTTCCTTAAACTAAACTTAATATTCGTCCCCACTACACAGAACCTGTTTTTTTAATATGGCGAATATTATGCTAACATGATTGGAACTTGTGTATTATTGTATTACTGAAAAAAACTAAAAATGGTTTTTTCACAACACTTACGTACCCATAAGCTGTTTGTGAATAATAACAATAATAATAATGTGATAGTTTAGATCTCCAAAATGACCTGGCAAACTAACTACAAGTATAGCCCTTATCCATGTCGATGCTAAAACCTTTTTGAAATTTTATACAGAGCTCGTTCGTCATATTTTTGAGTGTTGTGTACAAGCGGCTGGCCCTTGTCTAAAAAGAGACAGTGAGCTGTTGGAAAAGATTCAAACATCCGCAATTCAGCTTATTTCTAGAACCGCAAAGCTCAAGTTGACGACAGACAAGCCAAACTAAACCTATTCCTTTCTCACCCAGAAGAACTAAAGGTGTCGTGAACGCAGTTCTTAAATTAACTAATGACAAGTTTGAATTTGATATGCACTCATTCTCCTTGTCCTTCAAAACAGAGGATTTATGAGTCCAGAACAAATTAATTGTCTACCGACTGTCGACTTTCCCATCCATTTATCAACAAAAGAAACTCATAACTCCAACACGTGACTGAAGCTTCATCTGTCAACGCTTTCATAGGTAAGTTATATCAACTGAGAGACCATCATTGACATGATTAATAAAGGCAAACTTAACTCCTTTCCAGAATGAAATTGAAACTGATACGTTGAACAAACGTTCTGATTCGCGCGTTCGAGCAACCACCAAGCTCATAGCAGAACGGTATTGATGGCCTGGTATGAATAAAGACGTGAGGGATCGGGCACTCTCCTTTGTAAACGATCAGAAATCCATGGTGATTGGACACAGAAAATGCATCTTGGGCTATTTCTCGATTCTCATCACTCGTTTCGACAGTTCTCATTCTCATTTAGTAGGACCCGAACCCAATTCAAGTGGATACACTTACCTCTTAATGTGTACAGACTGTTTCATACGATGGCTAGAAGCAGTATTCATCAAGGGCATCACTGTCAAAAAAGTGGGTAGCAGACTTCGGCTACCCCCTAACCTTCACTACAGACCGTGTATGCCAGTCAGAATTTGGACTTTTCTGTTTTTTACTGCACTACTAGGGATCATACGATTCCAAACAACCGCTGACAACCTGCGAGCTAGTGATTCGGTAGTACGATGTTACCGATAGTTGAAATCTTCAGTCGCATCTGTAAACGTTTCACGGAGTACCGGTGCACTTCCACTCGTGCCACTCGGTATTCGCAATGCAATAAAAGCTGACATTGGATACACTGAATTCCAATTCGTTTAACGAACGACACTCTGACTCCTAGAAGAGTTCTTGAACCCTTCATCTTTTTCAGTGAATACAGATCTAAACTTCTACACGAGCAATCTGACAAGCGCCATACATTTATTTAAACCTGTTTTTACTCTACCACAATCAACGGGTGTTTTCGTTCAAAATGCTTTATGACTGAGTACATACTTTGTCATACGTCGCGACACATAATGCCGACCTCTAGAAGCTACATTCGAAGGATCTACAAAGTTCTCCACCGCGACACTAAGTTCTATTTCACAGATAAGTACGGAATGAGAGATAACATCAGCAGTGACTGGCTAATAGTTGTTTGCTTAGAAAGAGACCTCATTTTGGCCAGTTTGACGGAAATTTTTCCACATAATCTACAGTTTTATTCGTTCTCACTTAGTGTACGTAAACATAGTATTTCCTCCCCCTCTTGAAAACGATTGGAACTGGCTGGAGCGTATCCGACGGCGAGCCACGAATTCAGTTCGGGCACTCAAATTCAAATCTTGTGAAGAGCGCCCATAATCACTTAACCTTTACCCGTCAGAGTATAGGCGTCTTAGAGGTGACCTTTAAATGGCTTACAATATCATTAACACTTCCCGACATCTTAAACACCTGCTTAAGCTTAGTCCTAATTCAAACTTAAAGGGTTACACCCAGAAACTGGAGACACGACATAGAAGAACGGACTGTAGACACAACTTCATAATTATGATTTACCAATTTCTTTTTTCCTCTATTGTCGTTAATATATCTAGGTTCCTGCCTTGAGGTACTGGTGATCCACTGCTATTAAACACAGAAGCTCGCTAAGTGAATGCTTCTTCTATTCTGTCCACAACCATTTGAACCATTTGAATCTACGTTCACTTTACCAATAAATAAAAAAACGAATCGAGTCTTATATTTAAGATGCAATCCTTGATAGTTAACGACCACAACGAAACTTCGCTAGTATCCGATAAACGGTCTTAAACGAAATGCTGTGAGAAAACTGTAAGGTTCCCAGAACACTTAAACAACTACATCACGTAAGACTTTTTATAAATTTTTGTTTTGTCTCGTTTTTCGTGTCCTAAAGCTATTTTGTTGTATTGTAAGTTTTTTGTTTTTTCAAAGATGAATGTTCAAAAACAAATCAATTGTTATTTACAATGCTTATATATGAGTATATTATTTTACAAAAATAAATTCAAAACATTCTTCTGTGTGAAATTTTTTCTCGCTGTCGCGCGATAAATATGCACGTATATACCGGTTTTTCGCACGTTTTACTTGCTTACTTAAGTACAAATGTATTTCGAAATGAAGAACAAGACGAAAAACTGAAGACAAATACGACAAGACGAACTTTTCATTTTACATTTTTAATTACTATTATTATGTATCACATGGCTACTCAAAGTCAGTCAGTTAGCGACAACGTAGGACCAGGCACATATATGCATCGGTCCAAGTTTCCATACCTCGTTAGCACAACAAGATCAACACCGGATTCATAGAAGTAATTAATTTAGTGGTGGTAGTATATAAAGAAAGGTTGTATATAAGGATATAGTATAGGAAGGAAAAAAGTTATGAAGCAATTTTAATCTCAAGGTTTAAGGGGAGATAAGGAGTGTATACACCTACGCCATTGTGATCCATTCTGAGCCATGTCACACACAGTCTCCAACCATTGGTTACGATAGTCACGCGGACCCCAACCAGGTAGTCTGCATTTACCAACACGGCTCAGACTAGAAGTTAGTGACTTCAAGCACTGATGCCATGTTTTGGTTTGGCCGCCCCTAACTCTCTTCCAACCATCCCCAATACTAGTCAGCATTGCGCGTCGTGGTAATCGATGTTCAGGCATACGTAACACGTGGCCCAACCATCTCAGTCGATGAAGATTCATGACCTCATCAACTGATTTACCATCATTCCCTAATACCCTGCGTCTAACCTCACCTCACTATTACTTACCCGGTGATCCCGGCAGATGCGAGCAATATTTCTAAGGCACATGTGGTCAAATACTAGTAACCTACGAGTATCTTCTACTCTTAATGGCTACGTTTCGCAGCCGTAAAGTAGAACAGAACGAACTGCTGCGCAGTATACTCGTCCCTTAATTGATAGATGGACGGATATCTCACCTTCGTCATAGGTGACGTAAATCGGCAAAAGCCAAATGAGATTTTTGAATCCATGTATGCACTTCGTCAGACACCAACCCATTAGGGCTGATCAGACTTCCAAGATAAGTGAAGTTGTCGACGCGTTCGACTACTTCACTCCCTATCCTTAGTTCAGGTGTTGACGCATGCAAGTCCTGGAGTAACAATTTACATTTGGATGGGGAGAAACGCATCCCAAACATCCTGGCATTATTACTCAGTTCTGACAGAAGACTCTGCATTTTGCCAGCGTCTTCACCAAACAGAACTATGTCATCTGCGTATTCTAAGTCGATAAGTGAACCTCCTGGTAGAAGATCAATTCCTGAAAATTCAGTCGACGAGTGTTATTTCCAGCAACAGGTCTATAATGAAGTTAAACAAAAATGGGGATAGTGGACAGCCTTGACGGACACCACTTGAGGTTGTAAAATCATATGACAGTTCGTCATAAGCTCTCACTCGACTAGTTGTGTTCGAGTAAAGAGCCTTCACAAAGTTTATGTACTTCTCAGGTACACCTTTTAATGACAGACACTGCCACAGAACCTCTCGGTCTACAGAGTCAAATGCTTCTTTCAAGTCAAGAAAAACTATCATTGTCGGACGCCGATAAGCATGTCTGTGCTCTAAAACTTGACGAATGGTGAATATGTGGTCGATACAGCCACGACCAGGTCTGAAGCCAGCCTGATTTCCTCGTGTTTGCAGTTCACGAGTCTTAGTTAGGCACCCGATAATTATTGAGGCTAGTATTTTAGATGCTATGTTAGTCGGACTAATCCCTCTATGGTTATCACAGGATGATTTTGGCCCCCTCTTACATATTGGGACAATCAGAGATTGTGACCAGTCACATGGGATTACGTCCGTCTCCCAGATTTTAGCCAGAATATTAGTCAACTTAATCGCTAAAATTGGACCACCATATTTAAAGACCTCTGGAGCCAATCCATCTGGACCAGCTGCTCTTCCTCGTTTCAGATTACTTATAGCCTTTTGAACTTCAAGTAGGGTCGGGGGGCCTACTTCAATGTTCCATTCAGACTGTCTGGGAATAGTGGGTAGTTGTGTAGTAGCTGAAGGCCAGCTAAACTGCTCCTTAAAGTGTTCCGCCCATCGTTCTAAACGTTTGGGTTGAGAGTAGATAGGGGTTCCGTCTTTTTCCGAGATTGTCTCACTTACACTTGACTTCTTAATTCCGGTTTCTTTTATTAGTCTGAATAGTTGTCTGGTGTTGCCTACAGCCGCTGCCTTTTCCATCTCTTTTGCTTTCGTTGCCCACCACTGCTCACGATCGTTCCTTAGACTTTTAGTTAACCTAGATCTAATTTGTTTACGCTCTTCGTCGTGTTTAGAGCCTGATGGGATGAGTTTACGCGAATCCATCAGTGAAATAGACTTAGAGGAAATCCACTGGTTTTTTGGAGCCCTATGGTTTAAATAACTAATAGATGTTACTGCTGTTTCCACAGCTGTTCGTGTGTCTTTCCAAGCAGCATCTGGGTCAGTCTCGTTTACAGAACTGCCTAGATGTGAACTCAGTTGTTTCTGGAATTCGCATTTGGCTTTCTCGTCCTCCAGTTCAATCCTAATGGGTCTTCTTAGTGTACTTTTCCTGCGTCCATTGAGGCGCAGACAAATGCGCGCTCGTATTAAAGCGTGATCAGAGTCTAAACAAGTATTCCAATACGAGCGACAATCTTCTATTGAGCCTCTCCAACGATGACTGATGACAATATGGTTTATTTGAGTCCATCGTTGGTTTGGCGCAGGTGGTCGCCATGTTAGGCGATGTCTCTCCTTATGCTTAAAATTAGTGCTTGCTAAAAATAAACGATTGTCTGAGCATAGTTGCAACAGACGATCACCATTATCGGTTCGTTGAGCCGGAATACTAAAACACCCACCTAAATGTCTTTCTGTTTGATTTAAGCTGCCTACCTGGGCATTAAAGTCACCCGCTACGACTACTATGTCTGAGCGCTTAGCTTTCTGAAGAAGCTCAGAGAGTTTTCTGTAAAAGTCATCTCTCACTTCATCATGGCTGCAGTCAGTGGGAGCGTAGGCAGAAACGACGAAAAGGCAACGACGTGTGTCCCTATCCTTCCGAGTTCTTACGGAGCCATTTAGCTGGACAGCACACAGGCGACTGTTAACGGGGATCCATTCTAGTAGTGCCTGTTCTGCCCTTGTACTTAGTGCTATGCTTACACCTGCAAGTCCACGAGAACTAGCCAACGGGTAGCCAGATACACGGAGGGTGTATTTCGTCGGCTGTCCATTTTGGCGAGGTGAGGTCAAGTGAATGACCACACTAGGATCCTGTATGCGTGTTTCGGAGACACAGCATACATCAATCGTACGAGATTCTAGGGTTTTAGCTAAGGAGGCCTGTTGACCGATTTGACTTAAAGTACGTACGTTGAAGGCTTCAATGTGTAGTTTGGAGCGAGGTTTTAGTAGACCTGGAACAGCGTTTCGCGCACTAGAATCGTTGGCCATGGTGACACTTGAGGTGGAAACCGGAAGAGGAAGTTTAGTGTTGAAAGTCAAGGTAGAAGGAATAGTAGGAATTGAAGAAGGAGATTGATTATGAATACAGTGGTCTTGAGTGCTGTTAGAGGTATGAGGGCAGTTATCACTTCCCGGTTGCCCACACCGTGGAAGAGTTCTTCTAGGGGTACCTGAAAATGAAATTGGGTTAGAAGTGGTCTTAATGACCTGAGAGCGTGACCGCAGTGCCCAAGGGACAACTGCTTGAGGTCGGCCACACACGACCTTTTTGTGGGTAGTTTTTGTATTAGCTCCGTTCTTCAAAGGACCTTACCGCCGTAGACGGATATCTGTGGGATAAGGCGAGGTGTGCATTTTTAGGGTCAACCTTCTCTAACCCCACCCCTCCTTGTGGGAAGGCAGCATCGCTGTCATGCTGGTTGTCTGAAGGAAACATCTTACTGCTGTCACACCTCTGTACAGTCAGCAGTACGACTTCGCCTTCGGACCTTGGGTTTACTGCTTTTAGTCTCACCGCTCTTCAACCGACCTGTCTGGCATGGTAGGACCTTGAGGAACGATTGTTCCAGCCAGTATAGCTCGATTGAATCATCACGATAGGCAAGCCCGACCACCACGTCAAGGTAGCAGCAACGGTCGGGGCTACTCAAAGTACGAAAAGATGATCAGACGATCCTGGACATAGCGAGCTATCAGAAATGTTTACCAATGGTAAGCTAATCGGGTTTTGATTTGTGGCTGATCACGTTTTAGGGTCATCACTATTCCACTAGGGAGGAGAGTGAGCTGTAGCAACAAATGAATCCCCAAAGTAAATATTTCTGCAAGTCTTCGACATTTAAGGCTCTGACTCACTCATCTTCACCAGATCACAAGTGGATAGCATCAGAATAAATATTTTCGAATATGGTGCCTTACTTTGAAGAAGGTTGTCACTGGATATTGCCTACAATCTGGTAGTTGTGGCTTGTTGTAATGCGGTCTATATAATTTTCTATACAATGATATTTGTGTACTAGGTTGACGGTTCCCATTTAAATTCCATAAAGTTGTAAGAACTCCAAGGGAACCCTTATTAATGTAGGAAAACCATCGGAATTCCAACCACGTGTACTAACCTTTTCCCCACAATACCAACGTGTATACTTGTTCAGTACAATCACACCAAAAGACAGTGAAACACAATTATCTTGCGGTACTCAAGGTACAATTTAAACATCAATATACGTATAGTATATTAAGAAAGCCTTAAAGTTCCGGAGTTCATTCTAAACCAGTAAAATCTTACAAGGAACTGGAACAATTAAATCTATAATACAACTAATAAATAGTTAAAAAGTACAAACCTAATCGTTTATCTACACGGAAATTTGTTCCAGATAAATAAAGAACGATAATCTGTCTACAGATAATCCGAAATATCAGTCAACTCAAGTTCAAACAGACAAGCAAATCAATAGAGTTTTAAAACCTTGGGGTTAATTAAAACGGGATTCTAGACAGTGCATCAGCTCTGTTTCATTTATCATAAAGTGTATAATTAAATTCTAGTATGTTGAACATTTTTTCATTTGTCTGCGGTATAACTGGTTGAGAATTTTCTGTACATTGTCTTGAAATTTCTCACTTTGCGCAATCGTATCTAGCTCAGCCTAGTCAGAAGAAGTTATAAAGAGTTGCATTACATTCAAATATGCCACTAAAACTATTTAGGGAATAGTATACCATAACACAAACATGATGGAAGAACCGACTGTAGAGAATCGGAGCAATAAGGTCACATGTACATTGATGTAGGAGATTACTGTCATACTGAAAGTACATCGAATGAATTTTTCACCTCAAATATTGTCTCTTGGAGAAATTTATTAGACATATCTTCATCAACAGTAAGATAAAGATGCAGTGAGACGTTGAAACAGTACTGTTTTGAACAGACCATATATTCCATCTCATTGGTTATTTAATTCGCTTGACAATAATATGATCATCACAGTAGTACAAGCCTTGTTTATTCAGTTTTTGAACCCAATCTGAACTTCTTGGAACATATAAGCTGTTGTTTAATAACGACTATCTCATAATTGATCATGTTGAATAAATAATTTATTATTAGGTAGCATTAATCTGGCCCTCTTTTCAAGACTTCAGCATTATATGATAATAAGACCGTTCCAGTAAGCAAACTAATCATCGCTTCATCGAATCGGCGATGTTGACGGTGAACGTTTTTATCCCATATACTTTTCATTTTTAACTAGTATATTTTTTGTATTTGTATCTGTTGCGTGCCACCTGTACAGTTAATTGGGCATAATTGAGATGGCCAAAAGACATTTGTGAAATGGTCATTCCCGTGAACGTCATTACGTAATTTAAGAAGTGAATAACGTTAAAACCATTAAGAAAAATCTTAATTTAGACCCATATGGAATTCTGAAATATACTACTACTAATAATAATGAATAATCTTTGAGAAATAATAATACTAAAACAAAATACTTCTGCCAGTCTAATCACACTTCACAAATATTTGGATATATTTAATAGTACTTTTGTTACAACATAACTGCATTTCCGATCATAAAAGTAATCACACGAGAAGTAAAAATCCAGGCTTATAGCGTGTAAACTCAATACATTATTAGCATAAATTTAAACGGAACATTTGAGTCTAGTCACTGTCTACCAAAGGTAATTTACAGTGGAGAAGTTTTATCTTGTATATGTCAGATCAATATTTATTCATAAGCCTTCACAAGTTTACTGAATTCGTTCATTAATTAATACAGATTCTCTAAGAAATTTAAATCACTCTTAAAGAATATTCTGAAAGTACAACTAGGTACCCTACAAATGTTTTCATATTAAGATCATTAACACGTTAACACCGTATTTATTCAACTTTTTATTATGACGTACAATTAAGTAATTATTTCGTTCGCAAGATTAACAAATACACTGGTGTGACACTTACTTAAGACGGGATACAAAGTGTATGTATCTATATATTCCAAACAATCCAACACTAAATTATCAAAATCTCCCGAAACCAAATAATTTATAAGTCTTAAATCTGATCTTTGTAGTCCAAAAGGGTCAGCAGATAACCTTCATATGCCTTTACAATCTGAAGCAGTTCAACGCCTTTTGCAATTTCGTTCTTCAACAAATTGTAAGCAGGATCTAGTGAGTTTTTTTTCTTTCTAAAATTCTTGGGTTTTGGTTACATTACATAATAAGATTATCTTCAACATTGTAGAAGTGTCACTTCAAGATTTAATAAACGTCTATTAAAACTTGGGTTTTAAACAGCGCTTATTTTCTAGATATCTAATTTTTATCACTGGACAATTCAATCTTCTAAATTTCAAATTATGTTAATAACTCAAAGGAACCAAACTTATTTGCTTGTATGTAGCTAAAAAGGAAGAGACAAAATACAGTGATCTCATCCTCATTCTACTATTAATATCTTCCCAATATTTTTAATTTCTGAAAGGAACCAATAATATTAAATACTGAAATCAACCGATAGAGAATTAGACTGAGACATTTCAATTTCGATTAGGTGATAACTCTATAAAAGTGATCAGATTTGTAAAAAACTTGATACTTGAATTAACTGACGTTTCACAGACGTCCTGATAAAGATTTGTTCGAAAGATCAGTAAACATATTAGTCATACAGTCATATGTTAAGAAATCAAGTTGTTAACGATTTAATGGAAATGAGCTTTTACACGACAATAAAATTTTTTCTGGGAAGTTTGCTCACTTTTATTCAACCGAAAAATTTGGATTATCAAACGTGGAAAAATCATAAAACATTTTTTCATTGTCTTATTATCGCTTAATGTAGTAATGAAGCTTTACATTTAAATTGCTCAGCTCATAAAGTTTAAGACTATCAAATTTAATGTAACTCGTATGTATATACTGTTATAAATACCTCTAGTAATTTCCCAGAAGAAATTAATGAATGATTTAATTCCAGTCTGGGAATTGTTATATTGATGGAAATTGATGTTAATATACTTGCTGATACTTGTACATGATTCTTATTACTTCTAATATATGAGTCTTACTCATCAAACTTTTGAGTCATACCATTCACAGTTGCTGATAGTGTCAACAAATAATGATTAATTTGGTTCAGTAAATGAACAACAGCAGAATAAAAAGGTTTAAAAATTGTTAATATTTTTTAAATGTGAAGTACATTTTGGTACTGAGTAACTTTGTTGAAAATGCATCGAAACGATGAGTGCTAAAAGTAGATTTCACCAAATAGCATAAAGTTAAAATTCAGTTACATCTATTTATTAAATCTACTGATAGCCACCATATAACTAAATTCCCGCGAGTGTCGTTTATGTTCAGATTGTAGTTTTTAGACAAAAATCTTATAAAAAGGCAACGGTTGGCCAATTTGTGACAGGGCCTCTATCTACAACGATAATTTAACCTTTTTGATTGACGTCGGTGACTAGGGTTTTTTTTAACTAGATGATAAATATGTAATTATCAACAATCTACTAGATCAACCTACATAACTATTGAGCATAAAAATAACGACAATTAAAGACATCGAAAATTAGCAGGAAGTTTAGAGGAACGTTATGCGAAAGCTATTTTTGAAGTTCTCCTACAGTAAATTTAGATAATGGTTAAATTTTGTCAAGCCGTTTTATCAACTTACTTAACAGACAGTGTTATTCGAACAGTAACAATTCGCATATTTCCTTGTACTATTATGATCACTATCACATCTGCATAAACGTGTACGCTTGATCACGTGACAGACTCTGGCTAAAATGTTGATAGCTTAAATATCGCTCGATGAATCATTCTCTTCCTTATGTATATGTGTACTCGAATCCTATTAATAGCCTTTGTCTCGCCTAGCTGCATCTTATTCGACTTGAATATAAGTTAGCCTCTATATTCGCTCGTCCGCACATACATTCGTCCCTCTGCCTCAAGCTCGCTAGATGTGTTCGTGACCTTGCGATCTCTGCTATCCGCTAGTAAATTGTAGTCGCCGCTTCTTATTGCCTTCTGATTTCAAACACCGTTGAGATTTATATAGTAATGGTTATTAAGGTGATTGCTTAACGAACCAAATCCACTACATGTTTTAATATAAGGAAAACAAACAGTTGTTTAGTAATGACAAGTGAAGTATTAACAAAAAAAGCAGAACAGAATTATTTGACGTATACCCATCAGAAGTCAATTAACAAAATCTATTATTGAAAATATGATAAAATCGCATAAGAAGGTTATCGATCAAAACAATGGTAGAAATGTGAATAATACGTAGAGAAATTCTGATCATTGGAGATATCACGCGTCAAGTGGTGATGAAAACAGGATAATGGATAATACATGTCTTTACTGTCTTATTTCGTCTATTTAAATACTCCGTAATCACTATTTTGTAAAAGAATCGAAATATTTTTATAATATTTAAATTACTAGTTACATTTAAAAGTATATTATAACTGAATAAAAATTATCTAATTTATTTAAATTAGTTGGTAACATTGATAAAAATCAACATAAAGGGATGTTTGGAGATTAAACTGATTTTATGAATAAGATGCAGAATATACCTTATGAATAACAGATATACAAGGTGATAAAAAAGAATAGCATAGAATAAAATAGGATTATACCATTTACCTTCTATATTTGTCAGTCCTACTGTAGTGAACAAAACACTAGTTGGGGACAATCGAATGTATTTAAGCAAAGATTACAGACTATCTCAATAAATTCTGATTACCAAACAATGAACAGTCAATTTGCAAATTAACAACCAATTGTTTCAATCTTCACTCTTTCTTCTCTTATTCCATTGCTCATGCATTTTCCAGACGTTCGTTTTTCATTTCAGTTCTTTCCTCATCGGTCTTCTGCCAAAATACATTCTATGTCTGACCCACACCATATACTACTTATATGGATATAAGTAGACCACACCACACTCGTCCCCCCTTTAAAGCATTCGTTCATGCGGTGGTTCTGCTCGCCATGCCACTATCTTCTTTCACTGCAGTCTGTGCCAAACTCTCCGTCAGAATGTCGAGTCTGCGGCGCGCTGACCTCCATAGCTCCGTCGACCTGCCGGGGCACCAACATCCGCATCCACCCGGCACCTGGGACGTTCAACACCCGTACTCCACCGGCCTGCTGAGCCATCTACATCCGATGTCCGCCCAGCAGCCGCACGTCCCACTGCTCCTCTCCGTCGACAGCACCCGCTACAGCCAACGCCGCCCCGCCAGAACACTCCACTCGACGCCAACTCTCCACACCAGACTGCCCCAACTAGCACCTCAACTCCAGACCCGCAGCGGCGTCCGCAGAACAGCACCCTTCCTCCTCCTGGTTGGCAGCGACACCAAATGTAGTGAACAAAACACTAGTTGGGGACAATCGAATGTATTTAAGCAAAGATTACAGACTATCTCAATAAATTCTGATTACCAAACAATGAACAGTCAATTTGCAAATTAACAACCAATTGTTTCAATCTTCACTGTTTCTTCTCTTATTCCATTGCTCATGCATTTTCCAGACGTTTGCGTTTCATTTCAGTTCTTTCCTCATCGGTCTTCTGCCAAAATACATTCTATGTCTGACCCACACCATATACTACTTATATGGATATAAGTAGACCACACCACACTACTACTAGATCACTGACATCAGGGATAAACATAATTTAACTAATATAGTTCAATATAGTTAAAATTCCCATTTTGATATTTGATAAATAAAAAGGAACGAATCAAGAGAAGAGATTTCTTTTCAATTAGTTTTTCATCATGGCTCTACACTAATATATATACAAATATAATTTACAATAATGAGATAACACTCTTTGAGTAGATACGTTACGTAATAATTATATAATGACATGTCGATCATAAACTAACATTAATTATTTGGAAGAAAAGGATTAATACTAATCAAAGTTATTATTCGAAAATCAAGCTGTTGCTACGTTGCATAATATATAAAAAAAGAGAAGAAAGAACTAACAAAATATTTTGATGAATGTTCAGTAATATAGTAGTTATGTAAGAATCAAGAGACGAGTGTAGAGAATAAGTAAAATACAAAAATACAAAAATGGAAGGAATATAATAATTGTTTACCAAAGTTCTGCTACAAACTCCTCTATACCGATGACCAAGGTAGTGAGAGTGGTTGTACAAACTTCTTTGGGATACAAAGGTTCGGTTTGTGAATATGGATTGCGACGGCTTCAGCTTCTTCCAAATAATTAATGTTAGTTTATAATCGATATGTCATTATATAATCATTACGTAACGTATCTACTCGAAGAGTGTTATTTCATTATTGTAAATCATATATATATATATAATTGTAGAGCCATGATGAAAAATTAATATAGTTCGATCAACTTTACTCTGTTTGGTTCATATATCAAAAATGAAGATATTTTTTTGATATAAAATGTCCACAGGTTTCATTGAGTTGTTGAGTTTGTTTCTGGGATTATTTTTTCAATGGCACTAAAGAGTTCGAAGTAGGGAAACATACTGGAATGTTTAAAAACACTCTGGACATAAAGTGTTTATCAATATATACATATTCTAATCGTTGGATTCATGAGGCGATCTAAGCTAGATCACCATTGAAAACCTGCAAGCACTGGACGGTCATTTCGTTCTAGTATGGGACTCTTTAGCAGTGCGCATCCACTATCCCGTACTTGGGACTCGAATCCAAGACTTTCGGTCTGGCGTGAGGACGATTAACCTCTAGACCACCGAGCCAGGATCCCAGAAATAAAATTACTACAATCTCCACAAACCCTCATTCTGATATACGTATGTATGAAGTATTCGATTCAAAAGTCGATTACAGTTACCTTCACGGTACCAATCTTGTTGAAACTATCACATCAAAAAAAATCAATGCCAGGAATATACTCACTAGCAAAAGTAATGGGCTAAGTTTTGAATTTTCAAAGATTGAAACGAACTGTAGTCTATAAAAAAATTGATTGGTTACAACAATTGCAGATAACAATAAAGAAGCCATACACGTTTTAGCGTAACGTTAAACGTTTATGTAATAAAAAAAACGAGTGACTACATGTCATTTGGACTAACAACAAATTTCTGGTAAACTAGTCTATGTTTAATGTCTTCAAGTCCTTTCACTTTGTGGTTATGATGAAGCCTAACTCGAAACCTTCATGATTTTCAGCTGTTTTATCTCTATGATCAATTGCAAATTAGGGCATACCGTCTTTATCACTTGGTTATTGGACATATCCACTAAGTTGAATATGATTGGTCGTGTTCGTATGTTTGTACAGTTGAATTTTGACCTTTATGTTGATCAGGTATCACATTATATAATCGCTCAATTTGTTCAATATTACAAGCCAATGGTTATGTGTGGGTAGTCACGATCTATAAATAAAATCTTTATATTCTCAGTTTATTACAGATGTTTGGCCTAAATTTTCCTCCGCATACACATCATCCTTGATAATTTAGGGTAAGTCAATCGTTACGTTAAGACTAAAAAAGTCATGACTGAACTATAAGGTAAATTTGATATCATTTCTAATATTAGAACAGATTATGTTTCAATTTACTAAAGATGCTTTTTTAAACTTAAAGTACCCCAGAGCTTGTTGCCATTTCTTTAACGAATTTACTGCAATAATTAATTAGTTTAAAATGGATAACTTTTAATGTAGCTGGATTTACATTAACTATACACAGAGTGGTAATTGACTGTATGTTTATCTGGTCATTAATTTGTCTACTAGTCTAAGTGACTATGGTTTTGATGTCGTTAACGGGCAGGCTAACGTGGTATTATTTAATACCAAGTGAACGACTACTTTAAGCATCTTAATCTAACTGGGGGGTCTTTCACAGCTTTCATGTCTCATTTGTAATGTTTCTTAATGTTAAACATATATTTTCATCAATTAAATAATAATTTGTAATATTTGGAAATCAGTAAATGGTTGGTGTGTTGTTTTATATCGACTTGAAAATTACCGGAAATAAACAAAGTTAATTCCTTTTAACTATCTTCACAGTTGAAAGCGTGAGTCAATTGAAGCTAGACCACCAGGGAAAACCTGGAAGCACTGGACGGCCGTTTCGTCCTATTGTGGGACTCCTCAGCAGTGCACATCCACGACCTCGCCTCGCGAGATTCGAACCCTTTTGATTAACTGATTAGAAAACACCATGACAATTACGTCACTAATAAATGATTAAACTAGGTTCAGTATTATGTAACAGTTAGTTTAGTAGTTTATCCATATAAATCATAGTTTTATTTTAACAAAAAGTTGACGAAATATAACCTATGTGAAGGAAGCAATCCATGAAACAGTTTCAAAACCTTAATTTAATCGAAAAACATTTTTAATCCATCAAATGTAATGGAGAATTGGCGTCGTACTTGTTTACTATTCCAAGATAACCATTTGTGAAAGAATCTATTCACCATATTCTATAGTTACTTATCTTGTTTTTATAATTCTAAACAAATATAAACGTAATAATTGTGTACAGAGTTTTAGTTTAATTCTTAAGAGTTGTGTTTAAAACAAAAACTTACTGAGTTTGAAAATAAAATAAACTCTAAGGAAAAGATTTTCTTTTAATAGAATCACTATGATTTCATTTATATCGTTCTATATCTGTATGTTATTTATGCTTTCTTTTCTTAAGCATATTCATTAGTCAACTATATTAGAATACACTTGGTATTGTTTGTTTGAATCTTTCCATTGATGTTTAGGACTGCAGTTGATCAGTCTCCTACTGGCATATGTGCATACTGTGCGTATTGCCTCTATATAGCCTTAATCCACAAGCATTATAAGCAAAGATGGACAGTGGCTAGCAGTGGAATCTAGGAAGCGCGTTTTGTCCGATGGGAAGAATCAAACTAACAATACCAAGTGAATCCAAACTTCACCCCATTGTACAAGCAAGTGGCTATCAGGACTCAGTAGCTGAGCGGATAACGCGATGGCGTTTGAAACGAAAGGTACTGGGTTCGAGTCTCAGAGTGAACATCAACAAGTCTGAGATGCAGGTACATCCAGCTGACGAGTCCCAAATAGGACGAAACGCGCGTCCTGGATTCCACTGCTAGTCACTGTCCATCTTTACTTATTAGGATAGGTCTTAGTTCTGTAGGTTTTCAGTTTGTAGTATACTGTAAAATCTGACTTTATCAAGAAAATCGTCAAAAACTTAAAAACATACGACATACATTTCGTTTTGAAAACTGAACAATATACGAAAACCATCTATAGTCATGTAAATTATGTAATCACTAACGACTAATTATGAGAAGAGATATCTTTAGTTCCAGTGAGAAGTAATGATCAATAGAGTCCAACTATATTTGGCGTAAGACAGGTGTCCCTGACTAGAATGGTTGATAGTCACGTGACATATTGAACTGACTGAAATTAGGAATGTGTGCGTATCGAACAGTAAAATGTATCTCTTCTATATTCTCATAGACAGAACCTTTTTTTTATTTGAACACTTGAAGTAATTAAATTATGATAGAAAATTCGTATTTGACCTAATTCAAAGTTTTAAACAATTAGAAATAACTCATGATTAGTTTTAATGAAAACGACATGTTAAATCGATATTGTCGATAAATTCCAGTAGTTAACATGATTAAGAGTTCCAACTTACCTACATAGTATATCCAAAATAACACTATCCACACTTCAATATAGATAACACTTGATTAATAAATTTTGGAGTATAGAACATTAATTTAATCAATTTGACTACACGTTACGTTGTGTTTGATTTTAATTAATTAGAAGAAATGTAAGTCAGGAAGTACTGAACTTAAACTTTAATAATGATAACTGTTTTGCTTAATATAATTTATATGGTTACAGTAACAAATCCTTTTTAGATCAGAAGGTGTTTTGTAGAGATTTTAGTATTTTCATAGTTGAAATAATGAGTCAATTGAAGCTAGAACACCATGGAAAACCTGGTTAAGTGCTCCGGCGCGAGACTGGTAGTTCCTGGGTTCGAATCTCTCGAGTGCGGGATCGTGGATGCACACTTCTGAGGAGTCCCGTAATAGGACAAAACGGCCGTCCAGTGCTTCCAAGTTTTCCATGGTGGTCTAGCTTCGATTGACTCATGATTTCAACTATGAAAATCCTTTTTAGCAAAAATTAACTTTGTTTTTATATGAGCGTATACATGTGCATTTCTTATCTTACTCGTCACATGTCTGTAACTTATTTTTGTGTGACTATCAACATCAATTAACGCTTGATTAAATCGAGTTGGCTGACTCACCTAATACATTGCGCGTCATTTTGTTTTGCTTCTCTTTCATACCAACGATTGTACAAAATATACGTATTCACAATCTCATATTTGACTTATTTTATTCCGTTATTCATCAACGCAATTCACGTCAGTGATTAAATATGAGGATTGACGATATGCATATTTCAATAACAATCAATCATACGATATTACTGAAGTCAGATATCGGGCCACTAAATACTCTTAAGATTTATTTACTAACGTATTGCTTTATGGTATTTTTATGTTCTCCTTACTGTAGGCTTCTCTTTGACTGATTAACTATTGTCGTGTCTTTTTCGTCTAATAAATTACTACCAATTAATCATGTGCCCGTTATTCAGAGTGGTCTTGTATTTCATATGTATACTTATATAAATTTTAAAATTTGAATACTATAGTGTAGCCTAAGTTATTCATTTGATATACCTAGTTTTCTGGTTAGCAGTTTTGGAAAAGAATCAGAATATCATACGTTGTAGCGATTGATTTCAAATCAACAATAAGTACTTGAGTTGTTGGATTTGTAGTTAGTGAAGCATAAGTAGGGAAAGAAAATTTCTCTCTATAGATCACTAAACACTAAGATGACCATAAATGTTTAATACGTTCTATCACTTCTCTTTGTTAATTACAGACTATTTTTAACTCATTTTGTGAATAAATCATATCCATGTGGACAATTCTGTTGTCTACTATTAATATAACGCTTGCTACAGCTTTAATGCTTAGCTTTATTATCATCTATCTGTTGTACATCCAAAACTCGACAAAATTACCACCTGGACCAACCAGTTGGCCTTTAATTGGATATACATCTTGTTTAGGTAAGTGAATAGGTAGTGTTTGACCATATCATCAATAGGTTTTTTCTTCTGAAACTGGTCACCTGAATTACAATTTATTAGATTAGCTCTAGTTTATGATATTTATGCATACAACTCTAATATTCCCCTGTAATTTCCCCAAATGCATGAAATAACATGAATTGTGGACAAAATTTTATAATTAATATTATCAGGGATTCCATTCAACATTTCAGATAGAGGCTCATTTTGAGCAGGGAAAATTCAAACAACCAATACAAAAATGAGTTAAAGACTCATTTCGTTCTAAGAACTATATTCATTGTCCATTTATATTTTGGCATAAACAATTATTCTCAACAGCTTATGCCTAATAAATGTTCTGATTCTAATTTTTATCGGTAAATCTTTCAATCTTCAGATAATAGTCGAAAGTGTTATCAATATATAAATAAATCGTTTTCAATGTTTTCAAAAGGGATTCATTTAAATTATTTGGAAAGTCACACAGTGCTTGCAGATTAACCTAATAACTAGGATACTTATAATAGGATATTAGATTTAAATTGTTCGGTTAATACTGTTGATTTACCTTCGTTAAAATTATCTCAACAATATGTATATGTACATTCCTGTAAAGACTTCATAGATCAATGAAAATTGGTTAGCTAAATTCAATAATTGTACAGTTTGGAACTGAAGTTTTCCATTTACATTCTATGGAATTCATTCACTACATCATATTTAAATGACACAATCATGTGAATTAATGTAAATTAATTTATATTGAAATCATATACCGACTTTTAAAGTTCTATATACAATATTCAATTTATATAAAAAGTATTTTCAAGGCAAATAAACAAGTGTTGATTATTTGAGCTAGATTATGTACAAATATATGTTTCCAAGTGATCATTTTATGATCTACATTTTATACTTAACATCATATTATGATCATCAAACTGTATCAAAGGATTAAGTCACATGAATTTAACTTATAAAGTATGCAAATAAATATAATTTATTGAATGGAAATAGTGAAATTAACCAAAAATCAATTAAGAAATTACTGTTCAATTAAGCTATTTTACACAAAAATAAATGTTTTTTGCATGATTAAACCGTCACGTCCAGCCATTGATAATTTATGCTCTGCCCGGAAAGGGTACCAATGAAAGTTCGTATATTTGAGTTCATGTGAAGATGCAACCCGATAACTCAATAAACATATAATAGAAACAATGTACAATGATTTATAGTAGATAGAGTACGGTTTAAAATACATTGATCATTGTTATTATTAGCATTGTTGCAATAGCTGGTTACCATCTTAATTGTTAAATATTTCTTGAGACAGTATTTGTAATTCTGGTTGATGTATTTCTTGTTCATGAAATGTTTGAGTAAAATTGTTACGTCCTTGATTTGTGTACCCACTAATATACAGAATACAACTTGTCTCAATAGAGATTAAGGCCTTGACACGATAAGCTGACTGATTTAACCTTGAGACTAAAATCACGCGGGTTTAAAGTGAGACTAACTGCCTGTGATATAGATGAAAATTATTACACTACCTGATTGATTGAGAAGAAAGATAAAAGACGAGTCAACTGCATCACCACCCTATTTATTTCCAATCCCGACTCACATTCCAATTCGGTCCCGATTCAGCTTAGTGCAAATAGACACATGAATCAATGGATGACTAAAATGACCACAACGCACAATGAAAAAATACAATTATATCCAAAACTAGACATCAAGATAGAAAAATATAGTACTAAAGGTTGCGTTTAAACTACAACAGCTTCGGAACAGGAAAGAGTATGACAGTGATTCATACATCGAACGAAAGCTTGTAGAATAAACTTGGGACAAAAATAAATGTTGGTGTTTTAAAAACTTTAAATCAAGTGAAATAATGTTCCCAAAGATAGCTTCCGTTGTTTGTCATGGCTTCTTTGTTTCTCTGTTCATATCATAAATGTTTGCTAATTCAAAAGTTATTAAAATTTAATTATCTGTTAACTCTTGTTTAACAGATTATTATCGAATGTCTTTTATTACTTATGACTAGACTTTCTGCTTAATAGAAAACTAGATTTATAAATTATTGAGTGTTGTTTTTTAATTATAAACTGAGCTAACAAACCACAAGATCTTTGGACTACAACAAGGGAGCCATAGTTTCAAACTCATCAATTGTGGATACTCATGAGATGACATGGGATTCGACTCAGGGCATTCTAGTTTTTCTGGTGTATATGATGGCACACACGTCTAACTTTAGTTGTTTCAAAATATAACTCAACTACTGTTTATGCTGTAGCTCAGATTACGGCTATGATCGTAGCTACAGAAATCCTTACGAAGCGCATACCATCTCTTCAACGCAATATAATTAATGTTACTATGTGACTGGACTAATATAATAAGCTGAAATCTATATTAAATAATGAAAAACTTGGTGACATATGAACTTGATAATAATTTTCTCAAGACTTATTACTGATTGTTTCCAATTTTATAAATCCATATTTTTTATTCAGAGATGAGACCTAATTTAGATTGAAGAAACGTTCAATGATCCACAAATTCATAGGCATTTCCTCGATGCTGTCAATACTTTTTATTAGTGAACATCAAGATATGATAAACTTAATTTGAAATCTTCATTGTCATCAAGTTGAACTGTTGAATACCATCTAAACAATCGAATCTATTTTATGAAATTAACAAAAATTATGGAAACAGAACTATCTTTAAAATATAGTTAACAGAATCATTATTTTACCATTTTAAAAAATTTGTAAATGACAATTCTATTTGAAATTGGTGTTCCTTACCTTTTGAGAACGTTTTAATCTCAGACGGATCAGTTATGCCAATGCTCACTAATCTGCTAGTTGGACATCACTTCATGATAAGGAATCATTTTTTATGCGAAATGATTTTTTAAAACTAGATCTATTATTTTACTTAAAATTATAATCCATTCCACTCTTATTTGATAGGTACTGATGCTTTTCGTAAAATTCAAGATTTAAATAAAATTTATGGTGATATTGTATCATTTCAAGTTTTGGGAAAAACAATAATCATATTGTATAACTATGATTTAATACACGAAGCAGCAAATGGGAATCGTTCGAAAGTTGGACGATATACAATGACTGTAAATGATTTATTAGCAGAAAATTCAGGTGAACTACTCCGAATAACTATATTTTTTGTTTTGTTATATTATACAGTATAACTGTAGCAAAATATGAATGAGAAAACAATTTTTGGTGATTAATGCTGATAAATTCATAACTTTTCAATAAAAACATTGTCACAAATATATCATTATTAGTTAGCGTTTGAGTTATCCAGTTGTTTAGATTAAGGGTCGAATGTTGACCAGACTTTATTGGCTTGCGTATATCATCTGGGGATATATCAAGGCAAACCAAACAGAATCCACATGCACTAACAAAAACTGATCAAATTCATTCCTGGATATCAATGACACTGTAATCAAAACCTTTATTATCTACAATATTAACGCCAAACTCATCGAACATGTTGGTAGCTATCTTAGACCATCAGCTAAGTGGATAACCCACATATGTTTGAAGGGGAAAGTGTTAAGCTTATCTCCTAACGTAAACATCAACATTAGGATGCAGACGCATTCAGCAGACGAAACATAGGACGAAACCAGAGTCCTGAATTCTAATACTAGCCACAATTCATCTACCCTAAATGATGTCACAAGTGGAAATATTTTGTATACAAATTGACTATTTATTTAGTAATGTGTGGGTTTTTAAAGTCCTGATTTACTCTGACTCACAAGGTCGGCGAACTAATATTTCAAATCATGTCAGTATTTATAATAATTTATTCCTTATAAATGACGATGTCGATAGCAGTCAATCATTACAGTAAATAACTTTTTTATCAAGTTAAATGAATCCGTTACATATGTAAAATCAACTTTAGAAATAAATAAGAAGTTTTCTGACAGATTTTAGTACCGTGAACATAGCTTATTACATTATCTTTCTAATCAAATTTTATTTTACACATTCCTGAGAATAAGAGACTCCCAGAGTTAAATGCACCATATTCACTTAAATTTAGTAGGTATCATTACCAAGTTTTGATTTGATAATTTTGAATAAATTGAGCATTGTGTAGATTATTATACGTGTCGTAAAAAAACACTAATTCATTACTGACACTAATGAATCAATTCAAAGTAATTATTTAAATGTTTCTCATAATTACATGTCAAATGAATTCGAACTTCAGTAAAAGTAATGTCTTTTTTCCTCTTCTTTAAAAACTATGTCACAGGCTTAAAAGCAATGAAAAATTTCTTATTTATTATGCAATCATGAAGAGAAGAAAGATGAAGTTACTTTATGAGTATTAGATCAAAATGATAAATCAACTAACGAATTTTTTTGAAACTTGATGAAATTAGATAGTTAGTGTATGTACTATGCATATCCAAACACAGCTTAACTCAATATGTGATGACTAACAAATGAGTTGGTCGGAAAGATGAGCAGGGTTGATTAATCAGGTCCAAGCATAAGTCTACAATGTCACTGATTATCAGACTGAGACTTATAGGGTAATATAAGTCTCTTTGTTTAGTTTCATAGTTTAATCATAATCTGTAGTGAGAGATATTGAGTGATATGATCCAAAATCAATCTCCAATGAGTGGATACATTCACTCTTCATCTTTATTTTACTGCTAAGTCTTATTTCATATCTTTCTTATTTTGATATCATTCGTTTTTTTAAATTGTATTTCAAATTCCCCTCCAATGGGAGAATTTCGCCAAAAGGCAAGCTTCCACTCGAGAACAACTGTATTTCAAATTGTTTCACTCCAATAGATATTCCTAAACTCCTTATTTACATCTTGTTAATTTTCTCACTCATTATGTCACTGTCACGTGTGGCTTGACTCACTAGTTTACATTGTTCAAATTTCTATGTAATTTACAATGATATTTTTTAATGTTATGACTATGTGTAAACAATCAACAGATAAGTATGGTTGTTTACTGTGTATAAGATTTATTTTTAACAGATACAGTATACCTAGTACAAACTATTGAAATGATGAATTTATCTTATTCTGGAATGCTACTCTGATAACTTTCGAATTGTATGTTTTATTCCTTTCTACAGGTATTTCAAATTACGACACACAAAAGGCACTGGAAATGAGAAAAGCTTTTGTACGTCTTGTACATAATAATATAAAAACAACTGAAGAACACGAAGGTAATAAATTGCAGCCATTTATATCGCAGAATATAATCAACGCTCAAATAAATGAATTGATTCGACAGTTAAGAATAAGACAAGGAAAACCTGTCAATGTTTTGTAAGTAGTCAAATAACATTTTCACTAAGAAATAATGTTTCAACAATTACACTTAAAATCATTTATTACGACTTACCTTGAGATTATTCAGGGGTTTGCAATTTTCACTTCTGAAAAGCTTGGATTTACATATTTGAAACTAGGTATTGACACTATACAAACCAATTAAATCGTACTAAAATGGAACTGTTTCCGATTTGAACATTATGGTCCAGTCACACAAATAGGTGCTAGCGTGTAGTATTCTTCAACTCACACTATGAGGCATTTTACTTAAATACCAAACAAATGTCATTGGAAGTATGTGAAACAAGTTCTGATGGACTGAACCTTGAATAGAATTCATTCTTAAATGACAAACTATTCCTTTACTTGTAAACAGTGGATTAGTATAGTTTGAGCTAAGTTAGTGGTCATCCAGATTAAGAAGGTAATGGAACAGTACATTTAATGAAGGGATATGGATAAATTCGGAAGTAAATAAACTTGTGGCTCAAACCAATATCAAAGTCTGAATCTTCAATACGAACATTGAGACATTTTTACTATACGAAGCTAAAACTTGGAGAAGTATTACAACCATCATCAAAAAAGTACGAGTATTTATAAACATTTGTCTACCCAAGATACTCAATGTCCGTTGGCCGGATACCATTAACTACAGCAAACTTTGGAAGAGAGCAAGTCAGCTTCCAACTCAAGAGTAAATTAGGAAAGAAAATGGAAGTGGACAGGACATACATTGAGGAAGTCACCAAACTATATCACGAGGTAAGTGCTAAATAGGAATTCTGAAGGTGAAAGGAAAAGAGGAGGACCAAGGAACTCGTTGAGCCGAGAATTGAAGGCAGAAATCAAAAGAATGAATGTCAGCTGGAAACAACTGGAAAAGATTGGTCAGGACAGAGTTAGATGGCGAATGCTGGTAGGCGGACTATGCTCCTCCACGAGGGGTTACAAGCGTAAGTAATGTTTCAAGCGAAAGTCACTGTAAGTAATAATCGCATACTATTTCGTATGGAATCGGTACTAATGATATATCTCATTATAATTCGGAAATAATGTAATCAAAAACTTTCAGTTGTTTTTTATCAACCTTAAATCGATCCGTGAAAATGATTTTGATTTCAGAGACTAACGGAATCTAAACAGGAGACTGGAAATTGGTTAACATACTACTGAATTGATTGTAAAAGTAGCTAAATATTTTTGGCTCAAAAAACGGAGTGTGAATAAGTACTGAGAAAATTGAATGACCGTTAATTTACAATTCTCAAAAAGTACTTGATTCTCAACGAAAGAATCTACGTAGTAACATAATATCAAATACACAAATTTAAAATCGGAATTATTATATGAAATAGGGACGCCCAACAAGATTTAAAATTTATTTATACGAATATTCTTTTGTATTAGAACGATTAGTGTGACAGAAATTGGATGTGGAGTAAAAAGAAGACATTATTTGTGAAAATTAGATTTGAAATAATCTCAGCGATCAAAATTTATTTGATAATTTTGATTTCAACCATCACCCTGATGACGTCCATCGTTAATAATAATTGTTTACATATTTCTATCAAAGTCGTCAAAATTCATGATAAAAACCTTATGTAGTGGATATCATGTATATATTTTACCGCCCCATTGAAAAACAGTTCTCAAACAATTATTTTAAATTATTTGTTACCGTGAAGGTTATTCATAGAGAAATAATCAAATAAGTTTAGTTTTGAGGTATATCATTTGATATTAATAAAATTTTTATTCACAGATCAGCAACGAATCTAATCCTTACTTAGCTCGTTTTAACAGTAACGATAACGATACTTGGTTATCACCAGGAGTTTTTGGAGAGGATATGGTGATACGATTTCGACCCTCTGAGAAAATATGGTTTTTTTTAAAAATAAAAGTGTCAGATTCATCAGGATAAAGCACCCGATGTCACCTTAAGTCAAAAGACTGTCATGGATCCATAGAATATTTATATGTGAATATGTTTAAATAATAAATGTTTGTACAGGGGATATAACAGATAACAATTAGAGTAGATGAAAACTCACATTTAAAGCAATAAACTCAGCAACACCTGTCAACACTCAAAACATATGGACACAAAAGTGACCAGCTCAACGTTGTCAGACAGAAAAGAAAGTGATCGAACCAATAAGAGACCAGCTAGTTTCCGATTAACCAATGAAATATTAGAGAGATCATACAGTTAAACAGCTAGTTACTCATGTGTAATATCGTTATAATACACAAATCTTTCAGAATAGCTGGTATAAGGCTTCACAAAGGAAATTAGGTAATCTAACAGTTTATAGAAAATGCCGGGGTCCTGTCTAATTTAGCTAGCTGATGAAAACTTGTTTCGGCAAAGTTCTTTTACAATAAAGTATTTTGAAACTTTAAATGCAAACTAACATGTTGTTCAACACAAAACCGATAGGTTTAGAGATTTTGAAAACACTAAGACTAACATAGTATTTCAGTTATGATTACGAACATAAAACATAATACAAGTTATTCACCTTGATAAAGACTCTTATTCCTTCATAATTTATCATTTGAAAATTATTGAATAATGGTTAATTACGTTTTTCTTTCTTCTAGACAATTGATGAGATGTACAGTTTGGAGAATTATTTGGAATTTAATTTTTGGAAAAGAGTGTCAATTAACTGATAAACAAATTTCTGATACTTTAGATGATATTTCATCGAATAATTTACAAAATCAACTTTTTCAAATAAGACAACTGTTGCCGAGATTTTGGTAAGTTCCAAATTTATTCTATTAAGTACAGTCAATGTTATATGTTTTAAATTTTATACTTGATGCATATGATATTAAACCTCATATCATCAGAGCAATAAAAGAAATGAATTCAATGATGAACCAGAGATTGAAAATATCGACTAAGCTTTCGATTAGCTTTGCTTAATCGAATGGTCAATAACTTTAATAGTTAAGGATCTATGTAGTAAAAATTGATTTTCTTTTTTTAAAATTTAATGGATAAATAACAAAAAATAGTTTCGTGGATCGGTTCAAGTCGGACATTAACACCGTTGGATGCCGGCTCGATGGTCTAGAAGTTAAGCGTTCGCGCGAGAGACCTAAGGTCCTGGGTTTGAATCCCAAGTGCTGGATCGTGGATGCGCGTTGCTAAGGAGTCCCATACTACGACGAGACGACCGTCCAGTACTTCCAGTTTTTCAATAGTGGTCCAACATTCATGGATTCATGATCTCAAGAAGAAATAATTTGTCTGAATAATACTTTATAAACTTGAAGTTGATTTGATTGTACTTTTAAGTAAACTAAACAACTATGAATTTGGAAAATTATTACAATATTCATATAATTCTGATTTTCTAACAAATTACGACACATGATATCGCAGAATTTCGGAACATTTAAACAAATAAACTTTTAACATAACTCCAGCTGGAAAAATGTAAGTTATGAATGAATGAGAGCTTATTGATACAATAGTCGTACACGTAACGATAAATCAGTTTATGGATTATCTATTTTGATAAACGCTTTGAATGTGTCCGTAAGGTTATTGCTTTCAGCAGGTTGATCTTTTCGAAAAAATTAATCAGATTTCAGTCTTATATACATAACACTATTATACTTATACAAACAATATCCCTAATTGTCGATTATTTATTGATTTTGAGGAATCATTTTGCAACTTATTAGGAAGGTGATGGTTTCTAATGCGGACTGATCTTAGACCATCATCAAAAATCGGAAAACACTAAACAGCTGTTCCATCTTAGAACAAAGCTCGTCAACAGTGAACATCCATGACCCCACCACAAAGGATCAAACGAAAGCTTAACTTCTAGGTCACTGATTCTGAAGCCAAATGATTCATATATCTAAATTAAATCGACCTGCGATGTTGAGTAACTACTTCCCAATGACATTGATTGGTAACTGTCTAACACCCGATGTGGTTGAGATCTACTGGTAATAGCTATTCGCTAGGATTTCGAGAGTCGTTTCTGGAAATCAGTCATTAGTGAACACATGATGATTACTACAGAATGTTTATGGAAAATTTCGAATTTCATAGTTTACATCACAGACTGATATATGTTAAACAACCTTTGTCACTGGACAGATGTTATTAGGAAATGACACCAAATATATTGAGACCATCTCTCTTATGTTCTTAAGAAAGAAATTTACGTCATTTTATTGGAATAAAAAAATGATAATTTATACACTGAAGTATACTAGACAACAGTGTGAATTAACTACTCTGCTATTGTATTATTAACGTATTAAAAAAAGTATCTATTAATCTATATTGAAGGGAATATCTAATAATTCAAATAACAAATAATTGCAGTAAAAAGTCATGTTTCACTTAAAGAAACTGGTAACACATAAATTTTAGGTAACCAAACGATCACAGTTTTTATTCACAATTTGAGGTCTTTCATTTGGTTACTGAATTATACTGGTTCCATACTACGTACACATTGATTGGAATGATGAACGATAACATCTACATAATATAGTGAGCTAAGAATTAAACGCATACTAGGCATTCTACATGTGATGACTAAATGCCATTTAACTATTACTTTTCTGGTTCGCATTTTTAAGCGAGTTAGTTTTCTACGGGATGGGGTCGCTAAACCCATGCCCAACCCTCCTCCTTTATCCGGGCTTGGGACCGGCAGTAGCCCCCGGAGGAGCGACAAGAGGAGCTGCCGTTTAACTATATTGCATTATTATTTAAGTTAAAATATTTAAAAAATAATCATTTTTACTTTGTTTACCAATTTTTTACTTCAGTGTGAATATTTTTAAACATTCTCAATTCGCTAGAAAATTATTCGAAATTGAAGAGATAATATATAAATACAAAACTGTACGACAATTAATTGATAACAATGTTGGTGAAATGCATAATTCGGACTCATTATTAGGTCAACTAATCAATGATTTAAAATTGAATTTAACTAGTAAGTTTATTTGTATGATATTTACTGGGTTCTAATAAGGTATGGTTGTTAAGTTAATTCTTGAACATCCTAATTATGTAGGATTTATTAAGATATTTTAGTAGTAGTGTCGCGAACAAGGAAGTCAAGTGGGGAGAATCAATTTATTTTCACATGCAAAATTACAGAGTACTTTCATAAAATATAAAAAACCATACCTTGAATGCGTAATTTGCACGTCTTCCGTCAGTTGTCCTTTATGAGCTTCATGATTCTCTCAATCCCGTTGATATTATAACTCATTTCTCTTTCCCTTTCTAATTTCTTCAATTTAATCTTCTCAATCTTCTGTTGGCATGCATTCCACATCTTATTGATGCTATATACTACTTACATCTGTCAACATAAATAGCATACACCACTGTATTATTATTATTATTATTATTAGTAGTAGTAGTAACCTTTCACGTCTTATGGTACCACATAACTTACAGATTTACAGTTCGGTTTTACCTAGTAAATTCCGAATACCTTATTTGTCTGACAAACATAACATTTTTAATAGTTAACTTTTAAATGATAGAGTTCGGTCCGTAGAATAATTGTCCCATGTGAATTTCATTTGTTTGTTTGTTTTTGATTAAGTTAATTGACAACTATAACAATATCAACTTTCTTGTTTGACATTTCACAGTTTCTATAAAGAATGTGACTTCATTCGATTTACCTTAAAATTAATTTATTTTTATCTATTTCGAATAAGTTCTAACCGTTTATTCACTTTCAAAATAAATCACAGATTGTAATCGTTCATTATGTGATATGATTCATGATTTTCTTGTTTACACGAAATCTAAATGTCTGTAATATGTTTCAGTAATTTTGTTTATAATAACACCGATACATTAATGAAATGGATGCAGCGTATAATAATTAGTTGTTGAATATTAACTCCTATTGAACTTGAAGAAATCTTGATCAGTTGGATTCACTGGAGAAACTAGTCTTTGTTTATTTTTATTTTAAAATGGCTAGTGGTACTGTTGTGAACGAGAGCACAGATGTTGTCAACCAACTGTATTGTAACACATTAGAGTTTTTTGGTAAAATGTGAAAACTATACGTTCAATCCCATATACGTTCAATGTCCATTAATTAACTCAGACTTTATTGTTCCTTCATTTTTATACCAATTACTCTATGTTCCCGTTCTCGTCTATTCGGTCTTCTCAAACTTCTGCTGTCAGGCATTCCATTTCTGGGTGGCGTTATATACTACTTATATCGACATAAGTAACACATACTCCAATACCATTAAACTTATGGGATATTACTTTTCCAGTTTCATATCATCTATAAAAATTAATTTTAAACAAATAATACGTAACTCTTCTCGTTTCTATTTTTTATTTTGGTTAGAAAATGATATTTCACGTCTTTCATTTGAATTTATGGCTGCTGGTACTGACACCACGTCTTTAACATTAACATGGGCGTGTGATTATCTAGCAAGAGCTCCACCGAAAGAATCACTTAAACTAAGCTCAGACCTTATTGATATGATTCATCGTTGGGCTAGTGTAGTTCCCCTGTCACTACCTCATGTAGTGCGTGAATCTTTTAAGCTCAAAAATTATTATATACCTAAATCATCAATTTTAATATATAATCTCTATGCTGTACACAATAGTCAGATAAAAAAATTGATTAATACGGAACAAAATTCGGATGAAATCCAAGAAAGTGATAAGCCAATACCATTTTCACTTGGTAAGTTATATTGGGTATTTTTATCAATCCATATTTGAAATACTTGTTAAGAGGTTTTTAAATCTCCGAAAATATTTTCTGATATAACCTAGGCGATTATTAGAAAACTTTCAAAATCTATTTAAAAGCTATGAATTAATGATCAATCAAAACACTTCAAATATTATGCGCAGTACCTTCGTAAACCTAGCTACCATTATCCCGGTGTCATTGCTACACAAACAGTCAAGGAAACGATTATTACCTATAATCTTTATTAGAATTTGTTTATATACTCATAGAATATTCTAACAAAAATGGATTAGATTGAGTGTGAGATGTCCATTTTCCTCATCTACTCTCCAGTCAATTAAATGATACATGGAATCAAGATGTATATCTAACAGGAAATTAGCTAATTTTCGAAATTGTCGCGTCCTATAGATTTCATGGGGACAGTTGGAGACATCGAATGTACAAGTCGGATTTCCAGGAGCAGTCTAAAGCCATTTAAGTGGTTAATAGGAAGTTCGTTTGTAGGTTGCGTCATCAAGAGAGTTTTCTGCACCACCGCATTAGCCACAAACTAATGTCACAATTTCTAATATAGTAACTGTCTTTTTGGATGATTCTCGTAAATTTTTCTATTTACAACTTCAAGTATAGACTCAAACACACCATACAGGAAGCTACTAACTACAGCTCGGTTTTTTTTACATAGTTCCCACGTATTTGGAGTGCCTATCTAGATTCCGAACATGGAGTGGTATGAGCTAAAATCATTTTGTATCTCATTAGTTAATAAATCATTCATGCTTAACATATTAATCTAAACACATTGTTTGGATCGATAAGGGCAATCAAATACCGAATGAAAATAGATTTAAATCTGGTTGTTGACCCAACGGAAAGCACGATGAACGCTGTTCGCCCTGGCAGGATACCATGAAATTGCCAGGTAAATTTACTAGAAGATTTCCAAGACTCCCTGTTTACAGGTACTTGGCCTCAGTAGGCCTCAGTAAGCCAAAAGAAGAACTTTGAAAATCTGTAATAATAGATGATATTATCAACAAACTGTGGTGGTGTAAACTTTTTGTCTGAAAGACTTTAACATTGATCACGTCAGTGACACCGTTTGACTGAAGGATATCATAAAGGCCATTAAAAGTGTACATAGTCTTCTGACAATCACATTTCAAATATATGATACTTGTTTACATCAAAATGTGAAGTATTTATATTAAGTTGTACTTTATATATTAAGATGTACTGAAAAAGAGCGTTACGATGATCTGTCAGGAATTATTAACATATTTGTGTATCTTAACGGTTGTATGAGTGATGGTTGTAGCGCAATATGTGAGACTAGTTTTTCTATAGTGAAAATCACAGCGACTCATGTTAAACTGGGTTATCTTTAAGACTATTAAATGTTGTTCTGAACAAAACAGGTACGAGATGGGTCAAAATATGGTTAAATGGAGTCTTGTGCTACACAAACTAGTCTTTGTACTAGTTGAATGGTCTGATGCTTTATGTTTCTGGCGTTTGTGGAAAAAATGCAGAGGCCTGATGGCATTCTGATTCCATAACTGCTTGCATCATAAAACATCAACTTATGTGACATGGACGTGTTTTACACATATTATCCCAGTGTACTTCATACTGATAGCCATTTTCTTTCAGATCAGACATGAAAACTTAAAAAGCCGATCGATTTTTGGCATAGAGTGACCGAAGAAGTGATAGTTGTATTTAGTATTCACCTGTTGGTTCAACACGATTCCCCTTATAGAGTTTTAGATATCTTAGAACGTAATGGCTAATAAAGTCATTCAGCACGGTTCGACGGGAAAAACGTTGATGATTCTTCCGTAGTTTTGTATTATGATGTACCAATTGTTGGGATGATCCAAAAAGTTTCTCGTAATAGAGATGACAAGCTCAGGAAACATTAAGAAGTATTTTATCCAATCCGCGTTTAACTAGACGTTTTGCTAGAAACATCGCGAAAACGAAGTCACATGTAGAGGTTCTGATTGGCTGATTACTACACTGCTACTATGTTTAGTAGTATTCTAGAATTTCCAGGAAAACCCAAGGACTTCTAAAATACTATAAAAATCCCATGTTTTCTGTACATAAACGAACCTTTGGAGTAAAGTGCTCCTCGTATATTTTGCGCCTTTTCTCTCGTGTTTAAGTGGCTGAGTAGAGTTAGCTTGAGGGTTACAAGACTAGTTTAGGATCCGAGTATATCGTTCAATCAGCAAGACTTATCACCAACAAACTGATTGAAGTTAACCTTGGTTTTGTTTTTATTTGAATAATACCCTTTGATAATGTGGTTTTTTGTATTTTATTAACACAATTCTCTCATATCTATTGTCGTTTAATACTTCCATTTCATTTTGAGAAACGCATTTACTGATATCCTACTGTATTGGGAGTTTTCATATGTGTTATAAATGAAAAAAGGTAATATTGTAGTGAATAAAAACTACGGTAGGAAAAACTAATTTATTACTAATCGCCAAATTACGCAGTGCTTTCATAAATTATGAAAATCACCCATTAAATACATTATTTATTCATCATATTTCAGTTGTCCGGTACATACTTCTTCAATCTTCGAATTCGGTTGTCACTCCGATTCCTCTTTGTTGCCCTATCTGTTCTCTTCAATTAAATTTTCTCAAACCTCTGTTGAAGACATTCCACTTTTGATTGGTATTACATGCTACTTATATCTGTCAATATAAATAGTATACACCACAATATTATCATATTCATGTAAATGTCAATCATAAAATTAATTTACGGTTTAATTTAGTTCACATTGTTAATATCATTGGTTTCATTTTTATTTATTTATTTGTTTAAATAAAGGTTCTAGATCATGTCCTGGTGCTCGTATAGCTAATTTATTAATTGAACAAATTTTAACAGCTATTAATCAAGAATTTCTTATTCAAAATATTACTCAATCACCATTTGAAACAATTAGTCCAGGTAATCAAGAAAGTCTAACACCTTTTGGAATTACACGAACACCACATAAATCTATGTATATATTTGTTACAAAATTAAATGGAAATAGAAGAACAAGTATTTAATGCATAACATTTAATTAGATTATATTGAAAGATTATTTAGTTTGAATTAATTATAATAATGACTTGATCAAATTGTGAAGTAAATATGATTTCGTTGATTTAACTCAATTTGATAGTAATAATGTGTCCTCTTTACATATTATTTATATAATTCAGTGAAGATTTTATGTAAGAAAATATGTTTTTTAAGATTCACAATACTCGATATTGAATTATTTCATCCTTTAATCACTAAGAATTTTTAGAAGGGGGTTTTGTGGAGATTTTAGTAATTTTATATAGTTGAAATCATGAGTCAGTGGTCTAGTGGTGAAGTGATCGCGTGCGAAACCGATAGGTCGTGGGTTTGAATCTCGCGAGGCGTGATCGTGGATGCGCACTACTGAGGAGTCCCATAATAAAACGAAACGGCCGTCCAGTGTTTCCAGGTTTTCCATGGTGGTCTCATGATTTCAACTATGAAAATACTAAGAATTCGATAATGAGAATAGGAAAATTGCTTAGCAGATCCATAAGTGTAATATATTACCTTCATTGGATGAAAAACTTGTAGTTCGGTTGAAAAGTTTTGTGACAGTTGGTTTAGTATTTAGGGAGTTTATTCTGTCAAGAAGTAGAAGAAGTGTCATTAAGAACCATGGAGCAGTGGGTAGCTGTTTCCTTCTAATATGTTGATCCTAAACAATGCATAACTTTGACCACTATGTTGAGAGTAAAAATGACATCGCTGATTAAATTGGATTATTATTGCTTCATGTTACGAAGTGTTGAAGTTAGAGTTGTAAATCGCTAGACTAGAACTTAGTGACCTAAATTTGACGATTACGTTGCAGGTATTAAACGTGGTGTACCTGATACCTGGTGGATTTACACATCTATAAAGTTCTACATTCAGATGAAAAAGTTTTCCTGTACTCAATTCTTAGCAAAGCCCTCTTTCAAAGTGATTACAGTGTCTTATTATATAAACTCATGATCGTTCTTAATCAATTTTGTCAAAGCTAAACACTGGCTACTCCCAATTTAATACTTCTCATCAGCTCCAAACATTATAAAACGAGAGAAGAATAAAATATCCTAATTATGAAAGACCAAGTTAAAAATTCAAATTTTAACAATAAATCAGCGAAACAAGATACGATGATAGTAATAAACATCATAATGGTATAATGGTATTTATACTTGGAAAATCTAACCATATAACGTAAGTAAGATCTAGTTATAAGTAATAATAACAGGCGTAAAGAGAAGTTTGTCATACTTTTCTTCTGTATAAATAGGCCTTTACAAAGAAAATAACTGAGCTGTACATTGTCTGTGAACTAATTCAACATAATCATTTATCAAAACGCTTAATAGTAAGATATTAACTGACATATGATTAAAATAATTCAAACTGATTCGTTCTATTTGTTTGTTTACTATTTTTATCTCTTAGTGTAATTTAATCCAGTTATGTAAAAGCATTCGTTTGTGTTCAACTATATTAAATATGAAGGGAAACATTTTACTACTAGAAAACTATTATGTGTAACGGATTTCAAAATAATAAGTCCATTGAATAAATACCGGATAATAATTAGTGCTGTTTATTTAATCAATCCTTAAGGACTGTACAAACATAACAGTGGTTACCACTAAATAATCAGCCAATGTAAATAGCTCAACCCTACAGGACGTCGTTCTCAGACCAAAACACTCACTAGTAGGATTTCAGACTGTGAAGCTAGGTGAGGGGGGGTTGAATCGCACAGTGAACATCAGTTTCATCAAAAGTGGAGATACGTCTTACTGAAGAGTATTAACCAGCACGATGTATAAGTTCAGGGTATCTTCCGGACCACATCCACTCACATTGAATAAAAATATGTTAAATCAAAGTTATTCAACTTCTGTGAAGTGAACATATCACTGTTTCCATAAAGTAAATACTAACACAAACCGACTATCCTGTGCAGCCACATTATTATTTGTGGGCTATAAGTATTTTCATTTCCAACCTATCTTTGGTTCGCAAGTTGTAATCATATATTCCAAAGAAACTAATAGTTTAACCCTTACGGTATCTTTGAAATTTTCTACGAATTTGTGTATAGCTAAGAAAACTATTCAAACTACCTACTACAACAGACCTACATATGGAGATCCATTTTGTAGGGAAATGAGTTGCTTCTTAAGGATCCTATTCTAACCAGCCTTTGGAAGGAAATAATTTGCAATCACAATTCTAAATTTCCAGAACACTAAAATATAATTTAATTAGGCGTTATAATAACGTCACGTTTAATGGCCAATTCTTTAGGATACCTCAGGAAATTCTTTAAGTACTTCAACATTTTTCTTCAGTAACATCGTCTTCTGGAGTCGTGACAAAACATCTACTTTCCTTTGTCAAGTGTTGATGAAGAGCAGTCTTTATCTTTGACTAAAATTTACATTATTTCTTGCGTTTTTGTTTCAAATAACATAGGTGAAACAGATTATAACACATAAAAAGCCAGATAACGCATATATATATATATATATATTACATTTTCAGTCTGAGGAACTGAAGTTCATAGTATTCTTTTAAAACTACAAGTATAATACATGAAGAATAAAAATCCATATTATTTATCCGATCTAAGAATTTAAGGATTTGCTTAGACATATGGTCGTAAAGATGGTCGCTGGTATACATTATTAGACAACTCTACTGGCTGGAACTTCTTACGAACTAAACCCGAGACCAAAAAAAGCAGAAGTCTATAATGAAGGGGTGTAAAAGTGAATTTGGATGAGGTTGATGTATCGAAGTGTACGCAATTTGAACTGGCTAGTTGTCGTAGATAAGTAGTGCAGAGTACCAGAACGTGGTTTGGTACGGAATGTTAATCAAGTTACTTTAGCTAGGGATATGTCAAGTAAAACTAATAAGGTCACCATCAATGTCAAAGACTTACGAAACTAATTATTCCAACGATTTATTTACGAATACATTTATTATCATTGAGTAACCTTTATCCCAACATCAAGAATAGCATCAGTAACCAGTTTTCCCTACAGTATGGTGACTATTGAAGCTATACTTCATCACAGTTCCCAGAAATTACTGTAACAGTTATGCTGCTTACAAATTGTCTGTTAGTGTTTCAGCTTTTTGTTTTGCGCTAGTAATCAAATTGCCAAATATTGTTGTTTTCCATTTCAACTAACTGAGGTACTCACTGGAATGTATATGACTATATACATTCAATTTCATGATACCAGAAGTATTCACGATATGTATATATTTTTTGTGCTGAAATCGTAGTTAACTGCATCACCACAAGTAACATACAGTTAAATATTTCCATTGATGGAAAAATGATCATATTATTGGTCCTTAGTAAAACTGGAGAGTTCAAAAAGCGCTAAAGAAACCATCAGATAGATTACATTCTTCTTTATCTATATGTGATATATTACAATGAGTCTTTTCATTTAGGAGTTAACCTAATTTCTTACTCTGAAATATCTCTAAATGTTGTATGTTAATATGTCATTCTTTTTTTATATTAATGTGGAATTGTAAGGCATAATAATTTGCTGGTTTTTATCAATTTAATCCACTGAATATGCTTTTGTTTCTTTGATGTTTATTTGATTAACAAAACAAAACTAAAACGATTAAGATTCATCTGAACTGATGTGAAATATGATTCTCCTAAGTGAGTGTTCCTATTCATAATTTAATCTCAAACGACAAAAATGCTTGTATTTTCCACTAAACAAGGGATTCATAGGATTGTGGATGCTCACTAATGAGGAGTCCCAGTCTAGGACGATGTGGCTGTCCATTGTTTCCAGTTTTTTAGTGGTGGTCTAACATTGATCGGTTCATGATCTCAATAAAATTCAACAATCTCCACGACCTTATACTGACTCATTTTATGTTTGTACATGTGAAATTGATTGAACTAGAAATGATAACTAATTATTACTTACCATCAGAAGGGGGGTTTTCTGGAAATTTTAGTAATTTTACATAGTCGAAATCATGAGTCATTTGAAGCTAAATCACCATTGAAAACCTGGAAGCACTGGACAGCCGTTTCGTCCTACTGTGGGACTCCTCAGCAGTGCGCATTCACGATCCCGCCTCATGAGATTCGAACCCAGGACCTACCAGTCTCGCGCGCGAGTGCTTAACCATTAGACCACTGAGCCGGCCGGCATCCAACGGTGTTAATTTCTAAATTCAACCAATCCATGAAGTTGATCAACCATTCACCAATGTCTTCAGTGAGTTGACACCTCTTAATCGATCTGGTTGAACTCCACTGGTTACTGCTTCTCACTAGAACTCTAGGAAATACATCATGGAGTCAGTCACTAATGAGCATATGATCATTATCAGAAGGGGGTTTTGAGGAGGAGTCCCACAATACGAAGAAACGGCCGTCCAGTGCTTCCAGGTTCTCGATGGTGGTCTAGTTTCAATTGACTTATGATTTCAACTATATAGGATTACTGATTAATTCGAAACTCTGCAGACCCATCTTCTAAATTCAATTCATTTACATACATCATTGTTTTTAATACTGATTGGGTAATGTATATACGATATGTTTTATTTTCTCTATCATAACAATTACTGGCAGATTTTAATTTGTCGTTTAATTATAGCAATCACTTATTATTAGTTAAAACGTTTAAAACTTTTTTCAAACTAACAAAAACCGGATAGATTCTGTAAATTTACCAATCTGATACAAATTTTTAAAGTAGGATTCAATAATTATTGATCGGCGAATCACATGCTCACATATGTGAATACAAGTCAAGGAGAATCAGAGTTAAAAGTAAATATAACTCACTCATAACAAATTCCAATAGATTTATATAATCCACATTCTGAGGAACTAATATTTCATCAAATAATAAAATGACTACTTAGAGATACTTTTAAGTAGTTTAGCTTATCAGTTTAATTTCGAGTGGATTTGTTTACTTTTTTCCAGGACTTCAAAATATTGTCCATGAGAAGATAATCATTGATACCTAAGTACCCAATAAGCAGTTGTTTTTAGCGTTTATCACACAAATTCCTATTGTTTGCAGATAAGTCTGTGGATATTGTTGAATCATGTTGTGTTACATCATAAACTGACCATAGTTACATAATCATCGAAAAAAAGACAGCCCCAGGCAGCTAGTTCGTTCTATCATATGACACATCAGCTATGTATTCCACATCACGTAATTATTAGTGACTAGTTTTCAGAGTTAATTTCCTGATCTAAAGTGAAAAGCAATAACCGTGTTGAGTAAGAGACAAATATCATCAATGACAATGGATGATGATTGGATAGTATTGCGAATTGACGGAATTTTGAACGATTGTATGTTGAGTTAGTGGTTTGAAATTTAGAGTTTCGTTATAAGGCCTGAAAGTCCTGGTTTCAATCATTGGCATGTCATGGATAAACATAGGTGAGTAGTCCTATACTTAAATGAAATGTTGATTCACTGCTTGTTCATTTTCACTCAGCCAGTCAGCTACAACGTAGGACCAGGCATATAAATTCATCGCTCCAAGTTGCTATACCTCGTTAGCACAACAAGATGAACACCAAATTCATAGTAGTTAATTTAGTTGTGATAATATATAAAAGAAGTATTGTATGTAAGGATATACTACAGGAAAAAAGAAACATATGAAGCAATTTTAATCTCATAGTTTAAAGGAAGACAGAGATTGTATACACCTACGCCATTGTGATCGATTCTGAGCCATGTCACCCAGAGTCTCCAGCCCCTGGTTACGATGGTCGCACGGACCCCAACTAAGTAGTTTGCATCTACCAACATTGCTCACACCAGAAGTTGGTGACTTCAAGGATTGATGCCATATTTTGGTTTGGCCGCCCCTAACTCTCTTCCAAACATCCCCAATACTAGTCAGCATAGCACGTCATGGTAATCCGTGTTCAGGCATACTTAACACGTGGCCCAACCATCTCAGTCGATGAAGATTCACAACCTCATCAACTGGTTTACCATCATTCATTTTCACTAGTTATTTCTGTAAAGTAGGAACGTGACGTAAAACTGCGATTGTTTGATAAATCGTGAAATTAATTCAGTACGTGAACGTGTGTTTTGTGTAGCAAGCTTATCTGGGTATAGTGTTCATCATGGAAACAATATTCATCTGCTATCTAATGATCAACATCCATATGAATTCAAAAAGCTCTAGCAACTGCTCTGATTTGACTATATCAGGAATGAAACAGGTATTTCTGGTAACACTGAATGATCTTCACGTTGAGTCACAAAATGAGTGAATTCAAAAATTTGGACTTTTGGATATGAACTGGACAGTTCGAAGTTAAAACAATGCGTATATTTATGTTTTCACGTGCTTTCATTAATTTTCCATGAAGATTTTATTTTGTTTTCATTTCAACACATTATTTGTAAACTGTTAAAATAACTGTAGGGAATTATTGTTTTCGAGCATTACATTGAATGCCATTTTTGAAATAATAGTTGTATCTCGATGACTAAATTATTTTTTGATATCTGGTTTGAACTTTTTTTCAGAAGTGTTCAAAACGATTTCAGCATTTGCATTTATCAACACTAGGTTTGACCACATTTGCGAAACAATTACGTCAGTAATAACAATATATTCTTCGTAAACATACTGTTTTGTAAATCATAACTGATCTCTAATGTAAACTGAGTTTAAACTGAAAAAAGACAAGTGGTGTGTATTTGGCTTATCATTCTTTGTATTCTACATTAGGTAATGAAATTAACAATATATTTTCAGGTTAATTAGTTAAATTCTAAATGTTTTGATTTCATTTTAACAATAAGAGTTAATCTATGATGAAACCAATGTTTTGATAATTAAGGTTTGATAATGGGAACGTTAATTCTTGTTTAATCATTTGTTGTGTTTGAAAATGCTTCACTGAAATATATATAACTGATAGTCAATCACCGAATTGTCTGAAATTATCCAGCCGTTCCTCAGTGTTCAATAAATATATTTAGTGTAGACATTTTTCGCTGATATAAAAAAATAAATCATTAACCAAGAGATATATGGCAATTAGAGTTATTAAAGTAGAAATATGTAAAGCAAAAATCAGTAACCCTTTCAGTTAAGTCTAGGAAGAATTGAAAATAGTGATACTGATCTCAGTGAGAAAATTAACAATAATGGAAATAAAAGTATGCCATCGAGAACATTAAAGTATGGAATGATCCGATGAACAACAATTTGAAGAAAAGGGTAAATGAATGTGTCACTACCACTAAGACAAACTGTGTACAATATCATTTGACACCGCTAACCATAGTCCACATTTGTTTTGTGGATTCCAAACTGAAAGCTTGAGGTTTCTTATGCAATGGTCATTAATATCATGAATAGATAATTGTCGTTCTCTAGAAGTCATTATTCGTTTTTCAGTATAGCGATCAACCCAATAGTCAATGTAGCTCTTCAGTTTAATTTACAGTTAGCAAAGGCGGACATATGATTAAATATTTATAAAAGTTACTTGCTGTTAAACTATCATTAAACTTCTTTCACCTCCAACGCACACGTAAGTTCTATTATAAAGTCAACAATCATAAATGAGATCAGTTATCTCAAACTGATAAAATACGAAGAATGACTTCATCTGAATAATTTGTGAATTTACAAACCATAACTGATTACGGAGTTGTATTAAATAGAAACAGGTGATAAACAAGTGTTATAGTTCTAGGCTTATAGTTGATACACTTTTAACAATCCACCACGTGTAACTCACTTAATGATCCCTGTTCAAATTTCTGGAAAAGAAAATGAATTTGCACCAAATAATCACGTGCTACTTACGAATGTCATATTTTTTAGAAATTGGTGTTAATAAAATCCTCTTGATCAATGTACAGTGCAATCAATAACCTTGGTTACTTGACAAGAAGGTTCAGATTGATCTTACTATTAACTGTTTTGATGGTTTATGTCTCTTCACAAAGACCTATCTGTATTCTCACGGAGAACGGTTATTCCTTGATAAATTCTCATGTTTCATCACATTGTTACAGTCAGAAAGTTAAACACTAAACTATTTATGCCACCGCCTATCTCATACAGAAGAGTCACACCAGTTGCTTAAGAACTACATACTCCTTATTTATACCCAAATATAGTCTATCTTGATTAGGCAAACGCAAACCGTTTGATCCGAACTTCAATTATTAATATTGTCTTCCATAAATATATTACGTAAAGTTTTCGAGGTATATTAACTGTTTGATTGTAAGTCTTAAAAATGCACATTGAATACCGTGATTAAAATCTCTCAGCTCACCACTTTATTACGTAACTATTTTATTCATTAGCGAATGTTATGTAATGAATGATGAGCATTCACGATATGTTTATTAAACGTTTTGACATCTGATGTCGAATAAAATTAATAATAGACAAATCCACTACATATTTTGCCTTATTTATTGTTGTCAAGGCTAGTTATTATATGTGACAAGTCATCACTAGTTCATTTCATTCAAAGAAACGTAATCAATAAAGCTGTTATGGTTCGTAAGGCTGATAAAAGGTTATTTAATTACAAGTCCTCAAGCTGAACCTTTCTGTTCATACTGTAATAAGTCCTTTTTTACTTAGACACTGATTATGTGATTCATTCATGTTTAATAGGAAAAAAACAATGAAATATTGATCTTATACACGTCACATGTGTTATGAATAATCAATAAAAACATCAGGGGTATTAGGAACAATTAATTCAGAATAGTTCTGTCGTTTATGGGAATTGTCAATGATAGGTGTACTTGAACTAACTGAACGACTTTTTTCCGATTGAGCAAACGGGTTCTAATAATTAGAATGAAAAGTGAATTCAATCGATATAACTTTAATTCAGCCTTAAGTTAACAGATTTCTTTATGCAGAATGATCATTTGCGGGACAATAAGTCTGCTTTACTAGTTGTAAAACGATGGTATAATAACTGAAAACATAGTTTACGTTTACGATTAGATAATATACATATTAACAGAAATAATTTGCGTTTACTCCACATATATATAGATCGTACCGACGTCATAGTGTTGAAACCAAACTAACATTTCAAATCTGTGGTGGAAATATTATTAGAATCAGTCATCTAGATATTTATCATATTTTCTTGGATTTTTCACATAGTCAACATACTTTTTTAATAGGCTTTTACAAACAATGACTACTTGTCTCCGTACTCATTTGGTTAAATTTCTCAGAATTCCATAAGCTCTAATGATTAAATACTATGGGTGTAGGAGGTTTGTGGTGATCATGAATCTCCACAGATTACATAACGAACTGGTCCTGCTTAGATAACCACTGAAAACCTGGAATTACTGGACAGATGAAGCGTCCTAGTTTGAGACCCTACCATAGGGTGAAGAACCCTGAACCTTCGGTCACGATCGCGAACGCCTAAGTCCCAAAAAAGTAAACCAGTATCCAACGGTATTAATGTGTAGCTTCAATCAATTCACGATATTGCACAGTCCTCGTTCATGGCCAGAGGTGGATATCTATTTCATACCGAACATGGATGAACTCCACCGGTCACGGCTTCTCACTAAAACTTCAGGAATCGTACTGTGAATCTGATCACCATTGAGCATATAATTATTATCGTCATATTGAATTTGGAAATGAACACTGTCGGATGCCAGCTCATGGGAACAATAGAACTATCTTGATGTTCGTTTAGATAAATTTTACAAACACTGTGAAGGGTTGATAACTCATGTTAGCGATTGTGATATAAAAAGCAAAGTACTGTACAGAAAACTAAATCCTGTTTTGTAGAGTTACATTTTCTGAGTTGCGTAGTTTAATCATGAAGTTTTCACTGTCTTACTAGTTGACATCATTACTATAAACTTCAGGGAGCAGTACGCTATTCATATATCTTTATATATGACTGACTGTCAACTGACCATTACGAAGGTAATTTATACTTTTATTTCGAATAAATGAAATAGGAAGGATAAGAAGTTTCCGTAATTATCATAAGCTTTCCAAAGACTAACTTAACTTATTTACCACAAGAGTACTTTAGTAGATAATAACTACTAGAAATATTTGTTTAAATAAACAAATGGCCGTTGGTTGCTTATAATTGACTTGAACAGCCCCTATCTAGTTAAAATATTCAACAATTGTCCATCAGTAAACAAAAAGGTGATTGTAAGTTATTTAACCATCAAGTCACGTATCCACTGTACTTGCTACCACATACTGAAAACCGGTAAAAATATGACCTAACAAGTAGATCTCTTCATATAAACAACGTTTGCGTAACCATAAAGTACTCTGATACGCTAATTTAATAAAAAACGTGACCTATCAAAACTGTTATAATCCTATGGTGATCACATTTTTCCTAGAATATAGTAAAAAAGAAGCAGTCTTCAATCAAAAAACTGTATTAGTAAGAAAAAGTATCATCTGGCAATCAAACAAAAAATTCCAAATAAGTAAAGTAAAAATAAACGAGAACAAAAAATGACCCTGAGATTCAAAAAAAGTTAACAGAAACTGACTATAAACAAGAATTAATAATGTCTAAAAGTTATGAACAGGAAGGTTGGAAAATTCACGTTAAATACTCATCAATAATTTGTCCGATTCGTTCTTGTAAATCACAAGCTCGGAGTGCTCCCTGAGTCAATGCTTCAATTTCAACGGCTAGTTGATAAATTTGATGATACAACTTTCTTCGATTTTTCTTCGGTTTGGTGTTTGCTGTTCGTGTTCGGCGATTGGCAAACCAAGAGCTCACCTGTAATTGAAACAAGTTTTCAAAAACTTGATACCATGAACATAAATCTTTGAACATTTTTAGAATAATCCGTAACTCAGCCATAAGCATAATAAAATTGTTAACGTCTATGATTTAAAAAATAATGGTTCAAAACTCCAGAATGTACGATTGATAAGTGCATGGACGAATAGTAACAGCAAACAATTGAATCACCCAATTATGTTCATTTCATGCATATATCAGGGAGCTTTTACTGAAAAGTTTTCCAGTATATTTCAATTTACGACACAAACTATAACATACTTGTGACTCACGCTCTAAACAGTCATCCGGAAAAACAACTTCAGAAAAAGACATTCAAATGCATCTCATCGTAAATTATCGAGAAAAAATTATTTAAAGACCATTTAAAACTAAAAGACACATATTCGTAATAAACTTTGCCTAACGTTTGACAAATATATTTATTGTTGTTCTGACAAGTCAAATTTCTAGAGGAAACAAATTTCATGAAAAAGTTAATTCCTGAATTATCTTGAAAAAAATTATAAGAAAAAACCAAAATGTCAATTTTTAAAAACCTTACAGGCCTAGAGCTACCACACAAATAAATTAGATATCATTACGAAAAATATAAAGAAGTTACCAGATAACATGTTTCACAACTGACTATCAATTTATAGAATTAACCTACTTGAATGACCGTTATTCCACCAAGTGCTGCCAATTCTTCTTTCTCCGCAGTTGTAGGATATGGGTTATCCACATGATTTGTATACCAACTTTCCATCACACTCAATGCAGTTTGATTTAATGGTCTATTTCGTGTTAAATTGATTGCGTCGGAATATCTTTTTGATCTTAAACGGGAAGTCAATTTCAGTTTATCACTTTTTGACGCCCATGCATAGCTATTTCCAGAGATTGATTGGTCTAAACAAATTTCATTTTCTCGGTGAAGGCTTGAAATATCAAAGGACGTGGAGGAATTGTGGGTAGTTTCATCTTGAGGAATATTTGAGTTTACAGTTCGATTTTCGTTGAGAATCGAAACACATACAGTTTTTCTCTGTTTATCTGTCAATCTTTTGCGTGATAAACATTGAACAGAACTCAGTACTGGTTGCCAAGAGTTTTCACCATGATTAAAGCTATTCTCATCTTCTTGAGATTCTTTACGACTATCGGCAGACTGAGCTGAAAAATCATCACTGTTTTGTGAGTTCATTAAAATGATATTTGGTGCAATACCGGCAACCACAGATGTCCCGGAGTAATCACTCGACATTTGAGCAATGGAATGAAACGCAGACACAGTTTCTCCGGCACATAAATTTACTGCTGAAAGTTTCGAAGACTGAGACTGTTCATTTGGCTTTTCACTAATGCATGAGAGATTAGAACCACTGACGAATAAAGATTGTGAATTGTAGGGATGTCCAAAGCTTGGATTACAAGAGAATGAATTTGTGTAGTTAATTAGTCCCTTAGACGTAATATCTGAATTATAAACTGAGCCTAATTTCGAAGCACAATTTTCGGCGTAAAATCTGTCAATCCAAGGCCAATAGATGTTTTGAGTTTGAGAATAAAAGGATGGCCTTTTAACATAAGAACTGACGCTCTCAGAAGACTGAGAACTATCTTGGTATGATGAGATACAGTCTATCACAGAATTCTGAGAACTGGCATAATCAAAATCCTTTGTCGTGTAATGTTGAGAACGTGTATTTATTATGTTGCACGCGTATTCAGGATAACTTGAATTATACGACTGCTTAGATTCGTCCTCTTTAAAGTGATAATTGTTTAAACACACCTGTGGCTGTAAACATTGTTGGTCTGTAGAAGTAGGAATGTTCCCACTTTCCATGTAATCGTCTAATGCATTTTGTTTATCACTTGATAGATAATCTGTTCTTCTGCTAACTGACTTTTGAAGGTCATCACGCTGACTAATCCAAAAGGTATCAGGGTCACTTTTGAAGTTTCTTTGATTATCATTTTTCTTTGTTACATCTGGGGTTGATATTGTGTCACACTGGTAGTTGAAAATTTTGGAGAATTCACTCGCAACTGTTGGTGTATAATTGTGATTGATAACAGTAGTTATCATATTAGAAACAGGGATGTAACTGCAAGAATTCACACCATGATTAACTATGGATGCTACTGCGCTGACTGTCTCGTTATTGTCGTTTGTAAATTCTACATGACGACAAGTGGTGTTAGTTAAGTTTTCTGATACATATGGAGCTGTATAAATCGAATGACAAGCATCGATGCAAAACTGATTTTCACTTTCTTCAGGTTTAGGAATTGCATCTTCAGTTGATATGTAACTATAGTTACTTCAAAGTTTAAAAAAGGAATTAAGAAATAAGGTTAAAATCTACAAATATACTTGCATAGTACATAACTTGCATAATGGTATGTAATAATCTACAGAAACTTCAAAATAGTATTGATCCGCTCAAAAAATTTAAAATATTTGATCGATATATATTGTAGGGAAAGTTAATAATTTCTCATACTGACGACATAGTACCACGTGTGGCAAACAATAGAAGGACTACAATTACGTAAGTCATCAGGATTGAATAATTTATTTCTACTTTATTCATCAACACATAATGGTAATTAAAAGGTATATATATTAGCAATATGGATCATGATATTTAACAATAGTTTTCCTGTTACAACGACACTGGATATTAAACTGATCATTCAAAACATTTAAAAGAGGCATATACCTCTAGATTTCATCTACATAGCAAGCTCAATTTTTATAAATTTCAGTCTATTGAAATTTGACATGATATAAAGTGTTTGAAAGTTGACATTTTACCAACCGAATCTTAATCATATTTACTACTTGGTTGATTGTGGCGAATAATTTGTTTTATTTAAAATCTATAGGCTTAAAATTCTTCTGAGCTTATAAAACACAGATTTTGAAAATTTTATTCACTGTCCTGGTTTTCTTAATGGATTTCCATTGAAAAGTTGTACTAAATTTTATGTTATTCAATTTATTTGCATAAGGTTTCAATTGAAAATATTTTTGGCTCACGACTGCATATTATCTACATTAGATTAATGTCGGTAGAATATTGACATACGCTTCAAATAATCAAATGATGACTTAGTGACGCTAGTCAGTCAATCATCATCGAAATAGAGCCCGGTGAATATATGTGATAGCCGTATATCTTGCTAAATTCATTTCATCATATCAATAATACATCAGTCCTTAAATTATTTTTAGTGACGTTTCTGAAAAAACGTCCTGATTGAATAATGTTATTGTATATGAGATTGTTAACATACTAAATTCAAACTAGGCAGTAATACATACGAACATTTTATGTTCCAAATACACTTCACTAGGTATCTTAAAATAATGACCTAAACTAACTTACCAGTAGGAACTGTAGCCACTTTCATTTACTGACGACTCCAAATTATTTCTAGGGTCTTCTGTGGCAATTTTATTTGATCTGTTATCATATAGATCGGAGTAATGTTCGACTCCTGTTGGTGATCTTATAGTATTTTCATAGCCTAATACTGTTGGACTAGATTCAACAGTATGTTCATTTGACTGTGAGTCGGAAACTGATGAGCTGGTTGTACAATCTAGATCCATTAATAAAAGCAATTTCGTTAAATCTGAAGACCATAAAGTGATTTTTAAATAATAAACATAACAATTTTATTGGTTTGACACATTATTCATTGGTCGATCATTTTATCGGATGGGGAGGGGAGACGACACAATCTAGAGGCACACTTTGAATTAATTCTTATCGATTGAGTGACCTATCCAAATAATCCCCGAAAAACGCACCAATCAACGTTTAGTATAATAAACACGCAAATATGATGTTGGACTCAGTTTAAGTGGCTAAATTATTTTGCTGCCTGATATTCGTAAGTAATAGGTCAAAAATACTCTGGGATAAACAAAATTAATAGCTAATAATCAGTCATATCTTTAATATCGGGAGGGTCATATCGATTTTTTACAATTTAATTAAAATTGGGTCCACTAATCAAAAAGTCAGCTCCGCATATTTGTTCCTAAACATAAGCCTCGAACATAAGATGGACACTTTTTGTTATTTGCAAAGCAGAAAAATCTGACTATCTATATGAGCCGTTTTGAAACTTCTCGGCAGTATCCACATATGAATTGGAAATCTTAGTTTGAAGTCTATTTTAATATTTAGTAGCTTATATTAAACCAAATTAACATGAATAATAATAATTTTTTAAGTAAAAGCATGAAAATTTCCGTCATCTCATAGCTATTATATCAACCATTATAAGCAAAAATGGATAGTGGTTAGCAGTGGAATCCAGAACATGCGTTTCGTCCTATTTTGGGACTCGTCAGCTGGATGTTCCTGCATCTCAGAGTTGATGTTCACTGTGGGACTCGGACCCAGTACCTTTCGCTTCAAACGCTATCGCGTTATCCACTCAGCTACTGAGCCGCTATCCATCTTTGCTTATAATGCTTGTGAATTAAGGCAATATCGAGGCAATACACACAGTATGCACATATGCCAATAAGAGACTGACTAGTTGTAGTCCTAAACATCAATGGGAAGATTCAAACAAACGATACTATGTAAACTTATTGTATCAACCGTTAAAACCATATATCTAAGATCATTTTGTCTCTTTCTAAATAAAAATAATTAGTTAACATAATACTTTCTTAGTCAGTATCAATTAAGTAAGTATGTGAAGAAGAATTTCCATATCAACAAACAGTAACGTTCAATATATTTAATCTGTCCTTTTTTAATAATGCTCATAAATATTCATCATTGACTCTACACAACATCTTGTTACATGAGTAATTCATTACGTGACGAACATTAAGACATATAATTATAATTACATATAAATAGTTTAATTATATCCACTTATGACTGTTCACTGGGTTGTCAATGAAATACGCATCGTACGTACAATGTCCGGTATTTAATAATTCTATAATAATTATGCTACCAACTGGTAAATATAATGAATATAGAACTATGAATGCAATTTTTAAATAATTCAATATAAGTTGTTAACTAAGGCATTGAAACAATTGAATCTCTATTGTGATTTATTGTTATTTGTGCTGCTAAATAATTGTTTTTGTCTATTCGATTCAACAACTTCATCTCTCATCAGTCAATCAATAATAACTACATCGATAAACAGTAACAATCGACTGTGAATTTAGTTGGAAATTACAATCTGTTTGATATGAAGAGTAATAATAGATTTGAACTGTAGTTAGGTAAAAACTAACGAATATCAAAATACTCTGTTAGTTTAACAAATTGACTTGTTTATTAAATAACTCTGCAACTTATATCGAACTCTAGATGTTGTGCATAACTCTCATAATAAACTATAGACAATTAGTTGTTATTAAACTAATTGAGACCAAAAGCACATAAAAATGCTCGGCTAAACCAGTAATTTGGAAGATTTTGTCATGAAAGTGACACTTATTTATATTCATATTTTCATCAGTAGGTGAATACGTGGTCTGTTCAACAAAAACTCTAAGAGGTTTGTATCATTTTATGATGGAATCTAAGAAAATATTTCATCAAATGCAGAATATAGTAATAACTGTGTATAGAACTGAAATGTTGAAGGAAACAATAGTTTTCAACATGATCAAGTGATTCAGTGATATCTGTGACGACTACAAAGACGATGCTAATATCGGACGACCGTCGATGAAAACACTAAACTTGTGAAGCTTTTCGTACTTTTTGATTATCGACTAACTGCTTGGATGATTGTTGGTGAATTGAATTTAAAAATCTTGACTGTGTAAATAGTAAACAACAAAACACGAATATATAGTGTATTTTGAATAGCTTGACTTCTTAGGACCTCTAGGGATACTTTAAACAACAGAAACAGAAAAGAAACTAGTATGTGGCCACAAATGTATATTACCTTAACTGGATTAGGAATTACTTACTTACATACGCCTGTTACTCCCAATGGAGCATAGGCCGCCGACCAGCATTCTCCAACCCACTCTGTCATGGGCCTTCCTTTCTAGTTCTATCCAGTTGTTGTTCATTCTTCTCATGTCTGTCTCCATTTCTCAGCGTAATGTGTTCTTTGGTCTTCCTCTTCTTCTTTAGCCTTCAGGATTCCATATGAGGGCTTGTCTTGTGACTCAGTTGGGTGATTTCTTCAATGTGTGTCCTATCTACTTCCAGCGCTTCTTCTTGATTTCTTCCTCCACTGAAATCTGGTTTGTTCTCTCCCATAGTAGGTTGTTGCTGATAGTGTCTGGCTAACGGATCCGAAGTATCTTGCGTAGATAACTGTTAATAAACACCTGTAACTTCTGGATGATGGTTTTCGTAGTTCTCCAGGTTTCCGTCCCATACAGTATAACTGTCTTGACATTTGTACTGAAAATTTTGATCTTGGTGTTGGTTGACAATTGTTTTGAGTTCCAGATGTTCTTCAACTGTAAATATGCTGCTCTTGCTTTGCCGATCCTCGCCCCCATATCTGCATCAGATCCACCGTGTTCAGTTAACCTGTTATTATTAATAAAATATTTCCTATGACAAGTTATATTTTGGGTCATGAAACTTGGCAATAATAAGTAACAATTCAGTTTCATAAAATAATAAATACTAAGCAAATAAAATTATATGAAAGTTTTTCATACTAGACAAATGTTTTATAAATATTATTATTATAGTTTATTTGTATGATAGAATAAAAATTGTCCAGTCTAACCAATAAACTCGAACTACTGGCCTTAATTCATGTATTCATTGTTCTAAATTTATTTACACAAATTATTGGAACCACTAAATAAATAATTTCATTTTATAAAACCAATTGAATTACTTAAATTTGTTTATATTAATAATCTATCAATATAATAGTACACATATTAACTCTTAATCATTGATATATATATAAAATTCCAAGGTAAAACAATAATTTAGTAGTTAGATTTAACTTTACAGTTAGTTAACATTAACTACAATTTATACAAGCGATTGTTCGAAGAAATTTCATTTATATTAGGGTTCATTCAATTTGTATGAAGATCATGATGTGGATGATAATATTTGCTAGTTGGATTCTTGCTGTGTATGGTAAGTGAAACTTTAAACATTATGTGTAATGTATTTCATGTTAATTTGAAAGTATCTTTTTTTGAACAGTTCATAAATTGTTGGCCTAAAATGAACAACAAGTGAACAGTTGTTATTCAATATGAGGTATTCTATACAATAACATTTGACTAAACACTGAAATCCTAAGACGTTTTTCCATTTTCATTAACCTTTAGAGTTGTAAGGTAGAAGGTTTCGTTTGAATAGATAGCATCAGTTTAAACTAAAATAAATCATCTCTTTTTTTCACTGTGGAGATAAAGCATATTCAAATATGAAATGGATTCTCTATTTAAATATCGAAGAAAACTAACGTCTGTTTCAATCCCAATCAAACCCCATAACTTTTAATATTCCCATTACCTTTATTATCTAATACACTAGCATATATTATAATAACTAAACTTATGAAACGTGGATGAAAATATCCAATCTATCAAACTCCTTATTAGCAGTGATGTTAACGGTATATTTTAGTAATGTACATAGAGAAAATTACGTGTAACTTTCATATTAAGAAAACGTGAAGTGAAGTTAGCACATATTTACCACAAACACAGTTACGTAAGATAATTTAAACAACTATCTCATATGTAGGCAGAATTTTTGTACCAGTCTGGTTAAAAAGTAGGTTTGTTTGTTGGAAATTATTGTTTATCTTCATTTTTAAATAGTTAACTACTTCTGGTCAGTTATTTACATCAACTGTACAATTAAACAAATCCATTATTGAATTTTCAAACACTATCCTCCAAAACTAAAGGCGGAAAAAACTAAGAATAGGTATGAACACCATACTTTTATACTTGACCAATACAAGACATCAAGAAGATTTGGATAAAGCTGTTGAAAATGGCAGTAATTTTAGACAATGAACATACATCTTGTTTTTAATAACTAAATATGAATCATAGAATAATCATCTGTTTACCATTTAAAAGCATCGAATATTTGCTTGTTATCGAAAAAAAATCCCGAAGAATATACGAACATTCAAGATATTCAAACACAATTATATGAACGAAGAATATTCAGCGATTCAAGATATTCACTTAATAGTCTTTAAAGTTAGTTCATATTTGCATATATGAGATAACAATCAATACAGACTGTGTTATTTAAAGGTCACCAATTTCAATTTACCATCATTTTCGCTATATTACATCAATAAAAATTACTTTCCTTTCATATTTTTAGCTCCGATTCAAATTCACGGTGAAGTTGAGGACCCCATTGCTTTAGATAACCAAGTGGAAGAGGGATTAAATGACCAAATTCTAAATGAATATGAGGCTTTTTATATTTATGACCATATGGTAAGTGTGCCAATGTTGACAGAATTCTCTGGTTTTTATTTTCCGAATCGTATTTGAAAAAATCAAATCAAAATCATCAAGACAGACTTGTTATTCTTGGTGTTACAGATGTCATTACGATAATTTATGATCTGCCTATTGATAGATCGTTTTAATTCACCTAAAATAAAGAGTTTTATCATGAAGTAATTAATGATGGAAACGAAATTCAAATTCGCGATGGTTTCTTTCGCTAATAGTGATAGGAACAACAACATATACAGACTAATGAGAGTAAAGATTAACGCTACAACTGTTACTATACAAACACCTCGAAATCACATTTGAACAAGTTGTTACTTGTAGTTGATTCATCTTATAAATTACCATGTTAGTAGATGAAGGGGAGACTTTCTAAATACTTATAATAGAGGGTAGGGAATATCAACGACTGTAAATCTACAATTTAATAACCTTACTAATATTTATTATCTATTAGTGTCCAAAATTTTCTGATCTATCGTAATTTTAAAAAAAAATAAAACTATTTGTCTTAACCTACAATATGAAGCACATATACATATAGTTTATTGATATTGGTTTATCTTATAACCATTTAAATGAACAGTATGTAATTTTTTTATCAGTTGAATAATTATGTCATAAATCTCAATATAGATATTCTTTATCGGACGAGAGAAGGAAAGTCGTAGTGATTACTTGAAAAATAAATAGATACAATTCTGACTAGGCTTGTACGCGAACTTTTTAATCTTCCTCTGATTACTATGTTAATGCATATAGTTCACCATACTTGTTACATAAAGTATCCGTCATAAACAATCAGTTGGCATTCAATTCTCCTAAATACTATCGAAATGTTATTAACTACTTGACAGATTATATTTGTCAATGATTCAGATACTAATCTTACACATCGATTTGTTCTCAGAAGGAATTGAAATGTGATTGATTTAAATATGGTAACTTATTAGTTTTAAAAGTAGATCTGAAGATAATTTATGTAAAATATCGTTTTCAATTACAAATAACAATTACTCAGGTTCATTTACATTGTACTTCTTTATAATAGATATATCACTATGGTATTTGTTGTATTCCAGTAAAAAAATATGATGAGAAGATTTAACGATACAGCAAATGATTTCACCCTGTTTGCTTGATTTATAGGATAAAATATTATGTATCTAGAACTATTTATCTTGTATTTTCGATGTACAGACAAAATTAATGTTATCAACCAGATATCTCTAAAATTCAAGGTATGCTTAATTCTCTTTATTACCTAATCGTAATGTAAAAACTGAAGTTTAATAAAATAACCGAAAGGAAAGTGATATTAAAGAAAAGCCAGTCACTAATTAGTCGCTTCAAATAATATCAACATTCAATAGTAAGTTTAAATAAAATGAATTCAAGTATCTTTTATTCATACACAACTCAAAATGAACACTGACGCAAATACTTCAGTGTGATATAATACTAACTATCAAGTAACACATAGACTGTTTAACAGTTTGTCTTGTACAACGCAACAGGTGTGTGCCATGATCTTCAGGAATTAATATTTTATGGGACTCCAGCTGTAGATTACAAATATCCTCGAGGATTTAGATTGCAAATAACAATTGAAAGCAACTTACGCTATTAGCTGAAGTAGGATTGCTCTGAAAGGATACTTAAAAGAACTAATTTATGCAACAAAATCTTCATTTAGATTACTAAACCGCCAGTCTGAGTTGTATGGAAATGACTAAACTTCCTTGACGGAGTCTTTATGTTCATAGGAATTAGTAGTTTGAGTCTTCTGGTAGTTAACTTTTCAACAGTTTTATGCTTCTATAACTTTACCACCTTTATCAAACTTCTCAACCTCTATTTTTCTGGTTTACTTTATTACCATTTTACTAGACAGGGAGTTGTACGTTTGATCCCCGGTGAGGTCATAGATGCTCACTTCTGAAGTGCCTCATAGTAAAATGAAACAGTAATTCAGTGCTTCCAGGTTTTAAATAGTTGTCTAATTTAAACCATTTCTTTACCTCAATAATATTCTATTTCAGTTGACTTCCTTTTTGGTTTAATTAGTGAATTGTGTTTAACCAAACTAGTTTATTTTTGTATAAAGATTTTACGTTATCTATGTAAATTGAAATATATGATCATATTCGTAAAACGATTTTCGGTTGATATATGAGGACTACTGTTTCCGAAAATTCTGACAAAAATTTTTTTAAAAAAAACTCAAAAATCTGGTTACAAATATGATGAAGCTTAACTTTCTAATCTATTTGAATTCGTAATTTATAATTGGAAACTAGACTATTAATACATTGGTAACTTTATACAGAATGTATGTTTTAAGCTTTATAAACAGTTTAGTTTTTTTTAAAAAAAAAGTACAATTTTTTAAGTTGAATAAAGAATTACAAATTAAAAAACCAATTTAAACCCTTCAAAAAATTTGGGATTTATCTGTAAATAAATGAATCTCAAATCAAATATGCACAGTTTAACTAATACAATGTGTATATATATACGTATTACTGTTTACATACTAACCACGTGTGAATTCAACTCCAATTCGTTGTTTCATATAATAAGATTAAAAGTAAATTTTATGATTATTACTCATATTTTTTAAGCATAAATATGAATAACAATAATAATAATAAAAATTATTATTTTCAAAAAATCAATATTTTGCATCATTCAGAACGTAACAGATCTATCTACATAAACACATGTTAACAAATCTATTCAAAGTTTTTTTGTGTTATTTTTCTTATTTTAAAATTTGAATTTGAAACGATATTGTGCACTCGTACATTAAATATTTTAATGATAAGTGTAGGGGGTGAGAAATAAAATCTCTAATGATGCTTTATAAGGGAAGCTAAATAGTTAACTAATAAGTTATCATTATAATGTTATAAAAATAACAATAATGCAATCTTTAGTAACTGTATTTATAGTGAGTGGATAGAATTGAAAACTACTACAAAATATTATTATTTAGTATAACATTTCTTTATTATTGTATAATACATGATCACTTTACACAGATATGAAATTCATAAAATTTTGCTTACATAACATTATTAATGTAATACACCTTAAAACGATAAATCGAATTAATAAAGATTGATTTAAAATTCTATCATTTGGGGAAAAATTGCCAACTGATAGATTCAATTAGTTTACTCAAGAAATAACACTTTTTTGAAAAGACTGATACAAAATAAACGTGATGACCCTTTGTTGATGTGTAATGGAGTAGTTCTTATAACACATGTAACTAAGTAATGACTATTTCATGATTAAAAATGTCAAGAATCTTGACCATAACTCCTGCCTTGACATGACGGTCAGGCTTGCATATTTGTGGTGATCCAGTAGAGCTATATTGGTTGCAACATATAACTCATGTTACGCAAGTTAACTGAACAGTGATAAGACTGAAAGCAACAAAATCATGTTTCGAGGGCGTAATCACACCACCGACTGTATAAAAGACTGGTAGCAGTAAGTCAGTTACGTCAAACAACCAGTGTCGGCGGCTACTTTGTTTTACCACAAGACAAAGGGGCATTTAGGAAAGCTCGATTCAAAAATGAAGCATCTTACCTTATCAGAAAGAGTTCCGTCGCTAACTATAAAGCCTCAAAAATAATGAGTTAATTCGTCTAAAACTACTTACAAGAAATGGCTTTATGTGACCACCTTCAAGTAGTTATCTCTTGAGAACCACAGTCATGCTCCCAAAGTGTCAAGGCCAATTCTTAAACCAGTTTCTGTTTTAGATGGTTCCAGAAGAAGAACACCACTGCGTGTGCGAGCGGGATGTGACAACTACCCTCGTGTGTACAACAGCACTTGAAAATTTTTTCCTTATTCCGTTAGTACATCAAAAACCTTTCACAACTACCAGTTGTAACATTGGTAATATCTGTCAGTCACTTTCTTCGTGTTAGCACAAAAGATAGGGATCATAATTTATTAGGTTTATAAGTACTTCATTGATTTCGTGTTCTCTTAGCTAGATGATTTAATTGTAAAGCCTTCATTGTTGTTCGAGACAATATCAATATCGCTTATTACAAAATGAAGCACCTATTTTAGCAAATCATCTCTACCACTTTTATTTTATATATGTTTTGTACAATTCGTGAGAAATTTTGAGAGAACAGAGGAATTCATGTTCTCTAGAAGTTTCTGGTTGTGAATAGCTTAGTGAAATTCTCAGTGGGAAAGTGATGTATAAATCTAATTCTTTTCACGTATCTCCATGTCGTTATACATCAGCGATTTCATTTACTTTGATGTTCATTAATTAATTTCTAGATATAAAAATTTATGAAATGGCATTAATCTACTTTTCCATCTTTCCACTCCAACTGTAGGTGTCTTACCTATCTAGGCCAGAGGTTGGATTGTCAGGTTTCGCGAAATTTTTCCGTGAAAGTGCAAACGAAGAATTGGAGCATGCCCGTAAATTCAGTGAATTTGTCAATAAACGAAACTCAAAGGTTGTCCTGAAAAATATTTTAGTGAGTGACAAAATACATTAACGTTTTGTGTGATGTTGAAATGAACAAGTTGTACCGTTTCTTATCTAAACCAAAATAATGTCAACTTTATCATAGTAAACCTAAACAAGAATAAAATGAACTTGGCTGATGTAGGTCATCATAATAGGGCTCGATATTTGTTTGGATCAATATATATATATATATATATATATATATATATATATATATATATATATATATATATATATATATTGGGAAAATCGTTGTATTCGATAAATTTATGTTATAGGGGGTATCAATGTGGGTGTGAAAAAAGTTATAATACTGCACTAAAATTTAAATATAAAACAGCAATTTCAGGTCGAAAATAAAAAAAACTAGTGAATAGTAATCACATTAGGTAAACCGAATGATATTTGTCATCAATTAGAGGGGTGAGAGGATTCTAAATAAATGCACTTTACTGTGATTGCAAAAGTTTATCTGTCTCGAACCACACTGAATAACACTCATGAAATGTAGTATCAGGTTATATCAATGGTGATAACTAATCGCATACAAAAACCATAGAAATAAACATTTAACCAAATGAACTTCATTCTTAACTGAAATATATAAATGATCGTTCAGTTGCCACGCCACATTTCGTTTCCTACATCTTATACATTTATTATTTTATCTAGTTATTTGTGGTTCACGTATTGTAGAAAAAAGTTGTTTACAACTTTTCACTGCTCGGATTAAATCAATTTAAAGAGAAAGGATTATAAATTAAAGAATGATGTTATATCATACGTCGTTAAACACCCATAAATGTTGATAATATTATTAATTTAAATTGAAAATGATTACACCAACGATTACAGATAATTTATGATCAGTTTTTTTTACATAATTTTTCCGATTTCTACAAATGATTTTGGCTCTTCCTAGATAGATAGATAGATCGAAAATAATGAGTAAATAATATAGAACCATATAATTATATCTAACCATGGTATTAATGTAGAACCTATCGTGAGGTTATGTTGGTTCGTTACAATTTAAACTGTTGTTTGACTTCGATCATTATGACTTAGCATCAATGTCCAACCCTTCAGAATGTTTTCCTTTGGCTCACTACATCAAGAGGAAGTTAACAGAATCTTTGGACCAATATTTTGGAGAGTTATTGGTTCCGGATGAGTTAATTTTGAGAAAATCGTTGTTTTCTGTAAATATGGCGATGAGTGAGATTAATGATCTTATCAATCCATATTAATTGGGCATAATACTTTGGTTTCATCACAAAAACAATTCATTTTTTCGGTATTAATCGTGAATTTACTTAGTACTATGGTGTACAAATTGAAGATGATAATTTCGAGTGTCAACTATTTGATAAACGTGCTTTATGAATGATAAATTGTTATTCGGTTAAATAAATGACTTCAGGAAATTCACAAAAACCAAATCAAAATAAAATGACATTTAAATCACACCATTATATAATCATTCAACTCAGTTGAAGATAAGTAATTAGACTTATAAATGCATCAGATGTTTTTGAGATGATCTTATTTAGTTATTTAAAACACTTCATATGACTTGGTACAGAATAGATGGAATATTGGCTTGCAGTGGAAGCCAGGACACGCGTTTCATCCTATTTGGGTCACGTCAGCTGGATGTGTCTGGATCTTATTTTATATGACTATTTGTTTGCCTAGATACACAGACAAAAAGGAGTCTTGTGAACAATTTGAAAGGAAATCTGAATATCTTCAAAATGAGTTCTCCAATTAGAGAAGTATGTTGTTGCTAACTAATCATACGCTTTCTTTAGTGCATAAAGTGTTAGCTGGATGTGAATGTATTCATCCGATTTTATTCCTTGTTAGTTGAATAAATTTCAGTATAAAAGTAAAAAAAATCATATCGTACATTCATAGAGTTAAATCACCTAAGGATAATGCTTGATATTCAAAAGATTGTACAGAAGCAAAATACTAGAAAAGAGTGCTTATATATCTGCTGTATGATTAAGCACTATAGTTCTTGATAATGGGACACGAAAAACAAATATATTCAATCACTGATCTCTTTTTCGAGTACTGTGGAATCTTGGGATAAGAACAATGACTTTGGATTTCGAGAGCAAAGTGAAGAAGTTAATAGATTTAATTGTTTACATCTGTAGAAAAATGTACAATACAGCATTAACAACAATCAACCTTAATTTTTTTTCTTACAGTTAAATTTAGAAGCATAGTAGAACTTAGAACTAATCGATGAAGTCAGTGATTGTTATCGCACTTTGTAGAGGAAATCGTTGACTTCTTGCTTGAGGTCCGAATAAAGATTAGTTACTCAAATAGTAAATTTTAACTTAAAAATCAACTGAGACCTCCAGAAATAGAAATTTCTGTGTGATTTTATACTTTACTAATATTATAAGCTAGCAAGCTGAAATTTATGAACTCCTTAATATTACTTGATCTGGCTAATAAGGCAAACAATTAACCTGTTTCACAATTTACTGTGTTTGACTGTTTGATTTTTGTTATACTAGAATATACACTTTACATGTAATAATTAGTAGATCATAGAAATTATGTAACATAAAATTAAACAGAATTGAATGTCTAAATGAATTAATTTCTTTATTCATAATTGATGAATGTTTTTATTTCTCACTATATATAATCCCATCAAAGAATTCTTTTTGGCTGGATCATTTTCCCATTTATGGACACTTTCATGACAATTATAAACGCTTTTCAATACATTACATATGATATCGAGTTTTTTAGACTAGTGATGACATAGCAGCTTGCTTGATATAATTCAATTGGTACTTAAAGTATTAAACAAGCATAACAATTGTCATTACTCGTTAATCAATCACTTGTAAACTGCTTAGTTCTGTAAGTTGTTCATAGTCTTGATAGCTCAAAGACAACTTCTCAGATTGCGTATTCGGGTCACATAAATTTGAGTTTCTTAAGAAGCATCAGTTCCCCAAAATTATAAATACGTCTTTCTGAAGAGTACCAGCAAGTATAAAACCTATGTCCACAGTTTCCTTCCGTTTACCTACAACTGCCTAACACTTCGTTCCCTTTATTTATTTCCCTTACTAACGTATTGGTTCTACAGTATAACGGAAGTGGTTAGTGACACATCACTTCGAAACAGTTATCAGATCACTTTCATTTATTGATAAGTCACATAATTGTATGTATCCTATTTCCATTAACCCGTATTACATCTAAAATGTGCTACGTAAATGAGCTGAAACTTCTAATTTACTAGCAGTGAAACTGCCATTTTATTTTGACTTCTCGATTTTCACTTACCTATGTTAATGTTGATTTTGTGGCTATAATGATTGATGTATTCTTTTACAGTGTCCCAAATTTTTTTGACTGGACGACTAAAACTTCCGAAAACAATATGTCCTCTGTCATAAAATCTTAAGTGAATAGTTTAGGATGAAACATCTTTTTGGTTCTCGAAATAACAAGTTTACATGAATGCAAATGTTATAACGAACATATTTAAATTACTAAAATGTTGTAAAAAGTGTGTTAATGATATATTACATTAGCATATTGTTTGCTTGATATCATAATACTGGAAGAAAACATAAGTACAACAATGTCAAGTTCATAACTTTTAATTTCATGTACGTATAAACAAGCTTTTCATGTCAATATTATTAGGAGATTCATGAGTAAGATTATATAGATTTCTGATATTCAGGCACGATGATGAAATGGCCACAAATAGATCACAGTAACTCAAATCCATCCTTTCTCTATGCCCCTCAGAATTCTGAATTTAGAAACTGTCTATTTTTAATGTTACTTAAACTCACTCGCTCATTAGGAACCATATTTCTACTGTTTGCCTTTATGTAATATTCGACACTAATATCTCCATTTTGCTTCTCGTCATGTTCATCTCTGTTGCATGTTTCTTTAAAGTATAGAGACTTGAACCGATACCTTGTCGTTTCATGCTTCACACTTGATAGTGACTGGTTATACAGTACACAGAAAGAGCTAATCGAGTTTCGTGTCAAACACATTCGGTTTGGTAGTGCTAAGTCGGAAAAACTTATTTCAATAGACAATCTTACATATTATGAAATGAGGTATCGTTGCAAGTTTCTAAAAAACTGAATATAATGAAACTAAACATAATCTCCATTAAGGACGGCTAGTGGTTGGAGAACAATACTAAAATAGTTAGTACTCGAAAGTTGAACCATACCACCCTGAGACTCCTTGAAAATGTACAGTAACAAGTTCACACGACATCTAACACAAAATACTTGTATATTATAGCGGGTACAATATCTATGATTGACTTAAACAGCCGTAACCAATAGTTTTATTACTGTAAATGCAAATAAATATTTTTAGGCGATCATAAAAATATACCAGCTTCATTAACTAGTCAGCAGATGGATTATGGTTTGTCTGATTGATAAATACACACTGAACATGCATAAATTACTTCTCCGAACAATTTGATGAATAACAATGTTCATATATATATTAGTTTGTTATCTTATAAACAATGCAAAAATATTGAATACATTTTATTCCGTATTAGTGTATAATTACGTGTGAAAAAAGTAAATTTAATCAGTACTTACCTTCCCATGAAAGTCAATTAGACCCATATCACACCACATTTATATATATGAAGCTTTCCTCAACATCTGTGTACTCTGAATTTTCATTTCATTTAAATTTTTTTAAAGCTTAACTTGTTTCTTAAATAAGAGATATTCCATCGATACAGTAATTCATCAAATTATCTACTCAACTTAAATTTCTCGTTCTAATTTTAAATTATTAAAAACAGAAATTGGATCATAAATCCTATTTCTATAGAATGAAGTCTCTGTTAAATAATAAGAAAAAAAGATTGATAGACATGTCAGTGATAAATATCAGAATCAGCAAAGGAAATATTTTATAAATCAACACTACAATATAGTATCGCATTTCTCAACAAAAAACCACAAGGTACGAACATCCGTAAGTAGGTGGTAGGCCAAGTTTGGGAACAATAAAAATAAGTAGCTGTATATAAGAATCTAATACATCACTTCAAATGGATATACTACATGATGGTGTTTCAATTGGTTGTGTCACATACATTATATATGATTATTCCTTTGTCCAGTTTTCCTTCCTTTAATTCTTCTCATGATTTGATTTCGGATGAACAGTTTTAATCAATGACAAAAATTCCATTGAGTTCAATACAATAGGTTGTTAAGCTTTTGATTATTATATGAGGCTATTGTTCATAGACTAGAAAATTTAATGATAACTTTCATGATTTCGTGTACTAAAAACACGTCGTCATGAAAAAGCTTTATTTCCCATTAGTTTAAGTGTTAAAATACTAACGCAAATAGGATAGAATCTGGCCTAAATCTGTTCGAATTCAGCTCAAGATGAGCTATTTCATACCAGAATGGTGTCAGTCAGTCAGCTACAACTTGGGACCCGGCACATAAATTCATCGGTCCAAGTTGCCACACTTCATTAGCACAACAAGATGAACAACGAATTTATAGATGTAGTTAAGTTAATGGTGGTGATATATAAAAGAAAGATTGTATATAAGGATGTAGTACATGAAAAAAGAAAAATATCAAGCCATTTTAATCTCATAGTTTAAGAGAAGACAGAGAGTGTATACACCTACGCCATTGTGATCTATTCTGAGCCATCTCACACAGAGTCTCCAACCAATGATTATAATAGTTGCATATAACCAAACCAAGTAGTCTACATCTATCAACATGGCTCAGGCTAGAAGTTAGTGACTTCAAGCACTGATGCCATGTTTTGGTTTGGCCTCCCCTAACTCTCTTCCAACCATTCCCTACACTAGTCAGCATGGCGCGTCGTGGTAATCGGTGTTCAGGCATACGTAACACGTGGCCCAACCATCTCAGTCGATGAAGATTCATGACCTCATCAACTGATTTACCATCATTCCCTAATACCCTGCGTCTAACCTCACCTCACTATTACTTACCCGGTGATCCCGGCAGATGCGAGCAATATTTCTAAGGCACATGTGGTCAAATACTAGTGACCTACGAGTATCTTCTACTTCTAATGGCTACGTTTCGCAGCCGTAAAGTGGAACAGAACGAACTGCTGCGCAGTATACTCGTCCTTTAATTGATAGACAAATATGTCGCCTTCTCTATAGATGACGTAAGTTGACGAAATTCAAACGAGCTTTTTGAATCCGTGCTGAGATTTCGTCACACACCAACCCATTAGGACTGATCAGACTTCCAAGATAAGTGAAGTTGTCCACGCGTTCGACTACTTCACTCCCTATCCTTAGTTCAGGTGTTAACGCAAACCAGTCCTGAAGCGATAATTTACATTTAGAGAGGGAGAAACACATCCCAAACATTTTGAGATTGTTGTTCAGTGCTAACAAAAGATTCTGCATTTTATCAGCGCCTTCACCAAACAGTACTATGTCATCTGTGTATTCTAATTCGATAAGTGAACCTCCTGGTAGGAGATCAATGCCCGAAAATTCAGTCGACGAGAGTGTTATTTCCAGCAACAGGTCTATAATGAAATTAAACAAAAATGGGGATAGTGGACAGCCTTGACGGACACCACTTGAGGTTGTAAAATCATATGACAGTTCGTCATAAGCTCTTACTCGACTAGTTGTGTTCGAGTAAAGAGCCTTCACAAGGTTTATGTACTTCTGAGATGCCCCGTTCAGTGACAGACTGCCACAGAACCCCTCGGTCTACAGAGTCAAATGCTTCTTTCAAGTCAAGAAAAACTATCATTGTCGGACGCCGATAAGCATGTCTGTGTCCTAAGATCTGGAGAATGATGAATATGTGGTCGATACAGCCATGACCAGGTCTGAAGCCAGCCTGATTTTCTCGTGTTTGCAGTTCACGAGTCTTAGTTCGGTGCCCGATAATTATCGAGGCTAGTATTTTAAATGCTATATTAGTCAAACTAATCCCTCTATGGTTATCACAGGATGATTTTGACCCCTTCTTATATATTGGGACGATTGTTTCAGCCAGTATAGCTCGATCGGTTCATCACGATAGGCAAACCCGACCACCATGTCAAGGTGGCAGCAACGGAATAATGAGAGATAATTAACAAGTGTAAAAGTAGCAAAATTAAAGTGGTAAAGAGAAAATATAATTTTAAAAATTTATCGAAAGAAAAAATAAACTAGACGAAAACTTATGTAGTGAGATTGTGGTTAAGATTTAAAGAATGACAAAAATGTGTACATCTGCTTAAGAACTTTGATCGCTTAATTTAAATTACGTAGTTATCCACTATGATGAATCATGAAGACCGACCAGAAAGCATATGTTCACTCATATTGTTTAAATTAGTGATTAATAAACTAATGGCGCGTTTCTTTTCAAAAACCTCCATAGATTCAATTCATTGGGAAACTAGCATTTAATTTTCATATTCAGAATTTGATTCACAATGTAATCATTTATGATAGAGATGGATGACAAGTAAAAACAGTATCCTTTAATATTTTCTTACAGCTGTTTAATTCTAATCATTTTTATGCTTTAAATGAGACCATATATAATTTAAAAATTTCGCACTCTCTTCGTCTTATTTATTAACTCAATTAACTACACCGAAATTGAATGATAATTTACGTTTCAGATAGAAAAACCGATCAACATATTGAAATTACTGTGAGTTATGGACAGTAGAGGCAGTAACTGTTAGTGGGATTAAATCTAGTTTGTGTTTTTTAGAAGTGGACAATGAGCGGACATATACATTAGTTTAAATCAGTATTCCGATTCATTCTTCAGTAGGAGACCGACAAATTATTCAGTACGTATGTTTCATTTAAAACTTCTGAACATCTCCAGTTCATTTAGTTTGTAACCACTGCATATTAGAGAGTAACTTTTATTGATTTAATTTCAATTCCTATCATAAATAATATTGAGTTAACATAAACGTTATGCTTTCCATCCAGTATGTTGAGCTTAGCAACATTGACAGACATAGAACACAGTTACAGACAACTGTGCGCTTCTGAAATACCTAGTGATAATTATTCTTCGGTATGCAGCATTCACCCTCTAAATGAAAAGAAAAATGGCCGATACAGTATACTTAATAGACATTAAAAATCTTACCAATAACCAGTCAATACATAGATAGTTTAATTCAAATTGTATTTAAAATAATAAAAGTAGTTAAATTTTTATTTATTAAGTATAAAAGGTTTACTAAATATGTACTTTTAACAATTTTCAAATTTCTGTCATGTTTAAATACCTATTAAAGAATTAAACACTTAACACATTGTCACCTAGATTAAAATACACATTTTTATCACACACTATGCATTTGATAGTATCTTCACAAAATACTAAACAAGTTGATTATTTTCATGAAAGGTTGTCTACTCACTTATAGAACTATTTACAATAATTATCCTTTCTGTCCTCTCCTCCTCTCTATATTAATGAATATTTCGATCCTCATTACATAAATGGATTTCAATAATTTCTAGAAAAAAGATCGTATCAATGAAGTAAGTATATTTCATAAGTAAATTTAATATCATAATTTATACATATATTCTAGTAAGCCAAAAACATGAGATTTACAGTTTAGAAAAATAATAATTTTTTTATTTGAATCATGTCAAAATACGTACAATTTATAGTTAAATTTAATAGAGCAGTTATAAGAATCTATTGTTCGTGAACTCAAATGACATAAGCAAAGATGGATAGTGGCTAGCAGTGGAATCCGGAACGCGCGTTTCGTCCTATTTGGGACTCGTAAGCTGGATGTACCTGCATCTCAGATTTGATGTTCACTCTGGGACTCGAACCCAGTACCTTTCGTCTCAACCGCTAGCCACTATCCATCTTTGCTTACCATGCTTGTGAATCAAGGCTATATCGAGGCAATACGCACAGTATGCACATATGCCAATTAGAGACTGACCAGTTGCAGTTCTAAACATCAATGGGAAGATCCAAACAAAAAATACTAAATAAATTTCAACTTCACCCCATCGCACAAGCAAGTGGTTATCAGGACTCAGTGGCCGAGTGGATAACGCGATGGCGTTTGAAGCGAGGGTACTGGGTTCGAGTCCCAGAGTGAACATCAACTCTGAGATGCAGGTACATCCAGCTGACGAGTCCCGAGTCGGACGAAACGCGCGTCCTGGATTCCACTGCTAGCCACTATCCATCTTTGCTTTATTATTTATATTTAATTTTTTCACCTACCATTATTATTTATTTCAATTCATGTCCTATGTAATTGATTATTTACCGCTCACATTGAAGTGAGTTAAAACTTGAGCTGATGGTTATTTGTGCCAAATCTTACTTTTTTGATGACCGACTGATCGAATTAGATTTTCAAATTTTGTTGTAAAACAGAAATAAAACGCGAAAAACGTCACTAATACATAAAACGACAGCTAAGTGTTTAACTCGATTCTGCTTTATTAAATATAAAATATTCTTGTTAACCAAAGAAATCAAACTTCTTGAACTCAATTTAACTAAAGTAAATACGAACACTTTTTTTCGTTCTGTTTAAATTACACGCTCTATTACACTGTCATTGTTTGGTTTACTGTTCTATCCTATATTTCCTTATAAGTGTTTTATAATTTTAATTATTAAGAAATAAAACTCGGATAATAAAAATGAGATTGGTCATCGTTACAGATAGTCTTTTATTAGGGGAAATCTTTATGTCATATTCCCTACTTAATTAATTGACTATACCTCTAACAAGTGCTTACAATTAAATATTAATTTTTAACAGCATGATGGACCAAAAAACAAAATGAAAACACTTAGTCATCAAGGTTGTTGCAAATTTATTCGTATGGAACTGTCATGAGAAAAATAAAAACCATAATTCGTACTTTAACGATAAATACCAGTTTATTATATTACATATTACATAAACAGTCAATATCTTAGTACAAAAACTTGCTGAACAAGTTTTTTAATGTAGCGACGAAACTAACAACAACTGACCACTTGTTTTAGCTACTAATTTTGGATAAAAAAGTACTTTTGTATTGACTGATTATCGAATATGAGGTAACATCACGCTTGTTTGCTAATTAGTGTTGAACGAATCCTAGAAGTGAAGTTGCAGTTTAGTCATAGAATGATTGAATATAGTGTTATACGACGTTTTGATGTAATTTAGTGGTTTGAGACAAAACGTAAGATCTCCTTGGCCTAGTTTTTGTTCTAGTTGGTATTTATTATTAAGGTCCATCGAAGGAGCCGGTACACCTTATGAGGTTGGAACCCGGTTAACTCGGTATCCCAGTCAAATGTCACAACCAAGCTATCTAGTCAGTGACTAGTCTGTTGTAGAATTGAAATAAAATTAGAAATCTAATATTTTTGCCTGCCATCGTCTTTATTTGTTCAATGGCAACAGTTCTAATGACGTTTATTCCCTTTTACCATCGTTAATGTTACCATGACTTTAACTTCCTAACTATTTATCTCTCTTAATTTGGTCTTATTGTGTTGATAATATATCGCGGCTTGTTCCACTGCTATGTATTTCTGCCCCGTGATATGTTAATGATGGCTGACTCAAATTAATTAGTAGGTATTTATTCAAATTTTTGTTGACAGTAATCTTACTTGATTCATTTGTTTAACTCTAAGCATTACAACTAGTGAAAAAATCTGCTTAACATCAGTCCAGAATACATAATTTTGCAACAACTATTTTACAAATACCAGCTAAATTCATTAAATTAAAGAAAATATCTCACTGTGAAACAGAGAAATTGTGATAAAGCAATTGTCATACAGAACATAATATCCTTATTGAATCATAGGCATGTGTTGGTAGCAACTATTTACATGACTAACATTCAGATAGAAATAATTTCTAATCCTGTTATGCAAGAATAGTTCATGACAAATAATAGTATTCTCTTTCCGAAATTCAATTGTTTTATTTATTTCTGAATGCATAATTTAGTTAGTCGAAGGTTAAAATATGCCCTTTTAATTTATATAATCTTGAATTCGTTGAAACTTAATCATGTCAGCTGTAAGTCATTACTTTGACTTAACTTCATGCATAAATATCACAATAACTATTTACGTAATTGAAACGCTTTAGTTGAACTAATCGGTAGATACATTTTGATTGTTTTAAATAAATTAGCCACATTGTCATATTATTTCTTGCTTACAACGTATTCTATGATATAATGAACTTCATTAAATGGATCCTGGTAATACATATGCCAAAACCCATATAATTTACAAATTTACCAAGAACTCTACATGCCAATTTTTTTAAAATTTTACTCCATTCATGATTTAGCTTGCATCTTCAGGTGTACCAATGGATTTTAAAAATATTCATGAAGTAATTGATACAGCAATTGGAAAAGAACTTGAAGTCACTGCACACATCAATGCACTGCATAAATTAGCATCGAAAATGAATGATGCAACTGTGAGTTCTGATTATTTTATATGATTTCTATCAGAAGGGGGTTTTGTGGAGATTTTAGTAATTTTATATAGTTGAGATCATGAGTCAATTGAAGCTAGACCACCATGGAAAACCTGGAAGCACTCGACGGCCGTTTTGTCCTATTGTGGGACTCCTCAGCAGTGAGCATTCACGATCCCGCTTCGCGAGATTTGAACCCAAGACCTGTCGGTCTCGGAAATTAAAAACTATAGAAATTCTGCTAATGATCCTGATAATAATCTAAGAGTGCATAAAAAGCTATTGAAAATTAGTTTAGTAATCGGTAGTTAAAAAGTGAATCAAGACCATGTATCCAGTTTCAGTGGTTTTACGGATATCCAAGTGAATGATGAAATTCTCATTGATATTCAAACCAGAACTGATCGATTTATACAATGAAGTACTATCTTTTAAACTAATGAGTTACGTTAGTTATTCCTTTATCAAATGATATTGTATTTATTAGAATTTATGTGCATTTTAACTTCTTATTTTATTCTAACGCGATTTGTTGAGATAATCTGACTCACCAATTCCTTTTCCATCTGTCTTATTAATTACTCATCACTGTTATTACAAATAACACCGAACATTTTCATTCAGCTACTTAATTCCAAACTTAATCAATTCCTGCTCTTAATCTTACGTAATTACTTGCTAGAATTAACTGATTATGTAATGTCGTCTTAAATTCTCACCCGCTAAGTTACTAAGTGATTACTATCTTTAGGGAAAATATTGAGATATATTGATTGATCAAACGCCATTTATTGAGTACTGACCTAATACTTAATTGTGAAACCTATTTATAATTGATGAGCTATTACAAGAAACTAATGTCTCTCCACTTAACTCATATTTTTCAATACTACATAGGGAATATTAGAAACACTAAGGCCTTCTATAATTGAATAACTAGCTACTAATCAATTCACTGAGAATTCGCCTTGAAAAGTAACAAAATATCTACATTTCATTAATGTCTATTAACATTCGAATGTTATAACTCTTTCCAATCAGTCAATCATAAACAACATATAATCTGATATAAATACACAATAGAGCACGCTGCTATATAAATTTAGTATGAACTTTTCACCTGTTAATTTTAATAAACAAATAGGTAAGATATTGTAAACTAAATTTTATTGATTGATTTTTAAACTATTAGACCCTAGTTGAACTTTAATATTCATTAAAACAAAAAAGAAATCATATGTATTATCGTTGACATTTTATGGATCATTTTAATGATTGAATATTAGAGTGGTTTTAATCATTCTATGATAAGATATATGTAGTTTAATGTCTTCTCACCAATTTATAAGGTATTGTATCTTTTCTCCATTCAACAAAAGTTCATCATCATGACAAAAAGTAATTTATTTTAACATTATTGTAAACAATTTTCTTAAATTAGAAATTTCTAAACCGAATGTGATGAGTCAGGATACACTAGAAGTACTCAATTTATTCTACTCATTTGCCTAAGGTAAATACAGGGGTGTTTTTTTTCTTAATAACTTTGAGATGAGCCTTATGATCAATTGAAAAATGGAGAGTAATAGAGGAAAATACTATCTATTTATAAACTGAAAATTTATGGCCTAGTTTTTTGGTTACTTCATAAACCAGTTCAAGAATTAGTAGAAATAAGGAATGATGACTAGAGTTTGCATCATGAAGTTAGGGAGGTTTCAGTAATACTTATACACCTAATTATATAAATAGCAAGTGTAAAAATATTCATCGCTGCTTAGTTTTGACCATATTGCCCTCGAAATTATTAAGTCAAAGAATTTCTGTCTGATATTACCAAAATCTAAGTAGTCCGTAGTATAATAACTTTGCTTGTGTTAACTTTTCTTTATTGTTAAGAATGACTGATCCCACGATGTAAGTAAACCAACTCAGTTAAAGTAATTCACTGCAGCTTAGAACGACTTATTTCCTGTGTACAAGTTGTTAAGTAAATAATTAATTATTACTACAACTATTTTGAATATTTACATAGACACAAGATTTTTTGGACGATTTTCTACAAGAACAAGTGAATTCTGTAAGTAAACTAAGAGAAATGCGTGCTCGACTACATTTGGATAATAGTGCTGTTTATCTGATGGATAAAGAATTTCGTTGAACTGGTAATCTTTTTGCAACAATAAGACTATCTTTCATTTTTCTTCAAAATTGATAATTATTTCCTGCAATTATATGCAAACTGTAGACAATCATCACCCTTTTAGTATAAAAAAGGTTACACTGATTTTAAACATGCTTGATGTCTTTTTTTATCATTTATTTGGATGCATTGATAAGATATTACTTCAAGTGATTTGTTAATTTGATTTCCTTCATATTCTTAAACAATTAAATTCATATGGTAATGATGAGAAACTGATATTTATTTGACTAGTTTTAAAAGCATCATGGATACTGTATGGTATTTGATGTATTCTTAAAGGCAAGGAAGAAATCTGTAAGCACTTGATTTTAATTATTTGTCAGTGAAATGATTTTATGATCATTAAAGTAGATCGGTGAAGATAATATAATTTTGATTGTTAGGAGTCAGCTGGAATAAAATTACAGAGCTCCATACTAGGACAACACAACTGTGTCAGTGGATCCTGTTTTGAAATAGCTGTTTAGCAACTTAAATTGCAAACACACTAAATTTAGTTTATTTTTTTAAGTAATACATACGTGGAGAAAACTACAAATAGTAAAACATTGCAAATAATTCTTAGACAGATTAACTGAATTCTAAAACTACTTGTAATGCTGAAAATTACCACCTTGAATTTGTAAACTTTAAAAATGGGTATAGAAATTCGACATTCACTTCTGACATGAGCCGTATTTCAGAATCACAGGGAACACGTTCATTAGTCATCGCGTTTATCCATGGAGACGATGGATTTGAAGTCCTGCCTCGCTAGTTGCTTCACAAATGTAGTAGATTCTGATGAACAGTGACACTCATGCCGTTAAGCTAAAAGTCTGATATGTTTACTAAATAGATTTGAGTTTAACTCAAAAAGTAGATAATTTTTTAGTGATATTTGTTAAACGTGCTTGAATAATTACGTGGGGTGTCAATGTACTACTTAATACTTACCCAAGTAGCTTAAATAGATTTTTCAATGTTATGGTAGATTTCATCGCAAACGAATATTCGAAGATGGAAATATTTGATAGCATTTTGTTTCGTCAGTCCATACTTAACTATAAGCACCCACGACTTCCATACAGGATGTCTATTATCTCCACTTTTGTTCAATTTCATCATAGACCTACTGATGGAAATAACGTTCTGGTCGATTGAATTTCCGGGAATCGATCTCCTACCACGAGGTCCGCTTATCGACTTAGAATATGCAATCTTTTGATACCACTGAGCAACAGTGCCAGGATGTTTGAGATGCATTTCTCCCTCTCTAAATGCAAATTATCGCTTCAGGACTGGTTTGCGTCAACACCTGAACTAAGGATAGGGAGTGAAGTAGTCAAACGCGTCGACAACTTCACTTATCTTGGATGTCTAAACAAGCCTACTGGGTCGATGTCTGACGAAACAGATTCAAAAAGCTCGTTTGGCTTTTGTCAACTTATATCACCTATGGCGAAAGTGAGATATCCGTCTATCTATCAATTAAGGGACGAGTACACTGCACAACAGTTCGTTCTGTTCTACTTTACGACTGCGAAATGTAGCTATTAGAAGTAGAAGATACTCGTAAGTTACTAGTATTTGACCACATGTGCCTTAGAAATATTGCTCGCATCTGCCGGGATCACCGGGTAAGTAATAGTAAGGTGAGGTTAGACACAGGGTATTAGGGAATGATGTTAAATCAGTCAATGAGGTTGTGAATCTTTGTCGACTGAGATGGTTGGGACACGTATTACCTATACTTAACCACCGATTACTATGGCACGCAATGCTGGCTAGTGTCGAGGACGGATAGAAGAAAATTAGGGGTGACCAAACCAAAACACAGCATCCTTAAAGTAACTAACTTCTGGTCCGAGCCATGTTGATAGATGCAGACTACTTGGTTGTGGTTTACACGACTATCATAACCAATGGTTGTGTGACATGGCTAATGAGGTGTGGTAACTTAGACCGATGCATATATGTGCCTGATCTTACATTGTAGATGACATGACTGACTGAATTGTTATACCTAGCTCTCTTACAACCAGCAAAAATGTTCAAAAGAAAAATGGCGACGCTCTGTCATATTTTTTTATGTTTCTAAGTTCAGTAAAAACCAAAAAAATAATCCGACGCCTAGTGAAATAAAAAAAGCATGCTTAACACCAGAAAATAACAAATTACCATAGACCCACATATAGAACAAGAGAGAGAAACATATTCAAAATACAATTAGATGATTTGCAAAAATAACAAGAAACATGTCAAATAGATACACATGATGAAGAAAGTACCATGATTTATTAATGCCATATTCAATTTACACTAAACAAGCGAAAAGGCATAAAGTGTTCGCATGTACACAGATAGACAGAGTAGAAAGATGAAAAAATTAACAAGTCAGTGTTGGAAAAAAACAAGTTAGATATTACTCATGATACTACCTGATGATTATGATATGAATTTTTAGTCAAATGCAAAGATATTTTTTTCTCACTATAAATAAAAAGGATTCCAAAGGCAAAAAATCACTTTTTACAGGAATAATTCTAAAATATAATTGTAATTGACATGTTAATCGTCTTCCCATAGAGATTTCTGTGCCTGACGAATAGCTTCCGCGCGAGCTGAAACATAAGAGGACAAAAGTTAGTAGTTATCAAATACCATGCACTTTAGAAAACATCACATATAAGTATATCTGAGCGAACACTAGAATTAGAGTTAAACTGGTGTAATGATCAACTCTTGGAGAAATGAAACTAATGATTCATTTGACAAACGATTGAAAATGAAATAAATAAATAGTAACAGTAAATTATGTGCAAGGACTGACGCTAATTATTTTTTTAGATTATTGAACTTTAAAAGTTCCATTCACTACTTAATAAATTACCTAGAGAGTATTTTACACACGTATCTAACAAATGAACGGTTGAGATTTACTGATCATATGCTGTCTTTCTTCATATAACTAACTGGGATTGGATCAGAATGATTAACGAGTGATAAAATGTTGAGAATTATCATCCTTTATTTCGTAATATACATGAAATAGTTAATAATATCGAAACAAATGTTATACTCAACTTCCCAAATGGAACAAGTAATATATGGGATTATACCAAAGACATATACATGGATATCAACCTTATAATCTTCTGTTATTCGGTGTTAAATAATTAGTAGGTTCTAACAACAAACAAAGCCCTTGAACCTAGATTTCACCTACTTCTGGATTGATTATGAAGAGTCATCAACAAACCGTGAAGAATTCGGTGAAGTTTTAAGTAACACTTTGCAATGTTCCTATTAAAGATATCACAGCCTTACATATGTCATGAAACTATTGAACTATCATACCTATATGTATTTAAAAGTGCTCAACTAAAGCCAAATATATCCTACTGAAAGTATACATGTACATGATGATCAAAAAGGACGATGAAAAATGGGGACTCGATATCTTCCTTAAATACAAAAACAGGCAAATAAGAATAGTTGAAAAATCTAGAAAATCATTCCATACAGTTTTAATTGAAAGCACAAAATTTAGGTAATACATTTTTTTCTCGCGCGCTTATTAGTAATAAAAGGTAATTTATGTGGGCAAATCGGTTTCTTTCTATGTTAACATATCTGATCTCGACATAAAAATGAGAACTTTAGTACATTTACTTGAATAATTAGCAAATCTTAATCGAATTCTAAACGGAAACGAAAATAAACATTCCGATCTATGATTGACTAAGACTGTTCAACACAGAAATCTAAAATTACTTGTAAAGTGTAACACCAGATTTAAAACATCGTTGGATAATTCACTTGGTATTGTTTGTTTGGATCTTCCCATCGATGTGTTTCGGACTGCAACTGGTCAGTCTCTAATTGGCATATGTGCATACTGTGCGTATTGCCTCGATATACCTTAATTCACGAGTCCCAAATAGGACGAAACGCGCGTCCTGGATTCCACTGCTAGCCACTATCCATCTCTGCTTATCGTTGGATAATGTTCTAAAAACTAATGGTATCACGAAAATTAAACATAAAAAATAATGCGGAAAACACATGTATAATTTACCACGTGCTTCTCGTAAGAGAGCTTTATCTTGTTCCTCTTTCATAGTTTCCTCAGGAGATTTAATTTTAGTAGGAACAATACCCAAATGATTGGAAATTAGTCTTCGAGCTGTTGAACTAGTCGTAACTGGTCGTTTTTTATACGGCATAGTCCAGTCACCAGGTGAACGAGCAATCTTCAACTTACTAGCCAAAGAGGCGTCGTTAATTTTACGAGCCTAAAGATGAAACGAATTAGTTAAAATATTTGTAAAATTCAGACTATTTAGTAAAAAAAAAACTTACCAACAGTAAGTAAACGTGAATGATAACAACAAGAGATAAATTTTAACATCCAAAATATTTTACGTTACACAAAAATCAGTGTTGTTGTAATAGTATGCATAACAGACAAAACTGGACAAATGCAGCAGAGAAGCTCTCATTCTTATTCTTCAACAGTTATCCAGCCAGCTTTCACGTACATTAAATGCATGTACTTATTTATATTTACATAAATGACCACAAAAAACGTTTGGTACGACAAATCTAGACGTTAAGTCCAAATAATAATATGGATAAGAGGAATAATTAAGGTTTACATGTATTAACGGAGTGATAACTATTACTGTTAATAACCACTGGAGCTTTAAATGGCCAGGATATCAAAACTAAGGTCAACTACTGCCTCTAATACTTATAATTACAGTTAAAAACTCTGACCGTCTTTTATTTATTCATTGATGTGCATTTGACTAGTTTTTGGTTATAGCTCACTCCACGTAGCACTGCACTAATGAGACGGTTTATGAACCTATTTTCAGTGGATTAATATACAGCGAACTGCTCTCGTTTCCTGAATTCTGAAGCATTACTTATTTTTTTGTTTGATACACATAAACACTGGTAGAAATAGGCAGCAAAATAAACGTGGGCATCAAAACAAGGGAATGAATGTGTGAAGAAATAGGGGAAGGAAAAGGAGTCAAATCCGAAAAAATAAGTGAGTTAAAATAGAATATAATGAAAGAAACAATTCAGTTAGAAATACAACCAGTTTTTCCAGTCCAAGTTATTATTATTTTTAGAATGAAGAACGTGAAATAAAACTACAGCAGGATTGTCAATGGCTTTTATTCTGAGACATCTCATAATCTCCCAAGCTACTAAACTGCATCATCTTTAGGACTCTGATCAGTGAGTTCTGATGGACTAATGGATATCAGTCATATGTACCTTTTTTACACCGCCGCGCCATGTCATAGGGTGGTATTTCTATTCAGCATGGAGGAACTTGTTTTAATTACAGACTATCTATTGTGGTAAAATTGTATTATTTTGTACTTCTTTAATGACTTATGTTAATCTTCTCATGAGACATTTCTTATGTTACATACACGACACAAAACACCAATGAACACAGCAAAAAGATAGAAAACTAGTCATGCGAGATCCGATATATGTTAATTCGACTTCGAACCCTGCTTTGGTTACTTCGGTTTAGAAAACCAAGAACTTTCACTAATTCCTTAAATACAGACAGTGCCCCCACGACTATTTTGAATTACGATTGAGTTTTGTATTTCTAAATTACGAACAATAGAGATTCTTCTAATAAGGACAGGGATCTATGTTATCCGAACAAATCTGACGAATAATACACAACACATCGATGATTACCCTCAGATAGACTGCAATAGAGAGACGAAATCTTGTACAAAAGCTCTTCTTGGTAGACACCACAGAAGAATTTACGACCCAGTTCGTGTAAATTACACATCAAATATTTAACCATTATTAATTGTAAGATTTATCGGATTGAGCAACTGCAACTTAAATATAAAATTACAGTATATTAATGAATACAATAATGTACACTGACAATTCAGTAATACCTAAAAGCCCCTCCCTACACTAAAAATAAACTAATTTTGTGCTGAATAGATCGATGCTGATGGAAACACACTGACAGTTAGTGGACTAAGTTTGCTTCAATCCATAAAAGAGTCTTAGGAACGATTTCTTCTTAATTGTATTGTCTGAGATAAACCATTCACATAAAAAACCCAGTACATGATATTGTAATTAGCTGTTTAATTGCACCACCTTTATTTACCCATAATTAGTATTCACAATCTCAAAATATGACTATATTATCGGTTAGCAAAACATGTCTAATCTAACTTATTGACAGGAAATTTATTTTACTTCAAGATTTTATTATAGCTTGTATTCTAATACCTAAACTACATTATAAAGGGATAAACTCAAACAAAAGTTCAAGAAACACTGAAAAAATCGGTAACTTTATATAGAGGAAGGTAAGTAGTAAAGAATGGTATACCTTCATGAAAAGTCCTGATATTTGAGCCAATGCACGATTCGCTTCATCATTTGAAGAAAATACAGCTAAACAATGAGTATCATCGACCCACTTAAGGTAAAATCCGCTATCTTCAAATCCTGTGAGTTCCGCTTCCAAGTGAAAATTTTGAAAGTCTTTTGGAAAGTTATATAACTCTAAAATATGCTGGAAATCTTTCAACCTTATGACTGGTTCACTGTTGCCATCATTATGTGACAGCTTTTGATTAAAAAGTTTTTTTTTGAATACACATTCATTGTCATCAATACAGCTGTCAGAAAGTGTAAGTGATCTTAATTGTTGTTCTACATCAGTTTGGTCATCCACAGAAGCATGTGATATTGGAGATTCCAAAAAGGATGACTCTTTTTTGACCTCGCTAGCACTTTTGTTCGCTCTTAAAGCTGGTGGTACGTACAATGTTTTGGGTGGTTTCTTTAATGACATATGTAACTAACAGAATAATGAGATCTGTGAAGATAATACAGAGAAAAAATAAAAGCAAAACTGTTAAATTCAGCTAGCATAATTTATATTTGAATACAATAACAATGATTACCAATCAAATGTACTTAAAGCTTTTGGAAACTTTGTTTGCAACTAAGAATGGGGCCTTAAAAGCACGATATACGGAAGGTAATAAAATAAATAGTGGACAAACTATACTTATACTGGATTTAAATCAGTAACTTATAACGAACAACCAATTTGAAGGGACAATCATCGATGAGACTGGATAGTGATTCAACCATATTGCAAACTGAACGAGGTTCAAAGTGTAAACCATCGAACTTCAACTCAGTACGCTAAAAGTATTACCTCTTCCACAAAAGCTGAAGGTTTTAGGTTGGATCCCATATGCAGTCACAAGTGAGTACTGATGATAAGTTATAAACCTGAAGTAAACAGTTCCCAGACTTGGCAAAGGAGACCAGTACATGTTTAAAGCGGACCCCATGACATCTATAACTGACTACTGTTTTGTGGTTCCCACCTCACAACGAAAAGAATCTTTAACTTGGACGAATATTCACGAAGCCCTTAGCTAAATGAAAATCAATAACATGGAAATAGATGTTTGAAATAACACATCGCAAATAAAACGGAATATTTATCTACTGAATATGTTGACAAAGCCGTTATCTGGAACATAAAAAAGTTTTACTACTCAATGTTAAAATATTCTAAGAGAAGTAGAAGAGTAATGACTAAGTGCAAGGATATCCAGAAGATAAAAAAGCATACTATTTCGCAGTAGACCAAGTAATACCAGTTGAATCAAACAAAACAAAACCAATCAAAACCCTGAAGTGATCCAAAATGCTATTGTAGAGTGGTGGCTCAATGGTTAAAGTACTCTACTTAGAACTGATGGGCCCCAGGTTTGAACACTACTTCAGCTAATATAGTTTGGGTGATCCAGGTAGTATAATAAACGTTGTCTCTGAGAATCAAGTACCCAAACATGTACTTTATAAATCAATGACATAAATAAAATAAGTTGCTACATTTCAGAGTGGCGCAATTAAAAGAAATGAAGAGTAATCACAAAAGAAACCAGAAAGTATGGTAACTTCAACATATACCCATCCCTCCCACGTTCTAAGTTACTGTTATTCTTTCACTGGGGTTTCTCTATTTTACTCCTACTTGAAAAGTCCATAAAATCAGACAGTAAATCGTTTCAAGTTTGTTCGTAATCGAACCCAATATAACGTACTTTAAGTAACAGTAGTGAAAGATACGCCTTACGTTTTTATCCAAAAGAATGTCAATAAAGATATATTTTCGTTTTTACTTATTCTATAATTGAAAGAAAAAGGAAGTAACAAAAACCATCACTATTACATTTTTCCGACTTTCAACTTGTTAATTTCTCCATACAATCCTTCCCATTGGTAAATTTGAACGAAGCAAGAACAACAAGAGTAACAGAGCAAAGTGAGTTCATTTACTTCGTAGATTCTCGTCAGCAGCCTACAACCTAGGGAGGACAGTAATAATTATCAGTAACCAATGTACATTATTCCGTATTAAAGACTAGTAAAATAACGACAACAAGCATGGAGGTATTATAAAGTGGTAAAGTGTTGGTTAGTATTGAGTAATTTTGACAACGATATTAATTCCCCAACATGCCTGTTTTAAAATCTTTCAGAATTTTTACACCTAATGACACACAAACATTCACCCACTCAACCACTTTAAAATACTTCCATGCTTGTCGTCATTACCAGTCTAATGATAGAGTACAAGTTAGTACTAAAACACACATCCGATGAGCACGTATTTAAGTGAATGGCGGTAAATAAGGTAAAATGGCGAATATCCATTACGGTTTTTATATTATTATTGGCATTCCATCGACCACAGTTTTAGTCTTTAATTTACAATAAATTGGTGGGTTCAAACTAGTTCTGCATCTTTAATTCAGAATATAGCAGCTGTAAAAAAATACTTGGCGAGACTATGATTTATGAACGAACTAATCAGATTTAGGATAACAGGTCTTGGACTTCGGGGCGGAATTCACTCACCCATTTGACCAAATAGAGTCTTAGTATTTAAGCTGATGTCAGTTTGTGATGAAAAACCGTAAATCTAATTCCTGACTATAACCATCAGCGGTGAATCATAATCCTTATTCTTCAGACTGCTTTATAACTTTCATTTAACCTTGGTAAGTAGGTGGCCCCCAAATGCCCTGGTACGGTCGAGAGTGGGGAGAGTTCGCTCTCCCTCTCCAAATGCTCTCACATGGCCACGAGAATATATAGCCTCTGCCAGGGAAGTCCTACTCACTGCCTTCTCGTGGCGGGGGTGTTGTTTACGAAATTGAGAGGACGAAAAGCGAATGTCCGGCGCTTTAACCGGGTTGGTGGACATCGAAGTAGGTCCCCCGACCCTACTTGAAGTTCAAAAGGCTATAAGTAATCTGAAACGAGGAAGAGCAGCTGGTCCAGATGGATTGGCTCCAGAGGTCTTTAAATATGGTGGTCCAATTTTAGCGATTAGGTTGACTAATATTCTGGCTAAAATCTGGGAGACGGACGTAATCCCATCTGACTGGTCACAATCTCTGATTGTCCCAATATATAAGAAGGGGCCAAAATCATCCTGTGATAACCATAGAGGGATTAGTCTGACTAACATAGCATCTAAAATACTAGCCTCAATAATTATCGGGCACCGAACTAAGACTCGTGAACTGCAAACACGAGGAAATCAGGCTGGCTTCAGACCTGGTCGTGGCTGTATCGACCACATATTCACCATTCGTCAAGTTTTAGAGCACAGACATGCTTATCGGCGTCCGACAATGATAGTTTTTCTTGACTTGAAAGAAGCATTTGACTCTGTAGACCGAGAGGTTCTGTGGCAGTGTCTGTCATTAAAAGGTGTACCTGAGAAGTACATAAACTTTGTGAAGGCTCTTTACTCGAACACAACTAGTCGAGTGAGAGCTTATGACGAACTGTCATATGATTTTACAACCTCAAGTGGTGTCCGTCAAGGCTGTCCACTATCCCCATTTTTGTTTAACTTCATTATAGACCTGTTGCTGGAAATAACACTCGTCGACTGAATTTTCAGGAATTGATCTTCTACCAGGAGGTTCACTTATCGACTTAGAATACGCAGATGACATAGTTCTGTTTGGTGAAGACGCTGGCAAAATGCAGAGTCTTCTGTCAGAACTGAGTAATAATGCCAGGATGTTTGGGATGCGTTTCTCCCCATCCAAATGTAAATTGTTACTCCAGGACTTGCATGCGTCAACACCTGAACTAAGGATAGGGAGTGAAGTAGTCGAACGCGTGGACAACTTCACTTATCTTGGAAGTCTGATCAGCCCTAATGGGTTGGTGTCTGACGAAGTGCATACATGGATTCAAAAATCTCATTTGGCTTTTGCCGATTTACGTCACCTATGACGAAGGTGAGATATCCGTCCATCTATCAATTAAGGGACGAGTATACTGCGCAGCAGTTCGTTCTGTTCTACTTTACGGCTGCGAAACGTAGCCATTAAGAGTAGAAGATACTCGTAGGTTACTAGTATTTGACCACATGTGCCTTAGAAATATTGCTCGCATCTGCCGGGATCACCGGGTAAGTAATAGTGAGGTGAGGTTAGACGCAGGGTATTAGGGAATGATGGTAAATCAGTTGATGAGGTCATGAATCTTCATCGACTGAGATGGTTGGGCCACGTGTTACGTATGCCTGAACATCGATTACCACGACGCGCAATGCTGACTAGTATTGGGGATGGTTGGAAGAGAGTTAGGGGCGGCCAAACCAAAACATGGCATCAGTGCTTGAAGTCACTAACTTCTAGTCTGAGCCGTGTTGGTAAATGCAGACTACCTGGTTGGGGTCCGCGTGACTATCGTAACCAATGGTTGGAGACTGTGTGTGACATGGCTCAGAATGGATCACAATGGCGTAGGTGTATACACTCTTTATCTCCCCTTAAACCTTGAGATTAAAATTGCTTCATAACTTTTTTTCCTTCCTATACTATATCCTAATATACAACCTTTCTTTATATACTACTACCACTAAATTAATTACTTCTATGAATCCGGTGTTGATCTTGTTGTGCTAACGAGGTATGGAAACTTGGACCGATGCATATATGTGCCTGGTCCTACGTTGTAGCTGACTGACTGGTGGACATGACGAGTCCACCTAGGGGAGTTGGAAAACCCTCATTCCAAAAAAATGGTGCACATGGGCTCCAGTATCCTGAAGGAACAAATGGCACATGAACTAATCGTTGGTGACCGGCTACATTGGGACTGTATCTCCTTACGATGCTCCACTGCCTTGTGGATTAGACCTTCAGGTCAAAGGCTCAGGGTGTGGCCCCCTGCTCCAGTCTGGGCACCTGGGCAGTATCACAGCCCTCACACAAATCAAATGAGATTTGTGTGGCGCATATGCATCTGGTGCCCCTTTGTACCAATATGTATGTGTTTAAATAAATAAATAAATAAGTAGGTGGACACTCTCAAGATCACTTTGGTGTCGCTCAAAGGTCGTCCATAAATTGTAATTTCACCAAATACTTTTTTACGAGTATGCAGTCAGTAACTACTAAAAAACATCCCCTGCCTTTCTAAGCAATTCAAGAAAATAATGGAGAAACCTACAATAACTTAAAGAATCCTAATGAAAACAGAGAGAAATAACGTGTTTTTCCCGGGATAGGGTGTATTGTGGAGGCCTGTTATACTTGTAGCCGAATGGATGCCTAGGCGATGTGTGACTTGATGAGACCGCCAATTAGGGAGCAGCGAATTATCGATTGGAACAGTGACATACGAAACCGTACGAGCAGTCTAGAGTGCTAACCGATCCTGAGATCTGTCTAGCCCAGCCAGTTAAGTCCAAAACACCAATAACAGCATCAGTTGTATGAATCCTTGTATTTCAAACATACTGAGTTTATATACCAACCAAACAAACCATATCGACCCATAAAATAGATAATAACATTTGTACAATATTTAGCCGAATGTGGCTGTGAATAGTAATCAATAAACTGATGATAACTCAAGGATCGTATAATAATAGTTCAAAGGTCAAAATAAAGTTAGTGATAAGAGGAAACGAATATGATTAGGTTAATTACAATAGGAAATATACATATTATATTGACCAATAAATAGTCCTCAAAAGTTACCATTCGTAATTCTCTTCGGGATATAACAAGGCCTCATGAGATCGAAAAATTTGAGGCTAACTTGTGAAATGGAACTACTTAGGACTACAATCTAGGTCACATGACTACTGGTTAAATATAATATTAACTTTAGGACTTATTATGGCATTTATAATGAGGTTGGCAATAGTGACTAGAAGAACCAACATTAGGAAATGGTAAGAAAACTCCTAATATCTAGATTTCTATTCAAAATACCAGAAAATCATAGATTCTACAACTTACGCTTAAATATACGATGGAAGTAAAAGAAGATACAAACGTGAATTCACAAGCAATGAAAATGTGAAAAAATATACGCGAAAACTTTGGAAAATTTTAATAGCCTGACTTTACTTCTGCATATATATATATATATATATATATATATATATAGGTTGTTTAAAACCCAAGAACGATTGACTCGCGAGGAGCAGGCTGGTTTTCGTTCTGGTAGAGGATGAGTTGATCATATCTTCACCCTCCGCCAAATGTAAGAACACCGTCATACTTATCACAGGCCAACAATCGTAGTGTTTCTTGATATCAGGGTTGCCTTCGATTCGTTGGACAGGACTGTTCTCCGGGATTGTCTATTGAGGAAGGATGTGTCTGAGAAGTTTATTAACATCTTAAAGGCCTTGTATACGGACACCTCAGGCAGAGTGAGGGCATACAACCACCTTTCTCCATTGTTCCATTTAAGCAGTGGGGTTAGGCAGGGTTGCTCAATCTCACCATTCCTCTTCAACTTTGCCATCGACGACATTTTGGAAACAGCTCTGCTGTCTGGAGAAAGACTTCTCGACCTCGAGTATGCGGATGATATTGTCTTACTGTGCGATAATGCCCAAGGCATGCAATCCGCACTTAATCAGTTGGCAATCAGTGTCCGCAGGTACGCTATGTGCTTTGCACCTTCAAAGTGCAAGGTACTCCTACAAGACTGGCAGGATTCTCATCCTGTACTCACCCTAGATGGTGAGCAGATTGAAGTAGTTGAAAAGTTCGTGTATCTAGGTAGCTGCATAAGTGCTGGTGGCGGCGTGAGTGATGAGATTGATGCACGTATAATGAAAGCCAGAGCGTCTTATGCCAATCTGGGCCATCTTTGGCGCCTTCGTGATGTTAGTCTGGCTGTAAAAGGTCGGATCTACAACGCGTCAGTGAGAGCAGTTTTGCTCTATGCTTATGAAACCTGGCCTCCCCGAGTTGAGGATGTTAGACGACTCTCTGTGTTCGATCATCGTTGTCTCCGAAGGATTGCTGACATTCAGTGGTAACACCATGTTAGTAATGCAGAGGTTCGGCATCGTGTGTTCGGGCGCAGAGACGATAATTCAATTGGTGTCACCATCTTGAAACACCGACTTCGGTGGCCTGGACATGTTCTACGAATGTTGTCCCAGGGAATCCCACGTCGTGAATTATTTGACGACGCTGGGACTGATTGGAAAAGGCGGAGAGGTGGTCAATGTATGACATGGTGTCGTGGTATGAAAGAAAGCTGCAAAGGGCTGGCTTCTAGTGGTCTTTCACGACTCCCTGGCTGGGGTCCGAGAGATGGTGCAACACAGTGGCTAGAGACGTTATCAGATATGGCTCAGAATAGAAGCCAGTGGCGATCCTGCTGTAATCTTCTTTTACTTCATAAAGAGTGGTTCTAACTTTCTTAACTGAGTCTTCCGGTTGTACATTTCAGTCCCCCCCATTATTACTCTTCTCTTTTTTCATCCTTTTCTCCCCTAGATATACGCATTTTCCCTCTTCTTTTCCCATTTTCATTGTTTTGTGTGGCGCATATGCATCTGGTGCCCCTTTGTACCAATATGTATGTGTTTAAATAAATAAATAAATAACTGGTGTCCATTTATGATTGAAGCACATAGTGCGATGTTTTCAAAGTAATGCAGTGGTCCGAGGTAACAACCCCAAAGGGCTATGGAATACTACCGCAGAAATAGGCTAGTAAGGGAAATGGACTTCCTAACAAATGTGAAAGACATTTACGAGAAGTATGTTTGGATCTTTCAAAACACTTTCTACATATATGAATTTGTCGATAAGAGTATTCTAATGTCTGTCAATTACTTATAATGAACCCTTTGAGGAAACCCAATTTGTAAAAATACTTACTAAAAGCAGTGTGAGGGATATTTCCACTTAGCCAGGAAAAAATGGGATGTGTTTCAATGAGGTCTGGTTCCTCAGAAACATATATATATAACGCCAATTTTTGTGCAGAAACATTTAGAAAACATCTACAGTGATCTCCTAAAATGTGCTTTCACGGCTTTCCAAAATAGTGACCTGGTCACTAATTATCCTAAAATTGGTAGCTAAGTTTTCATTTCAAGTGTATTGAGGTTAGATCGTTAGTACATAAAACATATACGTTTTCTAGGTTTATAAGCAATAGACATCTGATATCAAAGAAAATTTAGCTGCAGACCATGATAGACAGTTTAAAAACACAGAAAGCCTACCAGACCATCCTTTATTTGTAACGTAAAGAGAGAGTGAGGCGCCACTAGGTTCTTTCTATTATTATAAACTACAACGTCAAAACTCTCTGTTGAAGCTTCGTGGACTGGTTTTACCATGACAGTTTCGTGTCAGTCAGCATATATAGTTTTATATATGAAAAACTCGCTAAAGGAGGCTTTTGTCTCCCGTCTCTAAATGGCAGAGTCCGGAAACGTCTAGAAAACCTAATCGTAGGATAAGGACTGTTTCAACAGGGAAATGCAAAAAACTGCCCACCTAAGTCATTAAAAATCACCCAGAATCTCACAATCTATGTAACTCGGCTGTAATATCTACTATAGTGAAAGCTAGTAAATGGGTACAAACTAAGAATAAAGAGCAACCTAATGTCGTTAAAGGAAATCCAGTCTCCAAATCATTAGTTGTGAAACCTCAGAACCCAAAACTCGCTTTGAGCATGACACTGAGTTGATTAGATACCTACTTAACCAGCTAATATCTCAAGATATCTACGGGGTGACCTTAGTGAGGCTTTGTAGAGCAAGTAGCCAAACAGACTAGAGACGAATTCAAACCAGGAAATTAAAGGTGACATTTAAATTTCCCAATGAAAGGGACTTGACATTACAGAATGGACAGGTCAGGAGTTTTTGTCAGTAGAGACATACTGCTCACATATGAGAAGCTGGAAAAGGACTAAAACAAAGTCTAGACGCTAGTGAAAAGGACCTTGGAATGGCAAACTTTTGGATGCTAAGTCTTTGATAGAAAATAGTCTTGAAGCCTTTTTAGGCGCACCACAAAGCCATGAAAGTGTTTCTCTGATCTGTCACAACAGTTCCTGAAGCTTGCTCAACAAGCGGTCGAAACTAGGTGAGCAAATAGACTCTAACAAGACGTAGTCGCTGTCACAAAAACTGTCGCAGTCATCAAACAATAGGAAACTTGATTTTGAAAATTTTGCACTGTTAAGTGCCTACAGGACCCAAAAGCTTCAAGAAGGAAGAGTAGCTCTATTCATTAGAAATACTATCCCCTTAACCATTATTGAAACCACATTCCATAAAATGGAAAGCATGAATTGGTTAGTTGTTGAGTGAAATTCAAAGGACAAGAGTTGAGGATTGGTTCAGTCTACTGTTGTACAAACTGTGAGGTGAAAGTTGTATTGCTTGACGGTTTCAACACCTGCATTTTAAACACTACGACCATTGAAGAACACAATTTCTTTAGGCTGCTAAATAAGCTTGACATGAGCAAATCGATGGGATCCAATAAAGTGCATTCTAGGTTACTGAACGAATAGGAAAATTTTTGTTGTGAATACCTTCGACATATGTTTGAATCTATCTGTAAGCCAAGATAGATTATCAAAGGACTGGAAGAACATCATAGTAAGTCCTATCTTCAAAACAGGTACGAGACAGGAACTTGATAACTATAAACATGTAAGCCTGACCAGTATGGTAGCTGGAATCTTCGAAAAGTTGATTCGAAAGGGGTTGTTTAGGTGTCTAGACGAAAACTGGATCCTTACTGAAAAGCAACATGCCCCCAGAAAAGGTTGTTCACTTCACACAAACTTATTAGTAGCCCATGATAGTTGATGCGCTACTAAAAATCAAAATATGCCTATAGATATGGACTGCACTGACATCGATATGGCTTTTGACAAAGTTCCTCACAACTGACTGTTATCTAAGTCAATGAATATCGAGATTTCAGGGAACTTATTTAAATTGATACAGGGTTTTCTAGTTTGGCGTCAACAAAGAGTGTGGATGCACCTAAAGTTGTGTCCTAAATCATAAGTAACTATAAAAATCGGACAGGCTTTCACAACATACACTTTAAGATTTTCACATACAAGTCAGAAACTCAGGGCATGGCAAGAAAAAGATTTATTATAATTATCAAGGACCTAAAAAACATACAAAAACATATGTTGCAGCGGAATAACCACTATATTATTAACATAATTAAGAGCAATACATTTACAGTCAATATTCTTGATGGAAGCCCACATATGTTCATGACTAACTACCGAACTTATAACTGTTCCTATGTCACTATAAGGGAACAGCCCGTCGAATTAACCAGGTGGGATTGTGAATAGTCTTCATTTTGTTAGTCCATTTTTCCTAACATCAGTTACAAGGCCAGGCTTTCCATGTATTAGTATTACATTATTCAGCCTAAATGAAGTTATTTCAGTATTTTTAAGTATAACTGCTTGTTTCTCCGGGTTTGACTTAGCAATTGCTTTTATAGTAGTAGCCGGTATGTTAGCTTGAAGCTTGACACAGTAAGATATCTCCGCATAACGTTGAGCTACATGCCTGGCTACATCGTACCCGCTTTGCACTGACTTCTTAATCAGCCTCGTATAAGACTCGAATAGGAAGGCGGAAAATCTATTATTATTATTATTATTATTCACAAACATCTGATGGATACATAAGTACTGTGAAGAAACCATTTCGGGTTTCTTCAAAAATGCAATAATACACAATTTTCAATAATGTAAGCATTACATTTGCCATGTTTGAGAAAGGAAGGAAAAGGAAAGTAAAATATTAATAATAGAATAGTAATAATAAATCAGGTTCTGTGTGATTAATGATGTGAACCGCGAAACAAGAAGCCTTAACAAATTACGGAAGCTATTTTTGGGACGTTAATTCATTTAATTCAAAGCTTGTAAAACTGTAACATTTACTTTTGCCTTTAGCCTATTCTACAGACCATAAGCTTTCTTTTGATGCATAATTCACTTCCACAGCATTTTCTGCTCTAAAGCTATTGTAATTTAGACGTGACCTTTTGTACTCTATTTTCTACTACAATCCCCCAGTTTTGGACATAATTGTATTTTCCTAATTATTGTACGTTGTGGTCAGGTTATTCATCTACTTATTCATGTAACTTTTCACCCTAATCTAAATTGGGAATTCGAGTGCTAGATCGGGGTTGGAATAAAGTGATTAGTGTTCCGGCTGTCTTTGTCTTCTCTCTCTCTCGCGTGCTTGCCAGCCAATCAGGGACAGAATAGTTTTCGTCTCTCTACCCCCACTTCGAACTCACGTATACTATCCTCAAGGTTAAGCCAGTCATCCTATCGGGTCAAGGTCTTAATCTACATTAGACAAGTTATACTCGGCACTAAAGTGGGTAGACAGATTCAAGGACGTAACAAAAGTGGCGACGGAGATTTTTTTGAAATATTGATTGATCCAAATCAAAATGTCTGTTTCTTTGGACGACCTTAAAACTATTCTACAAATTCAGCAAGCTCAGAATGATGCAAACCAAATGAAGCTTTTAGATGCGTTGATGCAGAAGCTCTCATTTCTCCTTTTTTTCTCTCCAGAATCTTGCTCTGAGGGTGAAGCTATGTAACTTCGGACATCTGGAACAAGCTCGACGAACGCGCTTTCCCGAGGTCATAGCTCGAACCAGGCGCCCCACAAGCCTACTTTATAACAACAATAAACTTAAAAAAGCTGCATTACATAAATACTTAGCACGACGGAAACCCTATTACACTTTTTGTCGAGATTGGATCTGGTATGTAACGTGGACGCTATGCCCCTTTGGAAACTATTCTTATGAAAACACATTATATCTGAACGAATGAACTGCTATCAACTTTTATAGATTATAATTACTAAACAACCCTGCTCAGGATGCATACTGTGAACCAGTATATGTTGTAAATTGTAGATCATGCCTGTAAAAATGGCGTGCACCTGCTATTGCAGAAATATAATATTATTATTATTCATCTTCAAATTCTCAGTCAGATAAATATGACAGCATCGCAAATTCTATTTTTGAATTCAATTATGATCCCGATTCTGGTATTATTTTCGATTCCTGGTTTCGTCGTTTCGAAGACACATTCCTTGTCGAATGCTCAAATCTTGATGATGCAGCCAAAGTTCGCCTACTCCTGAGAAGACTCGGAAAACTTGAATATAACAAATATGTGAATTTCATTTTGCCACAAAATCCGCGAGATTTATCTTTTGATGTGACAGCTCAAACCTTGTCCAAAATTTTTGGTGAACAATCCTCATTATTCAGCATCCGTTATCAGTGTTTTCAAATATCAAAATCCTTATCTGATGATTATCTCACATACACTGGACAAGTAAATAAAGAATGCGAACGTTTTAAAATAAATGAAATTACAGCAGATCAATTTAAATGTTTGGTTTTTACCGGTTTCAAGACGGCACAGAGAAAGCTATAGCCCATGCCTCCAGAACGTTGACTTCGGTAGAACGCAAGTACAGCCAAATTGAGAAAGAAGGATTGGCACTAGTTTTTGCAGTTAAGAAGTTTCACAAAATGCTGCATGGTAGAAAATTTACCTTATTTACTGATCATAAACCCCTATTATCGATCTTTGGATCTAAGAAAGGTATACCAGTTTATACTGCAAATCGCCTCCAACGATGGGCTACAATGTTGTTGGTTTATGATTTCACTATCAAATACAAATCTACCTTTGACTTTGGTCATGCTGATGCACTATCGCGCTTAATAAGAAATCATAAGCTTGAAAATGAAGATACTGTCATTGCTTCTATATCAGTGGAAGAAGATGTAAGCAGCATGTTGCTCAATTCAACGCTAATTTTTCCAGTGACAGCTGCTCGAATCGCTGATCACACTCTCCGTGATCCTATCTTAAGGCAACTAGCTACATTTATCCGGCGTGGTTGGCCCCCACGTATAACATCTCATGAATTAAGACAGTATTATCAACGACGCCAATATTTATCCATCGTAAATGACTGTATTATGTTCACTGATCGCGTAGTAATTCCAAGTAACCTACGCTCACTCGTTCTGAAACAACTGCACACAGCTCATCCAGGTACTGGAAGAATGAAAGCTATTGCTCGAATTTATGCACACTGGCCTAACATTGATGAACACATCGAAGATTTAGTGCGTGCGTGCAGAAAATGTGCTGCAGCCTCGAAATGTCCACGGAAAGCTAAACTCAATTCTTGGCCATCCCCGAAAGAACCTTGGTCTCGTACACACATTGATTTTGCCGGCCCATTTCAAGGTACATATTTCCTCGTTTGTGTCGACGCCTACTAAAAGTGGCCAGAGATTCTACCCATGAAGCAAATCACGTCGCAAGAGACTATTATCGAGTTACGGCAGTTATTCTCTCGTTTCGGAGTCCCAGATATTCTCGTGTCAGATAATGGCACTCAGTTTACTTCTTCCATTTTCTCAGACTTCTGCAGTGGTCTATCGGTTAAGGGCTTCGGCTCGAGACTGGTAGGTCCTGGGTTCGAATCTCGCGAGAGCGGGTTCGTGGATGCGCACTGCTGAGGAGTCCCGTAATAGGACGAAACGGCCATCCAGTGTTTCCAGGTTTTCCATGGTGGTCTAGCTTCAATTGACTCACGCTTTCAACTATGAGAAAAGTTAAAACTGCTCTCGATGCCATAAAACCAAAGCAAAATGGTGTAGGAAGAAGAAACCAGAAGATAGAATCTCAATTTAATCGCCATCATGTGGCGAAAAGTAGAATCTTCCGAGACAACCAAAAAGTATACGTCCGTGATTTCCGATACTCACCTCCACAATGGACCAGTGAACGCATACTTGGGAGACGAGGGAATGTAATGTATGTGGTGGAGGTTGAGGGCCAAAAGTGGATACGTCACGCTAACCACATACTGGAAAGTTCTGGTACTCCTCAAAAAACCGAGAAAATGTGCTCAATGTGGGAAGTCTTCCTGGACAGTTTCGACATAGGAAGTCCAGCAACTAAAAAAACTGTGCAACCTGAACAACATCCTATTACGAGATCACTATGAAAACGCAGAAGACCTGATATTCTGCAGGTGGACCCAAAGAAAAGAGCATATACTTCTGAGGGGAGATATCAGTGATGATATCTTAGCTGTTACTCGTATTTAGTGACTAACCGCTTTCTTTTTTTTCATTTATTCCAGTTAACCAGTTGGTCCTTTTCTTACAATGACCACAACTCCGTCCAGTTTCACTTATGCATTCAGTCAATGGCAGTGATAACATCACTTTCTTTGTCAGGGGGGAAGATGATGTGAACCGCGAAACAAGAAGCCTTAACAAATTACGGAAGCTATTTTTGGGACGTTAATTCATTTAATTCAAAGCTTGTAAAACTGTAACATTTACTTTTGCCTTTAGCCTATTCTACAGACCATAAGCTTTCTTTTGATGCATAATTCACTTCCACAGCATTTTCTGCTCTAAAGCTATTGTAATTTAGACGTGACCTTTTGTACTCTATTTTCTACTACAATCCCCCAGTTTTGGACATAATTGTATTTTCCTAATTATTGTACGTTGTGGTCAGGTTATTCATCTACTTATTCATGTAACTTTTCACCCTAATCTAAATTGGGAATTCGAGTGCTAGATCGGGGTTGGAATAAAGTGATTAGTGTTCCGGCTGTCTTTGTCTTCTCTCTCTCTCGCGTGCTTGCCAGCCAATCAGGGACAGAATAGTTTTCGTCTCTCTACCCCCACTTCGAACTCACGTATACTATCCTCAAGGTTAAGCCAATCATCCTATCGGGTCAAGGTCTTAATCTACATTAGACAAGTTATACTCGGCACTAAAGTGGGTAGACAGATTCAAGGACGTAACAAAATATTAATAATAGAATAATAATAATAAATCAGGTTCTGTGTAATTGGCAAGAATTTTGCGTTGATTTTGAAGGAGGAAAGGATGAAACTAAGAAAATAGAAATAAAGGAGACGCGGAATAAGTAAATATCTTAACGCAGAACAAGAATAAACAACTATGTATATATAGCAAAACGAGTAATAAAATTAAAATAAAACACGATAAATTAATCCGCAAATAATTTATCATTGCCGTAAGATATGACGTTAGAATAAGTGTTTGTTTGGGGTGATGCTGTGAAAGTTTCAATTAAGTGCAAAAGATAATCAATATGTATAATGTTATTGTCTTAATCCAAAACTTCATAATCTTAAGAACAATATTTATTTAGAAGGAAAAATAAATAAACCAAGGAAAAAGAGAAAAGAAATGAACACATAGTGAAAGGGTCTAACCATGATCATAATAGTGTAATGGTTATAGACTTTTTAGATAAACGAATAATTTAAAAAATAATAATGAATAAATAAGGAAAATCAGAAAAAAAATAAATAATAAAAATAATATTAACAATAATAATAAACATTTACTGCACTCGGATAAATACGCCATGTGAATGAACGTCATCAGGAAGGTACCTCACAAAATGTACATTATGAACTGTTTTCCAGTCCATAACAACACTGATATTCCTTAAAAAAATTACGTAAATGAAATATGGTCGATCCTGTGGCACTGTTATATAATCTTGAATGCTCTTACAAATATGCCGCTGGTGTTAAATGCTTAAAATTAAGGTACAAAGGTTGTGATAAACAATGTTAATGAATTACACAGCCTAAATATAGAATAACCAGTCAACAGTATTTTGCTTTCCATACTCATGCGAAGTCTAGTGTGCGACATTTACACTGAAATTCCGAAGAAGCACTTGCTATACAACTTGACATCAACGTATTTACATCCCTGATTACATATTTGTTCATGTTTCTTAATCTTTGGTGAAAATGATCTATCCACAGATTGATTAGTCTCTTCGTCACATCTAAGTATACCATGTGCTTTGGATCTAAGGACAAAGTCGAGGAAATATTAATTGGAAGCCCTTCGAAATTGGAATGGTCTTGACGGCGAAATGATTGAATCCGCTGACGGAAATTATTATCGGTTCGCAATGCATACTCACCATTTGGAAGAGTTACCTATCCGGCAAGGTGCCGATCAAATACAACATACCTATCGCAACGTGCTTGCTCACTGTGATTAACTGGTAATCTAACATTAGGACGAGCAAGTGCTTCACATATCACGGAAACCAGCTTAACAGCTACGTATTTTTTGACATTACCACAAAACAGACCGACATCTATTTCTTTTAATTCAGAAATGGTGTCTGCAGTTATTTCGTTGAATTCTGCTAACTTCGTATTTTCTCCATAGACACCTATCATGAACACATCATTTAACCTAGGAGCAACAATGCGTCTTCGTATAAGCCATAACTATCGACTGGAGCTCCTTGATGTAGAAATTCCTTCCACACAAATATGCAAAATTCGTCCTTTATTTTCATTTACTTATTTTCATTCATTTACTTAATAACCCTACTTTGGTAGTATCCCATCTCTAAGCCAATGTTGTAAATTATTGATCATGCTGGAAAAAAAAGATGTGTACATGCTTTGTCAGAAATATGTCATTATTTGCTCTCAAATAAAGGAGAACCGTTAAAGCGGGTTCAATTAGTAGAAACTATGTTATCTTGGTGAAAACATGTAACTCTGTCACTCAGTTATTGGAGGCGCCGTAAGTCAACATGAAGTGTAGTTCAGCCATTGATTTGTCCTCGCATTACAAGAACATCTGCTTGCAAACCAGACAGCTTTTGAGTTTAACATATGTAGCAGACAACTCTGGGCTTCTATGAGGGGGAGTCAAACTGCGTAACTATTGGCTACCGTGGGAATATCAGGGTAGTCGTTAAGAGTGACTTAAGTCTCTATTTTGCGCTAGTATTGAAATAATCAACATCCATTCTTCTCTACGTAGTATGTCTCGCCAAACAGTGACCCTATTTGGAATGGAAATCATAGATGCAAACGAATTATCCACAGGATTTTCGAGTAGACTAAATGTAGAATCAACAGACAGCAATTCGAAAGCTTTCCTGATAATAATGCTGTTAACAAATAAAATCATGTCTAAGTAAGCTGAATGGAAATCATTTACCTTCAGAACATTTACATATGAAGGTAATTCTCTTGTTTGTTTATCACAACGCATCCGTGCACCCCAAGATAAGCTATTCCTTGACTAACGACAATATCAGAGCACGTAACATGGGCAATCTGATTATCCCACATTAAACAGTATACTTTATAACCCATGGGAGCATACACACAATTGGACGTATACACGGATGTTTAGTCTCAAATCGAAAAAGAATTCACAACTGTCTTTATCTAAAAAGAATTCTTCTGAATTTTTGTGTGGCGTGGACCACTATTCGGCTAAACTCGAGACAACGAGAGATTCTGATTATTTGTAGTGTTGAGATAACTGACTACATTAGCATCATAACAAAGTATTTCACTAAACATTTTATGAGCAGCAGCCACCCATATAAACCGTAATAGAAACAAGGGCAAACTCGAATCTTGTGAACTATAAGGAACCATTCCACTAACTGCATATTTGAGAATAAATTATTATTATTATTATCAAATGATAATTCAGTATACCTTATGTACTTGATGGACAGATTGTCTCTTTGAAACAAATGGTATAAATACCTGTACATTTTTGATAATGTTTGTAGTAGTCCTCTACGTCACGGCTTCGCACAGTAGAGCTGTATCGACGTTCGTACTGAAGGTTCTGACTTTGATATCGGTTGTGAGTTGCTCTGAGTTTCATATGTTCTTCAACGTTAGGAATGCAGCCCTTGCTTTTCCAATACTTGCCTTTGCATCTTCATCATATCCCTCTGATTAGTCGGTGATACTGTCCAGGTACGTGGGAGTTTCCACCTATTCCAAAGTTTTTCCATCAAGTATGATTGGGTTGGTGTTCTTCATGGTGTATTTGAGGATCTTGCTTTTCCCTTTGTGAATGTTGAGGCTGCTGCTATAATGACCGTCTTGAACTGAATTTGTTGGTTTTTATAAGATAAAAGAGCTAGATCATCCGTGAAGTCAAAATCATTTAGCTGCACTCACATAACCAACTGAATTCTATGATCCCCCTAGAATGTGAAATTATAGTACATCGTATGAATTCTGTATGATGTTGATGATCCTTTCAGGTACACCATAATGTCGAAGAAGGTTCCGTAAGGTCCTCTTATCTACAGTGTTAAACGCTTTTTCATAGTCAAGGATGTCGATGTATAGTGAATAGTTCCATTCAATTGATTGTCAAACGATGAATCGCAGTGTTACGATTTGGCCCGTGCACGACCGATCATTACGGGATCCGGTCTGTTGATCTAGAAGCTGGACATCTACTGAATCTTTCATCGTTTTCAACAGCACCCTGTTGAAAACTCTTCTTGGTAGCATTAGTAGTGTGATGCTTCTGTAGTTCTCACACTTTCTCAGATCTACCCTCTTTTGTATGTTGATGAGGTATCCTTCCTTATAGTCTGTCTCTGGCTGTTGTCACTCCTTCCAAATCTTCCTGTAAAGAGCGTGGGGCATGTGTGCAGTTTCTTTTATGTCTGTCTTCAGTGCCTCGGCTGGTATATTGTCAGGTTCTGCTGCTTTCTCACTCTTGATTTGTCTGATGGCCATCCTGATTTCTTGGATCGTTGGTGAAGTGACGTATATAAGGAGGTCTGTGTGTGCTGCTTCGATATCCGGTGGATTCAGTGGGGCTGGTCTATTCAGCAGTTCCAGGGTCCAGGGTTCCCATAGAGATCCATTCCTTATGATAATGCTCCTGATACGTTGAAGTTACTGGTTCTTTGATCCCTTTTCAGTTGTCCTCCAGAGTAGTTTCTTCTTTCTGTGGATCCTCTAGAGCTTGGAATCTGTTGTCGAGAGTTATCTAGAATTGGTTGAGCTTGTCAGTATCTCGAAGGAACCTTTGTAATGCTGTTCCTTCAGTTGTCCAGTGTCTCTTTAGCTTCAGTCTCATCTTGACTACAACCAAGTGGTGATCCGAAGCTATGTCAGCTCCTCTCTTTGTCCTCACGTCTTCCGTTGACCTTGTGAATTTCTTAGTGATGCAAATATGATCTGCCTGGTTCTCCGTACTGTGATCCGGTGATATCTATGTAGCTTTGTGTATGCGATTGTGTAAGAATATTGTGCCACATGTAGCCAATTCGTTGAATACGCACAGGCTTGCAAATCCGTCATCATTTTCATTCCTTTCTCCCAATCAGTTCATGTCGTCCCATTATATCTTTATATCCTGTGTTGTCCATTCCGACTTTGGCGCTTAGATCTCCCATCAGATTGATCGGGTCGCTTCCTGATCACTTTTCTATAATTGATCGCAGCCTCGAGTAGAACTGATCTTTATTGTCGTCATTGCTGTCATTGGCGGGTGCGTAAAATTTGATAACATTCATTGTGATCCCATTCTCCTTTGTTTTGAGTGATGCTTCGGTGATTCTGGATCCATGAGATTCTTATTCTATTAATGCCTTTCGTGCTTCTTTGTTCAGCATCATGGCGATTCCCTGAGTGTATGTGGAGCATTTTCCTCTTCGTGTACACAGTACATCACAATGTCTCCGGAATTTATCCTTTTCTGTCCAACTTGTATCCAGTATGTTTCAGTTACTCCGAGAACCGCTAAGTTGTACCTCCTCATTTCTGCAGCTATCTTATTAAACATTTAGGTCTACCATGCTGTCCAGATATTCCATGTACCTATAATAAATGTTGCTCTGGTTGTTAGACATGTCATCAACCTCGTAAACTTTCGAAGAATATCAACTTTCACCATGAGGCGTCATGATTCCTCCGAAAAAAGATAGTCCAAGTGCCATGACGGAGTTCGAATGGTTTGATTTGTTTATTCTGGCTAGCCTTTTTTAGCAAGATTTTATCCACGGAATCGTGCTGCTAACCTCATGCTCAACCCTATTCCTTTCCCCTGTCTTTGGACCGACACTAGCCGTAGAATAGCTGCAGGTTGAGTTATATTCCTGTCGATCGAAAGCAAATTAAGCGCGTTACTTATTTGGCCATCTTATCCTTCACCAGATAATGCCAACTCTTAGATAAATGCACGCTTACTTCCAGTTGGATATTAAGAACAACTACGAAGTTCGGCCGGAGTTGGTGGAAGATCGCCAAACTTTGAATACGCCGGGGTCATACATTCTTCAGCGGACTATACGCGGGGAGGAACAGTTAACGTGAGGCAAATAATTTGTTTGACTTCACATATATAGTCGGGTAATACACCAAATGTCACGGTAAAATTATCGCATAGCTATGGCCCTTCGAGTTCGTTATGACGAAAATGATTTCTAACACTTCTCACGATATCATTTCAAGTCCCAAAATAAAATGACTTTGATTAATCATCTTGGAATTTTAGCTGCCCAGAGAATGGATTTGAATAAGATTCGAATCCCACGGTTGTCAAAAGTATCAATCCGAGATCTATTTCTTCACAAGATAACACAAGTAGAAGTCATACAGAGTGTTTTACTAATATAGTGTGATATAACAGTTCATTCCAAAAACACCAACAATAATAATACCGGTCACTAACAGCAATTATTACAGCTTGCATCTACTTCTACTCTTTAAAAACTGCTTGGTTTCTTTTCACTAACCCCTGATTTACCACTGGTGCTGAGTCACAATGAACAGATTTTAAGTTTATGTTAACATTTGGACGATATAGTTATATCCGTGTTCCTTGAAAACAACCGAGCCTCCGGACTACATGTGCGACATTGGAACCTGACTGAGGAGAGAATTCCTGACAATGACCGTAACGACCGAGGTGCCAATATTCGGTTTGAACGCGATTTTGGGCGAATCTTACTAACTTATATAAAAAGCAAACTCTGCATTCACTTTGAACAGTTCTAATTTAAGGTGAACAAGTTACATCCAAATTATAGGATACCTCAGACGGTGCATTCTGTGTTATACAGTCAAGGGTCTCTTTAACACAAAATAACGTACTAAACAAGAAAGTAAACAGTTGATAAACAATGGTTCGATGTCTGAGAATCAAGAAGAATATTCCCAACGAAATGGGATCAAATATGTATCCGTAACATTCCAACAACCTTACCAAGCAGATAGTCAAATGTTAACAGCCACTACCAAACCACATCATGACCTTGAGTTTAGTCACGTACGACCTTATTGTTAATGGTTGGGCAATATGCAACAGTAAAACAAAGTAATAAAATGCAAGTTTTCAAACAAAGTCATCTAACAGATGCTCAGACGAGGAGAACTGAAGAACATAAGGTGCGGCCTAGGGGGGCCTGAATAAAGGTTGAAATATAATACAGGGAGAAGAAAGAAACAAGTGACGATACTGTCCAATAAAATGCTGCATGTTCTTTCCATTACAGTAACTGTGATGGAAGTATAGTTCTAACGTGATTTGCATTTGTCAAGCTTTTGCTGTATCCTTAGGCAACAAAATTACTATTTCCCATCCGAAGAATCTGTCCTGGGCTAAACGTTCAGTATACTACTTTTCTTTTTGAGTTCTACCAAAGCTATTGGTTAACTATGATTTTGCTCCAGCTTACTATTCGGTGTCCACAGTTTTTCACACAGAAGCTGGTCTAAGTATATCCTAAACATTTGTATCACCAGTTTTTATGTCCTATCCGTTTGCAGTGTATTGTTTTTTGTTTTTGCCTACGGTCGTAAACTCTCTCTAGGATCTATCTAATAACTCACATTTCATTGTGATGATAAAAAATCCATGTAAGTGACCTGCATATCGTTTTACTGTTACCTATGGTATGCTCTGTGACAAGTGCAAAGGTTGGTCTCATAAAGCATGCGCAGATCTTTCAGTAACTGCTTATAATAGACTTAGCAAACCGGATCGCAGATGGATATATGGCAAACATTGCGTGAATGCTGAGGATTTGCCGAGCAACATCGTTCCATTGACAGGTGTACGAAAAATGTCGGAAGCCCTTAAAAAGACAGTCTTCAAGCGGATAAACAAATAAAGACAAGCAGTGAAGTATGAACGAGGGTCCTCGGCAGAAACAGGAGTGGGGAGTGAGGTGGCCCTGTACGAACGATCTTGCTTGATATCACACCAAGTGTACACTGAGGAGTTTATCGATCTTTATGAGTCTGCCTATTACTCAGTAAGACTGTTCAAAACCTCGAGGTATCTAGTTGGAGTAGTCTACAGTGAGCTCACTGAAGACACTGAGTACGACAATCGTATGCTGAAAGAATTATCCCGCTCTATTCGCCTCGGATACAGTTGTATTCTGATTCCAGGAGATTTCAGCCATCTCATAGTCAACATTGCTGAATGCACGTACATTGGCGGTGACAATGCTGCTGAAACTCCGTTCTTCAGCCTCACTGAACAACTGAAATTATTGGAATATGTGGAGTCAGCAACTCGGTGGAAAAATAGTCAGACACAGTCACGCTAAGACTGCACACTTACGAAACGAAGAATTCCTAATTGACAACCTCTCAATCCTTACTCCCCTGGGTGAAAGTGATCATGCCGTCATGTCCTCCAATTTTATCAACAAAACCGAAATAAAACATCCTACTAACAACAGGCGTTGGAATCGCAAATGGTTGAGTGTGTCAGCCTTACAACAAAATCTACAGCACGTGGACTGGGAAGTGCATCATCAACTTGATATGGACGCTCATTGAGATTTCTCACTGCACAACATTTTTTGTGCTAAAAAATAGTCTCTCCCGCAAGTGCCCCCCCCAAATGCAAGCAAAACACAGTCATGAATAATAGCACTCCTTGAATGCTTAGACGGAAAAAGTACTCTTGGGTGAAACAAACAAACTAGTAGCAACAGCACTTACAGGCAATTCAAACAATCAAGGAACCAATGTGCAAAGGTAATGAGAGAAAATAGGCTTCACTATCAGATAAAGCTAATCAATAAACTTGTCTCCGATTCGGAAGGCTTATTCCGTCATACACCCTCTCCTCGACAAGCCGAAGACGGAGTTTTTCAATTGCTAGTTCCTAACCAACAACGAAGGTGACTCCGCCGACCTTCTGGCAGAACAGTACATTCAGATATTTCAGTCGTCCCAGACCAACTATATCGATGAGAGTTTCATGTGCAGCTCAACAGGACTCTCAGAAGTGAACCTGAGCAGTAACTTAGTGTGTCAGAAACTGAAGCACCTGAACAAGGACATGTCTCCAAGCCGGGATATGGGCCATCCTACTATACTGAGGGAATCAGCTTCAATCCTGGCAAAACCGTTCAGCGTGAGGTTCTTATACTCACTAAACCAAGGTATGGTACTAAAAAATTGGGGGCTTGCTGACATTAACCCAGTTTTCAAAGGAGATCGATGTGGCGAACCTTCTAGCTACCGACCAGCAGAACTTCTCACAGTACCCTCAAAAATTATGTAGTCCTTGTGTACGACGGTCTACGTGACTACTTGTCACCCATAAACTTATTTTTACCCCGATAGCACGGCTTTGGAAAGGGTTATCCTTGTATAACTGAACTGCTGACCAAGGTGAAGAGATGGGCAATTATCCTTGATCTCAGGAGGAAGGTTCGCGCCATATACCTTGAACCATCAGAAGCTTTTGATGGGGTCAATCATTTATGTCTTATCAGGCGATTGGGTATCAAGTCACCGTCAATTGATTGGCTTACTTCATATATAAATGATCGGCCTTTTAAGGTCAGTGTAAACTTTAATTTGCCTCAGGCTATAGGATGTCCTAACGGGGTCCCTCAGGATTCAGCACTAGGACGTTTTTTATGGAAACGAACTTCGTCAGCAGGTATTGTTTGGTTTATTGTTTTCACTGGTGATGTGAAACTGTGGAGAGAAGTTTGAAACCAGGATGATAAGTTGGCACTTCAGGGGGGTCGGACTTGACTTCAAAGTTGGGAGGACAACAAAGGTCTCATCCTTAACACTCCGAAATGTATAGTAGTCCATCTGAGACATGTTGCAAACTGCGAATATAACTTGAGTAACTGCTCTCCAGAGGTATCCGAAGTTGAAAATGGTCTAAGAGTGTTGGTATCCTATGATTTGATGTCTTACGCCAACTGAGACAAAAAAGGCCTCCAAGCACTGACATCTTTCAAGGGCATTTTGATCAGTTCGATGGTAGGAATTTACACCTAATCTTCAACAGTTTTATCGGACCCCATTTAGAGTGTGGAAACTTAGTGTTTTTCTCCTCACTCCAAAAGTATAAGGATATATTGGAACGTATCCAATATCGAGCTACGAAATCAGGAGACCAAAATTCAAGCCCTTTGAAGAGCACCTCAAATCACTGAACTTTTACTCATCGGATTATAAGCACTTTAGAGGTGACCTTCTGACGACCTATGTCATCCTGAACACCTCTGGGCACTTTTAAGTACCTTTTTATGCACAGTCCTAACACAAACTTTAGGGGGTAACACCCATAAACGAGGAATAACATAGCAGAAAGGAATAAAGGCACACCTACTCCTTAAGAGTAGTCAAATTTTAGAACTCTCTGCCAGCTGAAATGGTCCAAGAAACTTCCCAAGAATCTTTTAAGAGAAAACTTGGCATATTCTTAAGGACTAAGGACAGTATCTCGCTGTAATTTCTCCCACTTTATCGTTAAATATATCTAGGTTCCTTCTTGGAAGCACCGGTGATCCACTACTGCTAGATATGGAGGCCTATTAAGTGAAAGCTTCTATTCCGTCCAGAACCGTCAGAAGCCATTTGAAGCTTTCAATGTACACTTAAACGTACCTCAACCGACCAATCACGAATCGGGACGAATATTTCTCCTTGACTTCAGGGAGGGCAATTTGGAACCACACTTGAAGCTGACAGTAATCTGTTCGCGTTTACACATTAGGTGACAGTTATGGAAGACTTTCAGGGAGCATTCGATAGTTTCCAGAAGGACTGGTTACAGTTGCAAGTATAATTACAACTGCTTTATAAAACACATCCTGGTAATTTTTTCTAGGAAAAGCACTCATCATTGGTTATGTCACTGAACAAACTCAAGGAGGAAGAGACAAGTTGCGTTCGTAGTGTTAAACACTGTCGAAACTATATGAAACTTTTGAAGCATGAAATTGGAAGGTATTCTGTCTTTATCTAAAACTCGGCAGTCTTCAAAAAAATGCTACGGGCGATGAGATTACCATTCTAGAAAAAGCCAAAATAGATATTCTTAAAAAAGAGTATGTTTTACGGGATATTGAAGACGTTTTACCTCGCACACCTGGGTATGTAGACTGTACGTATTCATTTTGATAGCTTGTATTTGCGTATCGTACTTGGAGCTCTTAATATATCATTTACTAACAAGGAGGATAAGTAATAACTAGTTTTTTGTAATGTGCGCAGATTTAGATACAAAAATGATTACGAACGGTTTAAAATAATTATTTCGGGAATATGTGCATTTCTGGCGTTTCTGCTCTACTTTTTCGTTCAGAATAGGTGAGTCCGTCGTTATGCTATTAAAAATAGTATATATATTTCGCTATTGTCAAATAATCATGACTTTTTTCGCATCGAATGTTTGAACATAGATGATCCTGACCGTACGTTGTTCCAAGTCATAAACTTCAATAATAGTACTGTGTGACCATTTTGTGGGCTAAAGAAGTGCTAAGCATATCGTCAATCTTACGCACTAGTATGTAATCTAATTGCGAAAGTCTCTAGTTAATGTTTAGGAGGTGTAAATTGAGATGCTTTTGTTAAAACAATTTCTCAGTTATTCATAGGAAAAAATCACCCTGTTGATTCTTCAGTGGACATTTCAGATGCTTATATGGTGTATCAAGATTCTCTTTCGTTAGGCACCAATTATTCTGATGACAGCGTCTAGGGGGTTCTTGTGTAAAATCAGTGACTGAATAGACCAGGTCACATTAAGGTGCATCGATAATAAATATCCAACTGACTTTATAACATCACCTTAAATATCTATGTTACAAGGAGTTTATAATTGAGAGAGAATGGTTCATTACAGTCCTCGTAAGATTGGGTTTAATCTCTCTTGTAATGTTTGGTTCTGTCACTGCGTGGATGACGATATCTTGTTGGCTCCAAAGTTATGAGTGGATTACATACATTAGTTGTTCAAGTGATGGCAAAAATAACCGAACATAGTTAATGCCTCAACACTTAACCGAACGTTTCCAAGGTGAGAGGTGTTTACGTACAAGTTGTTTAGTAGATTTAAATTTCAAAGTTTGTCTGTATAAATCTTAACAATATTGGGCGCCAAAATCTGAATACCTATTACGAAGGACGCTAATTGAAGTCTTTGTTCGTCCCGGTGCGTAGATCCTGGTTCAGTCAATACTTCTGAGTCTTATTAGCTTATAAGGGCCAGTCGGGTTTTAAGGAAAAGAGTTTCAACAGGTTCTGGTGGCAGCAACAGCTAACCTTCATAGTTGCAACTCACAAGTACTACTTGGTTTTATACTCCACCATGACCTTAAATTGTCATTAGACCCTGCTGATAAAAAGATTTTGGAGCCACTGCTATAGGAAGGATATAAGGATAACTATATGGTTAAATATTGTTTGAATTTGTATGGTCGTGATCGAATTGTGGAAAGTCATTTAGGCTGATGACAACCAGTAGTTCTAGACAATGATGTCGACATTCAATTTTTAATTTTACGATGAACACAAATAGTTACTTCTCATAAAACCTAGCAATATTCTGATGAATGCTGTACAGCATTCTCTACCGTGTTATTGTGCAGATATATGACCTGGATGTCGTAAGTAGATGATTTTGGAAGACGAGAGACTTTCTTTCTGCTTTCTTGGAAACGGAGTCCGCTTTTCACCTGTTTAAGTGATGTGCAGGTAGCCTTAAAACCGGTTATCGTGTATCGACTAATGTACAAGACTTCCAACCACACTGTATGAGGACTAAAAACAATATGAGGCTTCAAGACGCAGAATGGTAGAGTAGAGTTTAAATCTACAACTCACTGATAGGGGAATTTGCTTAAAATGTAGAACACCGAAAAAGAAAGAGAAGGTAACCTTCTAGCGTAATTTGTGCATTCCTAATCACTTGCGGTATGAGTTCGCCTAGTCTGTTTCGGAGAGCATCTAGAGTTATCCATAATTCCTATATTATAATACGGTTTTCCGGGAAACTTGGTATCTTTCACTTCGTCTTTTCATCTGTTAAATTTGACGTGGACATTTAGTGATATCCAACGTTAAAACTTGGTGCAGATGTGTACCGGAGTATTTGGTAAATGAGTTAATCATTTGTGCAATTAACTATCTTCCTGTCAATTTACCATTTGTTTTTAGAATTGTGGATACTATTTTTCATTTTCTATTGGTATGGTACTACTGCACATTAACTATTCGCGAACGCATTCTTATTGCCAATGGGTCACGCATTAAGGGGTGGTGGAATATATCTCATTTTATGTCAACAGCCTACTCTGGTATTATGCTTATCTGGTGAGTGGTATTTGAATTACTTGTGGGCTATTGATAGATCGCCTTATAAAAATTATTTTTCTCCCCCCTACTTTGGAAGGTTATTTTTTGTATGCAGTCAGGCCCTATACCATCTTAGTTTAGCGTAATTATATGGATTATTCTGTTCATTTGATCATGTCTGATACTAATAGGCAGGAGTGCTTAACTTAGTAATCAGACGTTGAATACTTACGTATTAAAAGTCGATCAATAAGCTGTCGAACTAAATGTTCTTCAAGATAGAAAATATAATATTGGTTAATTAAAAGTTATATTTATAGTTTTTACTGATAATTGTATTATATTCTAAGCGAATATCGAACCCGTAATCCAGTAGGGGATAAATACCTTACGTTTAGATCATTTGGTTATTTTTCAGATTCACTGGTTGTTAATGTGTGGCTAATTGTAACTTACAATTAAGTTATATCCTTTTAATTACATTCTAGGCCTAGATCTCGTTCGTATGATGAATTTCGTGATCAGTTCATGCTTTTTAGCCTATACCTAAGTAAGTAATGATTTCAATAATAATACTTTTCTCGCTTGTCTTTCTAGTCTATTTTCAGCGGGATCCGGAATACTCAGATAATATAGTCCTGTTAAGTGAAATGGTCGGAAAGTACGGTTTTGTGAACAAGTGACTGTATAAAAATGTTTAGGGTGTATTTTTCACTTAACAAATACGTTGTTGTTTCAAGGCTAACCTGTGTCATTGATTAGGAGTGTTGACAGTTTTATTTATGTTGGTCAGTCGGTCGCAATGTAGAGTCTGGTGCGTATGTACGTCAGTCCAAGTTTCCACACCCCATTAGCAGAGCGAGATGTCAGACCGAATCCAAAGTTAGTAGAGGTACTAACAATATGAGTAATGATTAAGAAGATTAGTCACCGAAGATACGATTAGAGAATAAAATATAAATTAGTGCGGCAAAAAAGATTACAAGGGCTTATTTATCTATTTATTTGAGGACAAATATTGGTACAAAGAGGCACCAAATAGATATGAGTCACACAAGTCATTTGATTTGTGTGTGGGCTGTGATACTGCCCGGGTGCCCAGACCTGTTATAACTTGTGGCCGAGTGAATACCTTGTTAACGTATGACGTGATTAAACCTCCAATCAGAGAGCAGCGAATTATCGATTGGAACAGTGACACACGAAAACCGTGCGAGCAGTCTAGAGTGCTTATCGGTTCTGCTTCTGCCTAGCCCAGCCAGTTAAGTCCAGAACAGCCTCTGTGGTATGAATCATTATATTTCAAACATACTGAGTTTATATACCAAACAGACTGACCACATCGTACCAATAAAATAGGAAATAACATTTGTACAAGATTCAGCCAAATGTGGCTATGAATGTGGGAGGCCACAATTAATAGACTAGGGATAACTCAAGAATGGTAAGTCGTATAATAATAGTTTATAGGTCAAAATAAAGCTTATAATAAGGGGAACACGAATATGAATAGTTTGGTTATTTAGCAACTATACGATAAAATTTATATGCATAATATTGGTCCATAAATGGATCCCAAAGTTACCATTCACTATTGTTATCTGGACATAACAAGACCGAAGCAAGCGGTTTTCCTAGGAAGCCACACCCGAAGACTTCGACCTAATGGTCTGATCCGCAAAGCAGTGGAGCAACGTCAGGAGATGTAGTCCCATGGTAGCTGGTGACTAATAATTGGTTCGTACACCATTTGTTCCCTCAGGATCCTGGAGCTCATGTGCATCATTAGTTTGGAATCGGGGTTTTCCAACTTCCCTAGGTGGATCCTCCACATGAACCAACTCAATTAAAGCATCTGACATTTGTTTTTCGTGCTTTGATCGGGAGATGGATATTTTGCCTACATCACAGGTGATGCAAATTGACAATAGCCAATCGAGCTCTTGGGATCTGTGCCGAGATTTCGTCAGACACCAGACCATAAATACTGATGAGACTCAAGATCAGTTAGGCGGTCGGTACGCTCGACCACTTCTCTTCCTGTTATTAATTCAGGCGCTAACGCAAGCCAGTCTCGGAACGAAATTTCGCTTTTGGGGGTGAGAATCACATCTCAATGTGGTCATAGACCTACATTTCGTTAGTGTTGTCACCAAACAAAACTATATTATCTGTGTACTCTAAGTCTACAAGTGAATTTACTAGCATAAGATCAACCCCAGGAAAATCAGATGATGAAAATGTTATCTATGGCAGAGTTAAATAAAAATAGGGAAAGCGGACAACCTTGACGAACACCACTTAAAGTAACCAATTCCGATGACAGTTCATCATAAGCTCTGACTCGACCAGTAGTGTTCGAGTGGACAGCCTATACAAGGGTAGTGTACTTCTTTGGTATGCCTTTTACTGACAGACACCGCCACAGAACCTCACCATCAACAGAGTGGAACGCTGCCTTAAGGTCAAGGAACACAATTATTGTCGGACCTCTAAAAGTATGCCTATGTTCCAGAATCTGCCGAAGGTTGAATATTCGGTGTGTTGTGCGATATCCACCTGGCAACCAATAGGCGTGTATAATGCTCAGCAATCCGGACTGTATCACGTTATTGCCTCCATCATGGTCTCTGAGAGTAGAAGATATATTTTCTGATACGGGTTTTCGGTCATAGATGTCTTCGGAGCATTGCTAGCGTTTTGTGGAACGACTAAGTGAAGAATGCTGAGGTTAGCCGTAGGGCACTTGACAAAAGTGGGAAATCAATTGATGAGGTTGTAAATCTTCATTGACTAAGTTGGTCAGAATATATGTTACATGTGCCTAACCGCTTCCTACCTAGACTATCTATGATTGTTAATGTAGGAGTAAAAGTAAGTTGAATGGAAGCTAGTGGTAGCCAAACCAAGAAATGGCGTCAGTCCGTCAAGTCATTGACCGTTGGTCTAAGCTGTGTCAGTTGGTGCAGACTACTTGGTCAGCGCCTGCAAGGCAATCGCAATCAGTGATTGGCGATAATGGGCCATACGGTTCAAAGTCATTTACATTGGCTCGGACTGATCCACTCTTTGTCTTTTAGATCTTGTATTCAAGTATTCCTTCATATATACTTTCCCAATTCGTCTTTTTGAACCCTATTCTCAATCTCTAGTCTTTCTCTTTGTCGTTGACAGCACATTCCTCAAATCATCTTATTACTTTCATCTCGTCGTGCTAATTCAGCATGGGAACTTGACCCAACGCACATCTGTGCCAGACTCTATGTTGATAATAACTGACTGTTGAGTGGGTGTCTCTGTTTTTGTCGTTATCGTCGTTCTTCAGCAAGAAGTCTTTGTAAATACTATCCTTATTGAAATTTTCCAGACCATATGACCAACTAAGCATAAGAAGGACTGTCACGTTTTTCGACCATTCACTTATGATATCATCCATCTCAGTGTGAATAACTTAAAATGGTTGAAGTGTGAGTTTTCTATGTATAACGATCACATGGAAGTTAGTATCAAATTCGCTAAAATCTTTTTAAAGTTATGGCCCTATTTTAATGAACTACATTGCGTTATTATTACCGAATAAAATCTTTATATTTTCACATATATTTTCATCATATTGATCCGACTGAAATGAAATCAGACTTGTCCTAACCTCATAGAAAAAGTATACTCAAGTTATAATTGAACATTAGATGTATTTATTTTCCCAATTGCCGTTCAGCCTACAATCTACCCACTTTGATTAAAACAGTCTGGTGTCGTTCTTTATTACTGTCCGGTCAGTGTACCTTATAGATTGGGATACTAACTTAGATTGTTAGTCAGTAAGTTGTGCTGAAGAAGATAATGGTGTTCACATAGCTTTGTTTTCATTAAGTGCGTGGTGTTCTTATCCGCATTTCTGTTTTGAAAATTGGTTCATCAATGATAATTATTAAAAATTTATATTTTTTAGTCAGCGAAAAGACAAAACAGAATTGTTTTTACTGATATGTTTCGTCATTTAATGCTAATAACTTTATCAAAGTACTATTACTTCGCCATACTAATTAGCGAAACATTGTCAAGAACACAATTCTGCTCTGTTTTTTTATTAATTGGACAATACGGATTTCTAGTGATAATACTACTCTCCCAATGCTCAAATTTTTTTCAAACGATTAAATCATCGATAATAATACAGAAAGTTCCCATTTTCAGATGAACAAAAAACATAAATAATATATTTGTAATATCCCAATAAGTAGAAAAATTGGATTTTCTGACGTTTCGTGACTCAGTGTAAGCCGCTTCTTCAGAGGATAAATGACCAAATTAAAATTAATCCAAGTTTAAATGGTACAACGGTTCACTTTCAATGATGTTTTTTGTTTGCACTGGGTCAGTCATGTATAAAGTCTGACATGGATTTGATACTTATTAGAAATAAATAGGAAATTAATATTCTAAGAAGCCATTTACTTTTATTATGTATATATTCAGAATTAGAAACCATCTTCGTAATAAATGTTGTTTGTTTAGTGATCACATTTTTCGGTCATAAATTCGTGTTTAGTTAAGGTATCTATACATTAAACATCTGTACTATAACCAAAATAGATTGAACTATATATCATGGATGTACTTAACATTCTTTTGAATAATATGGGCGTTGGACTATTTGCTTATCTGTTTGATATAATGGGCAAGAATTAGGCCTAATAGTCAAGTCTTAGTTCACTAGAGAGTGAGTAACCTATAAAACTAATTTTCTCTAAACGTTTGTGACATTTAACTATATTTTTCGGCTAATAATTTATAGGGAACCATATTATTTTATTAAAAAATTCCTATTCTTCTGACTGGTTTTGTTATCCCAAATCGTTTGAAGCCTTACGTTAATAATTCGGTCTCATAAACAACTATCACTCGGCCATATTGTGTCACTCATTGGATATTATGTATCAGAAGGGGGTTTTTGTGGATATTATAGTAATTTTAATAGTTGAGATCATGAGTCATTTGAAGCTAGACCACCGTAGAAAACCTAGAAGCACTGGCCGGCCGTTTCATCCTATTGTGGGATCGTGGATACGCACTTCTGAGGAATCCCACAATAGGACGAAACGGCCGTCCGGTGCTTCCAGGTTTTCTATGGTGGTCTAGCTTCAATTGACTCATGATTTCAACTATTAAAATTATTATGTATCTTCTTGGTTGTACATCTCAGTTTCCCCCATCATTACTCTTATTTTTTTATTTATGCATCTTACCCCTTTTCTCTTCCCATTCTCATTGTTTTGTGTGGCGCATATATATCTGGTTCCCCCTTGTACCAATATTTATGTGTTTAAGTAAATAAGTTATGTATCAGTCAACGTTTTTTTATTTTCGCAATCAGAAATTAGTTCGTAAAATCCCACTTCGTATTACTGTTTACTTGTTTTTTTTTTCAATCTCAAACGATTCCTTAGCACGTATTCGTTTATTTATCCTCCTTCCCTGTTGTATTTTGAAGTTGTTCTTTTGCTTGTTTCTCTAACAGTCTATGTTCAACTGAAAAATGTTGAGCAACTGGAAATAATTGTACTTTCTTTGTGGTGATTATCTCCCAGATTCCTATATTTCCTGAAATAATTTTCACTGATAATGTCTTTTTTCTATTTTACAGATCTTGTTCATTTTATACAATTTCAGTATCAAATAAGTTGCCTGTATAAACTTCGTACTTTGGGTTGTCGACATCCAATGGATATAACTGTTGGTAAATCAATAGACGTTATTATTTTAAGTATTTTATTGACTTCTGTGAAAGATATATATATATATATGTGCCGTAGGGTGTTGTTGTATATTAAGATTATCTGTTTGACTGAGTTTGTGGTCTGTGTTCAATGTTTGTTGCGTGAACTATGTTCTATGATATATTCTACTTAAATCAGTCATGTAATACAAAGTATCTAGTTATTTAGTGTGATTTTAAGTTTTGTTCCTTACGGGTTTAGTCAGTGAATTGATAAGACCTTGAATGACATGGCTCAAAATCGTTTGCAATGGCGAAGGTGCATCCACTCTTTGTGTTCTGCCGAATTCTAATCTTCTGAATTCTTCATGTCTCTATCTTTTTCTCTTTCCAAATCTATTTCATTGGATTATACTCCTTGAATAACATCTTCAAACCCTAATCTTTCACATAATGCTTATACCCTTACTACCTCTACCACTATGGGGTTTGAATCGACAACTGCATCTCTGTGCTAATGTGGTATGGCAACTCGAACTGATGTACGTACGTACGAAGTTCTACGTTGTGACTGACTGAGTGACTTTACTATGTGCTTTCTAGTGATTTACCGAGTTAAATCAGTTGAGATTTATCAACATAAAGTTTCCCCTCTTGATACTCTCGAAACTGACCTACTTACCTGAGAAGTTTCCTAAGACAACACTTCAATATCTGTAGTCACCATTTTGTAACTAGTACCTAGTGATGGTACGTTTTGGCGTCGGACTTTAATTCTATCAGGTAATGTTACTTTGAAATACTATCAGGTGTTGAATGATATCACTGAGGTTTTATGCCATTTAATAATACACTAAGATTCAAGACATTGATATCATTTTGAGTTTTCATTGATATACTGCTCATTGTTAACGTTATATTCATTATTATTATTTTATTATTTAAACACATAAATATTGGTAAAAGTAAGCACCAGATATATGTGCGCCGCACAAATCTCATTCAATTTGTGTGAGGACTGTGATACTGCCCAGGTGCCCAAACTGAAGCAGGTGGTTTTCTTAGGGGGCCACACCTGGGGCCTTTGACCTAAAGGTCTGATCCACAAGGCAGTGGAGCATCGTAAGGAGATTCAGTCCCATGGTAGCCGGTGACTAATAATTGGTTCGTACACCATTTGTTCCCTCAGGATCCTGGAGCTCATGTGCATCATTAGTTTGGAATCAGGCTTTTCCAACTCTCCTAGGTGGACTTTCCGTGTCCACCAACCCGGTTAAAGCACTAGGCATTCGCTTTTCGTCCTCTCAATTTAGTGAACAACACCCCGGCCACGAGAAGGAAGTGAGTAGGACTTCCCTGGTAGAGGCTATATACGCGTGGCCATGTGAGAGCATTTGGAGAGGGAGAGCGGACTCTCCCCACTCTCGACCGTACCAGGGCATTTGGGGGCTAACGTTATATTCGGTCCCTTTTTTATATGCTGTCTCTTCTCGTTTTTCATTTTTATATTTTGAGGTCTTTCAAAGTGTGGCAACTAAAACCAACTATGGTTAAAATTATTAACTCATGTTTGATTTACTTCTTAAGTAATATGCTAATTCATTCTCCTGGATAATTTCTTTTCACAGATGGTTTCATGTCATGGATGTTTCGTCGAATTACATTCATCCTACCTTTCCTATTTGTAGTATATGGTTTTGAACTATACATGGCTTATAATCTTTACGTGATATCCCAACAGAGCTATTGTCACGAATGGCAGGTCAGATATTATTTAAATGTTTGCAAAATTACTTAACATAAAACTGATATCTTATAAATGCAGACAGGACAAATAGCAAATATGATTACATTTTATCAGCATTTAGTGACTGACATCCGTTATATCAAGGTTTAAAAGGAACAGAAACAAAATGTAACACTAAGCTAACATGAATACTTGTTGAAGCTGTATGCTTGTTATCAATTAAATGTATTCATGCTTCTTAGGATCCACGAATAAGAGAAAGCAGCTTCAATCAATCACTGATTGTAGTTTAACTAGATTCTCATTATGCATTCAGTTGTAGGTGTTCTATTTTTTTATATCATTCTTTTTCAAAACTGTTGTATTCAGATGATCGACAAAACCTGTGTGGTCGTTAGTCTTTTGTTGAAATTTTTCGTCTTTATCCATCGGCGTCGGATTTTTATGTAGAAAGTCGCATAGTAAGCTTTTTTCACCGAACATCTTTACCTTCATAACTGTCCAACGTTTCAGTAAGTGGACTTCTGAAAAGTACTATAATGGTTAACGACCTACCAGGTTTTCCGAAAGCTTCAGTAATACAATTAGAGTGTTGGATAAACTTTAGTACGATAGAAATCGTTTCTACCAGCCTACTGTTAGCGGATATATATGGAGATTTTCTTGGCCTCTGTAATAGTTTCTAATCCGATTTCTCACTTCGTAGACAACGTCAACATCAATGGTTCGAACAGCCATCTACTTCATGGATCATCTCAGTCTATTTAGCCGACCGCTTAAAGCTCTCTCTCTTTACAGCTAATGTTGAAAACCAAAGTAAAATAGTCAATTTCTTTTTAGAAATGGTTGACATTCTAAGCACTCCAACTGGTTGATATTCACAGCATATATCATCAGGTCGATGGCGTAGCAATCGGAAGTCCATCAGGTCCGATTATGGCAGATATTTTTGTGGGGTATCTTGAAAAAAACTGCTTGAACAGGCGGTTAGTGAAACGACGGAATACTCCAGATGTGTTGACGACGTATTTATTGTCTGCAATAATAAACAGCATGCAATCCATCTGTTAGAACTCTTCAATATTCTTCATCCCAACATAATATTTACTATGGAACTATGTTCCAATTTCTTGATATTGCCATAAAACTTAGAGGAGACGGCACAGTTCAACTCTCGGTGTGTTGAAAAAGTACTTGGAACGGTCTTTACCTGGATTTTAATAGTTTTTGTCCAATCAGTTACAAGAAAGCATTGGTCAGGAAGAAGAATTGATGAACATTGAAAAATACCTAAGAGACAGCTACTACCCACAGAAATTTATTGACAAATATAAAAAACCAATATCCATAAATCTCAACTTCAAAGGTGATGACGTTGCAAGCACAATCAGCAGGAGGCTTAACACTGCACTAGCCAGAACTTACCCGGTAGTCAAACTGTTAATTCTGTATAAAACAACATGTTCAATAACCCAATCAAAGGTTGACAAGCACCCCTTTCATGTTACCGCCAACTGTATTTATATATTTACGTGTACTTATCGAAGCAGCTACATTGGCCGGACAGAAAGGAGGGCATATTTTAGATTTTTTGAGTATGTTCCAAAAAGCCTTAGATCAAGAGAAAGAACGACTCTAAACAGTGCAATTACCAAGCATCTCTTGGATACAGGACATCAGGTCGACGCCTTGCAATCTTTCAAGGTGATTAATAAGTGGCCAAACTCCAGTCTTCCGAAGTTTGCTGAAGCCGTCGATATTAGGCGTCAAAAACCTGATTTATGTGTTCAAAAGGAGATGGTTATTAATCTTTCCTTGTATTGTTGACAAATACCCCTTCGTTACATCTTAAACCTTTCCAACTCTTCCTTGCATTTATTACATCATTGAGTTTTTATTCCAAATATCTTCCAGATTATTAATCTTATTTTATAAACTGAGCTTTACTCATTTTATTCTTATCAGCGTTTACTCATTATGTAATCGCTTGTTCCTGGCCCTATGAACTTGTCACAATCAATGTTGTATAATTTTTTTACAGAAGGTTTATATTTATAATATTCAGTCTATTAAATTTATTTAGTATGTCCTCAACATAACTTCCGACTGAACACTTTCATGTAAGTAATTTAAATCCATTTTGTATTTATGATTTTTAAATATCACAAGCTGTAAGCAGCTGACGAGAACCAACCAAATAAAATGAATTCATTCTATTCTGATAGAATCTTTTTCTTGCTCTTTTCAAAATGATAAAGGAAACCATGTGTATGACTTAATAATAATAATATTGTCAAGCTTAGTCTCTGTGCACTTGAACTGCCATCAATCTTTATAACTTTACCAAACTTTCTTTATTACTGCTAGGTTTAGCAATAAGAATTCAATATTTTTGTCAGTTCTAGATATGGCAATTAGTACTGGAGGGTAGTTATTAGAAAAGCGTACACTGTTGATGTATTAAGACACCTTTTCTTGGAGTTTAAGAGGCTGTACAATTCAGTGGCTCAAAGTTTAGGTTTGTTCTAACTAACGGTCAAAGCCAGTGACTAAATGAGAATTTAGATGAATATAAAAATTTTATACATAAAATTCAGAACTTTACCCATTATTATTGAAAATTTTAATGCATGAATTAATTTATTTTCGATAGCTTGCAGTATGATTTAAATATCTTACTGCCGATCACAACATTTTTATAGGTATCAATGCAAAGGTTTGACTTGGTTGTTTCAAATTATATATATATATATTTGATAAAATTTTTTAAATTAAAATTCACATTTACCATACTGTACTAATAATATCTCTTGGAAGTAAGTTTTATTTCGGGGTATTATTTCATTGAAATTATAAGCCGATCTAAGTTAAATCACAATTAAAAACCTAAGTGGCCATTTTTTCTTAGCATGGAACTCCTCAGCAGCGTGCATCCATGACTCCACACTCACCAATTAAACTCATAACCTCCAGTCTCGTACGCGAATACTTAATGTCTAGACCACTTAGCTGGGTTCAACAACCCCATACTAAAAATACATTTTGTTATTTTTTGTTTAGCTGTAAATATAATTAGTGAATTACATACATATTTTCTTGACGACCAACAGTGATTATGCTGATAACTTACTGTATAATGATTATAATGTATTTTCTATTAAAGGTACCTGCTGTATCGATCATTTATTTCATACTAGCAATGGGCAGTATTGTGACAGTGTTACAAGTGATACGTCAAAAGATTTGTACACCACCACCTATTGTACTTCATGATCATTTAACGAAAAAGTATAGTTTTGCTGTACCAAATGAAAAAATTAATGCTTGTGACGAATTCGATGATAATGATGATACAACAACAGAAAAAGTCATCACATAATTATCGTGTATACATACTTGCTGAATTGAATTCTTGTGTATCATTTATTATTAAAATATTTCCCTTCTGTTTTGTAAAGAAAATAAAATCAAATCATTTATAGATGATCTATTTTCCAATAAAAAAAGGTGTCTGTGTTGATTTCTATAATTCCTGTATGTGTTTTCAGTATATACTATTGAAAATATATGATATACACATTTCTGTCGACTCCTCGATTTCTTCTGTTTGCATACTTTGTATATAGTCTTGTGTATATGATGATCATCCCTTCTTTTGCTTCACAAGCTAATTTTGTAGTTGACTATCATTGAAAAAAAATTTCCTTATCTACTCATCAACCATCTTTATATTTGGTCTAGATAAATAAGTCATTGAACATTTTATTACCTTCACTACTTGTTTGTTCAGGTAGATTATAATATTTTATTCTCAAAGATATCATACTTCTATGAGTTTGGTGATCACCTTATTGTGCTAACGAAGTGAGGTAACTTGGACCGATGCATATATGTGCCCGTTCCTACGTTGTAGCTGACTGGCTGAAATATGCTTGGTTACTATGTGTTTTCCTCTTTCTCCTAATTGATTGTATAAATTATTATTGTACATGTTGTTTAGCTTGTATATTTCTAACAAGTGTTTGTTTTTTTAAAGTCACATATATTGATGGTGAAAAAAGCGTAGTTTCAAAATTTTTAAATGCAAAAGTATGTTTGTTTCATTAGTTTATAATCTGTGATGTTAATTAGGTTTTCTGTTGTAGAACTAAACATTCAATATTTAAGTCATTGCTCCGCACTAATCTTTTATAACACTGTTCATATCCACCGATGTTAAAAAGTTTTTGTTATATCCGCGCCGCTTAATACTAATACTTGAAAAATACAAGAAACCACGACGCGAAATAAGAATACTAAGGTTGGTACAAGTGAAGATTTATTAATTTCGAAACACGACCACCTTAATTGAAAACACACTCAATCTATTATTGATTGGATACTCATTTTAATTATGGATTAAAATAAAATCACATAAATAGAAAAATACCCAGAGTTGAAACAAGATTACATGTTATCTATCCGGTCCAATATAGTTCATGTTGATTGAATACAGGAATAACGCATCTTAAAATAACATTATACTCAAATAAATTAATATTATAACCAATAACATATACTGGAAAATAAAAACAAATATTACTCTGAATAAACATCACATTGAATTGAATATACGGAAGTGATGTTAAAGAAAAATAACAATGAATGAAATGAACAATGCAAAAGGATTTAATCTTACGTCTTTCATCTCGTCATATCAGTTTTAAAGGATGAAATAGAACTCTATGTTTGTAGTTAGGGTATTTCTTAAAATTACGATCTAGTTTACAGACCATTTTTTTGCCCAATGTAAATGCAACCAGATTCTTAACTACGCCTTCCTTAAGATTCAGGCTAACTTTAAACTCTTTAATAGTTAGTTGTAATACTATTCACACAGGTATAAGTTTCTTGACTTAGGAATCGTTAGATGTTTAAATGGACTGGGAGTCCTGTATGTATGAACACCGTCCGTATTTGTTTCAATATAGTCTATTCAAAGTCTAGATTTGGAAAGAGATAAAACACTGTATAGCCTTTCAGTGGTAACTATGTTGAGAGTTGGGAATGAAACAATAGTTTGTACGACCGACAAGACCCTGTTGGTTACCTGGACGTCTGTCATTTGTTTTCAGACTACCTGCCCAAATATTGGATTCTGTTGTTTGGACCAAAATTTACTTAATACATGACTGCTAGATGTAAATTGGTTGTTGTTAGAGCCTGTTGGAGTGTATGCAGAGTCAAAGAAGATGTGTTAGTATCTTTCTAGTTTTGATTTTAATGAGACCTAGTCTGACTGCACATTAACAAAGATCAAGTCGACAGGCACTATTCCGGAGATACCGTTTATATTCAAATTCCATTTCGTCATTCTATGGATGCACTTGAAAAGCTACAAATCCATAGTTTGAGGATATATTCACAGTAGTTTACTGAAATACGGGATATGGATCTTTGAGATATGGGTTAGATCGATGATAGGAATTTTCACTCTAGTATAGCACACAGTTCTATAATAGTGGCATCAGATGTCAGATTGAATTACAATGACCGTTTTTCCACTTAAAGTGGTTTAAAGAAATCAGAGTTTTCACTAAGAATGAGATGATTAATAAGAATCAATATAAAATAGATACAAATCATGTAACTGTAATAGGATGTTCTATTGATTTTAAGATACATCGATCTGGTAAATGGATGTACTCCAATATATACAGTCATATTTAAATGTTATTACTACCTGTGAATCAGATTGTCATTAGGAGAATCTGGTACGAAAAGAACAAAAAGCAGAGAAACAGTTACAGGATCGTGAATAGTTGGTAAGATTTTCAATGTTCACCTTCATTGTACCGTTTGCAAGCTAAGGTGTTGAACGAACTTCTGTTAGATACACAAATCAGGATTGGAAATGTGAATTACCATGAAGTTTACAGTTTGAAGCAATTCTAGGCCTACATTTTATAGGTTTTGGTCGTTTCGTGTATATCGTGCAAATGGTACACATTAAATTAGTCTAATACCAAGATTATGTCCCGTGTCGGGAGCACATGGTGTTTTTTCTCTTCACGACTATATCATTATGTGTTCAGCGCTTCTTTCGGGAAACACAGGCCGGTGGATTAATTTTGCTAAAAAGCATCTGAAAGATTGGGCGATGCGTATGGAGGCTGTCAGACTTTGTATTTCATCTTTTTTCATATTTGAAGTAAAGGAGAAGAGAATTAATCAGAGTTTAACAGAATTACCTGTCTTTACCAGAAGTATAAATATTCGACTTTCCATAAGCCTTTACACGAAGTCTCCATTGAACCACAAGTCCATGGAAAATGTTTTCATAAGTACCTGTAGTGAAAAAGTCTGAATGGATGTAAATCTCATGGAAAATTCTGTTTTCTTTTTACTCAATGGAAATTTTTAAATAAATTACCAAATGCTAGTTGTTCAATTTAACAATGTTTACTCTGAGACAGTAATCAGTTAAATGCTCAACAGATGTAAAATCAAACCTAAAGAATATGTAATCGGCTAATTACAAATTTGTTACATACGAATTAAGTAAGTTTGAAGTGAAGCAATTTGACACGTGTTCAGTGTCATTTCAATTTTTATCGAGAACTTAACGTGGTCTATCTGTTTTAATACTTTGATTACCTAATTTTCTTTGCACCCATTTTATTATTTACACATTAATTTAGCAAACAACACTAAACATCTATGTTCAACTGCTTAAATTCGAACTGACTGAATTCTTATTCTTATAATTAACCGATAATATAATCTTTAGGTCTGACTTTACATCCGTTGAGCTTCTAAATAATTACTGTCTCAGAGATAGCATTGTTAAATTGACCAACCACCATTCATTTGGTGATTGAATTGGTTCTTAACCGTTATATGTATTATTGTTGAACTAATCAAAAAGAAATATTTCTTTGGTCATTATGTGTGTTTAATGAGAATATTTAGTATACGAATAGGGCTATATTTTACAATTAAATTATATCAGATTAGCTTCTTTTGTCGATTAACTTCATACAATACTATACTTAACGGACTGTATATAATATTTGTTTTATTATTAGATAGTTGGGTATGTTTTTTCCTAAAATATATTGTAGAAGATAATTGATATGTCTTCTCGTTGAATGATACTTGTTATATCTGGTCATCGTTGATTATTATGTCACTTATACTCGAAAACGAAGAACCACTGCAATTCCTACGATGCGAAGGTCAAAACACAAGACTGGTACAAATGAAGATTTACTAACCCCAAAACACGACAACAACGACTCTATTCGAAAATACACTCATTTCTATATTGATTGTACACTTAATTTAATTAATAATTAAGATGAAATCATATAGATGCTTGTCATGCTAACCATAGTTCAGGTCAACTGAATACAAGAATAAAATATCAAACGGGAAAACAGAACATATATTACACTGAGTGATTATCATATTGAATTAAAACAGAATTAATGTTGAATAAAAATCATAATGAGTAAATCAATCTAATTTTGACTTTTCTTCCTGTCATATCAATAACATCCATCATATTTTAGAACTCAGATGCTATCAGCAACAGCGTTTTATGGGAGAGGATAAACCAGCTTCCAGCTGAAGAGGAAATTAGGAAATGACGTTGAAAGTGGATAGGACATACATTAAGGAACTCACCAAACTGTATCACGAGGCAATCCCTAACTTGGAATCATGAAGGGAAGCGGAAAAGAAGAAGGCCAAAGAACACATTACTCCGGGAAATATGAAAAGGATGAATAACAACTGGAAAGGACTGCCCAGGACAGGGTTGGTTAGAGAATACTGGTGTACGGCCTATGCTCCTCCACGAGGAGTAACAGTCGTAAGTATATTTTAGAACTACAGATGTTCTTCTTGAACACTAACTAAACGTACACTGGTGCAACTTAGTATTTCATCCAATCTTAATAAAATTAAAAACATTTGAAATGTAGTGACATAATAATGAGTTAGTTATAAATGGTTGTGAGTTAACTGGTCATAGTCTGCGTAGGATCTGGTATGAATGTGTATCTGTCCAAGTTATTACAACAAGAAAATAGATTAGTCATTATATGTTAATAAATTATATTTGAAATAGTCTCAGCGATTGAAATTTAAATAATTCCAACGTTTCGTCCAGACAAGTTAGCTCCAAAAATCGATGGACTTCTTGGTTGGCATTCAAATGTACGTTTTCCCAACCTAAATTGACTCTAACTATGGCTCGTTCATTCGCTGATCTTGATAATAACTTTTACTCCTGAAGTGTCTGAATTCCACTGGTTATGATTTCCCATTAGAGCTTCAAGAAAGTATTTTGAAGTAAGCTACAATTAAGCTCGCTGTTTTTTAATAGTACCCTAATTTAAGTCGATCCATGACAAACACCACCTATGAATGAAACTAATCCACAAAACTTCTGCATAGGAATTACAATCATTTGTTAAAGTAGAGTTAAAATGGAAATGAATGAAATCAATAAGAAAACAATTTCTCGAAAAAATAGTCTTATTTATTTACGATTATTATGTTCACCTTTGAAATTTAATTGAAGGTCTTACAAAGTAGTGGTTAACGGTTTAACTGGTTATATTTGTGGCTGGTTTTTTCAGTCATTGTTTAAAAGTACTAGAAAGGAGAATAACTGTTCTGGTTAAAGTTTTCAAGTCAATGAATAAAACGGCAAATTAATAAAATAGAAAATTACACAAGTGAGTGATCGGTGTGGCATTATAGGATCTTATATTGTTTTATAACGTATAATAAATGAATATACATGGGATTTTGTAGCTAATTTTCACTCACACTTTCAAATGCCTTGTTAACTATGATTCCAATAAAGTAATACAGAAGATCTAAACCTTCGTATTAATCAAATCAACGGTAAGTGTTATATGGAGGGGTGAGAACCAAATAAAGCTCTGTTTGACTTAGCTTCTTTGTTCATTCGTACTCTTCAATAAAGTACTTATGTAATCTTGAGACAACTGATACTCTTTGTGTTATTTGAACTTCTGTTACCAAGTCTCGTGATCAAATATGTCACCACTAAACTGTTTGGTCTGTATCTAACTGCTAGTAGGATTGAGATACTTATGTTGACTGGTTATTAAATACTGATCAGTCTGATGTTTTCCAGTTCTTATTTTGGCACCCTGTAGTTTTCATCCCACCATATTACTAACCAGAAGCTGATTATAAATGAAAAAAGAGATTCACGATTAATTAATTTTTCAGATTTGTCTCTGTGATTGTTTTCGGTTGATCTGTAGAAGCATACTGGAAGCAGAAACCCTTTAATTATGAATATCAACTAGTACACTAGAGAAATCATTTAAACATCAGGCCAAATTGAAGCCTGATCATCAGGATCAGTTCCTGATTAAGGATTAGACAAACAAGATGATCAGTGTGAACAGTCATTAACCTTAGAGTATAAACAATTCACATATTCTGATTATTCTGTGGTGCCTTTTTATTTTGTTTAATAAATGCTGGATTTAACTGTCGATATCTTTCTGTTTAGAGATCAAAAGTGAATTTAACTTCCTTACAAATCATTTCTTTTTAAAAGTAAGAATCAAACGTTATATTTATCATCTATTAATAAACAAAATAATTATATTTGAGCTATTCAATTATTCAAATTCAGTTAGTTTTATAATGTGCTCAATAAACTATTAAATAGTTAAAAATCGACTCATTATTAAACATGTAACTCATACCCATAACTTTTATTGTAAATCAGAGTTATTTTAATAATTGAATTAATGAGTAGATCTAAGATAGACTACCACTGAATGCCTGAAAGCATTGGATGGCTGTTTCTTCCTAGTATGGGACTCCTCAACAGTGCGCATCCACGATTCTGCAGCAAAGGGACTCGAACCCAGGACCTTCGGTCTGGCGCACCAACGCTTAACCAACGTTGTTAATGTTTGACTTCAATCGACCCGTGAATCCAACTATTGAAATTACTACACTCTCCAAAAACCCTTTATTATGATAAGAATTATAATTAAAAAAATGTTTGCTGTTTCTTATGCGTGCATCCATTTAGTGATGAACATTCTTCGATGAGTTGATCTGAAATAAACAATTAGTTTGGCTATTAAAAGTAAATATATGTAGATATATCGATTCATAGTTGGATTCAATTGAAATATAGGAGGAAATGTCGAATTCGTCGACGTTGGTTGAATAAGATATTACTGACATAGAACATTAGAAATAACTGAAAAAATCATAGAAATCAAACAAATTTGTACTGAAAATTGTTTTAATTCCTTCTTGAAGGATATTATTATTTACACTTATTGGACACTACGTTTTTTTAGTATCTACTCTTTGTTTAACCCTTCTACCTGTAATTACAATATCACTACATTCCTGTTTATGTATATTCTCTTGTATTATAAATGTCAGTTATTTCATAACTCATGTGTTTTCACTTTATGATATTATTTCATTGAATTGGATTATTATAAACAATATATTTTAGGTTACCATAGTTACTGTGTTGTAAAAAAAACGAAAAAACAAAAAAAATAAAACCGCACTTTACAACAAAATCATTCAAGAAACTCTTCATAGCAAAATATACTACATCAATGGGAAGATTCAAACAAACAATACTAAGTGAATTTAAACTTAACCCCATTGCACAAGCAAGTGGTTATCAGGACTCAGTGGCCGAGTGGATAACGCGATGGCGTTTGAAGCGAAAGGTACTGGGTTCGAGTTCCAGAGTGAATATCAACTTTGAGATGCAAGTACACCCAGCTGACGAGTCCCAAATAGGACCGAACCCTCGTCCTCCATTCCACTGCTCGCCACTATCCATCTTTGCTTACAATGCTTGTGAATTACAGCTATATCGAGGCAATACGCACAGTATGCACATATGCCAATAAGAGACTGACCAGTTGCAGTCCTAAAACATCAATGAGAATATTCAAACAAACAATACTAAGTGAATTCAAAATATACTACTGTTACTGGTAATTTGTCCATACCACTAAGTAATACAATCTTTTCATTGTATAAATAATTTCAAGATTTATAAAAAGTATAATTAACTTTGATTCTTAAAATATTTTTTCTACTATAAATTTTACAAAATGTAACATTTAGTGACCGAATTCATAATTATTATGTAACTTAATTCAAGTTATACATTGTACTCTATACAAATATTAATTGAAAGAGTGACTTATATCTAAAACATTATGAAGATAATTCAATTTCGATAGTTGAGATCAAGAGTCAATTGAAGTTAGATCACTATGTAAAACCTGGAAGCACTGGACGACTGTTTCATCCTATTGCGAGACTCCTCAGCAGTGCGCATCCACGGTCTCGCCTCACGAGATTCGAAACCAGGATTTATCAGTCTCGCGCTCGAGCACTTGACCTCTAGATCTCTGAGTCGGCATCCAACGGTGTTAATGTCTAACTTCAACTGATCCACGAAATTGAGCAACACATCCACCATTGATTCATGATCTCAACTATCGAAATTACTATATTATCCACAAAAACCTCTCCTGATAATAATTCAATTTATTGTTTATTTCTATCACAGATTAACATTTGCCTGAGAATTGTTTAAAACCAGATAACAATGAATAAATATTTTAGTTAATTTTGAACTATATTAACAATATTCATTTACAGCGATACTGTTGAGGACAGAATATACTTAGTAAGTAGATTATATTACATGATAAATATTGTACCAACGTATGCTTCCTGGTTTTAATTGGTTGTCTAATTAACGTCAGTTCGTTATGTGAAACACCACATTCTTCTTCTTTTTATTATTATATAATCACTTTTAAACAGTCTATTTTGACCGATAAACCACGAGATATAAAATAACTTGAAATCATAGATTGTGTAATCGGTTTTTAATGTCTTACAACATCTCATAACAAAATAAACATAAGCATATCCCCAATAAGAAAAAAAACGCACAATAATTATCCACTATGATATTTTAACTAATTCTACTGTTATCATTGAAATTTCACATTCACCTCAGATTTCTAAATGTATGCGCTATTTTCAAACCATTCAATTGTATTCATCACAGCAATTATTATTGGTAAATTATTGATTCATATGAGTTATTGATAAATTAGTGTATCCATTTCACTTGAGAATCGGATACTGAATATTGAAATTACAGATATTAATGAAGACCAAAATAATGACATACTTTTGTATGTTTTGCCGAAAAAAAAGACTTTTTTGATTGATTGATTGATTGATTCAAACAAATAGGATTAGTTATAATCATTCAGTGATTTATCATTATCATCAGTAAAATGAATTTGTTAAGTATATCTTAATTAATATAGGGAATATGCAAATGTACGTAGAATTCTAATGCCGACTGTAAGTAGGTAAGTAACAGTTTCAATAACTTCATCGTAAATAATACGTAATTTATTGGAAGATGCATGTAAAACAGAGAGTTTTTCAACCAGTTATTGAGATATTAACTTGTTAATGTCAGGAAAAAACAGCTAAAAACTTAGTTATTCACTTGTAAATCACCAAAAAATCCCAGTAGAAAACATTAAATGGTAGTAATAATTTGATGAATGGAAATTATAGATCAGAAGGGGTTTTGTGGAGATTTCAGTATTTTCATAGTTGAAATCATGAGTCAGTTGAAGCTAGACCACCATTTCCATTCATCAAATTATTACTACCATTTAATGTTTTCTACTGGGAGCACTGTGAAGAGTCGGTGATTTACAAGTGAATAACTAAGTTTTTAGCTGTTT